>NW_003852535.1:2218219-2219308 GCF_000181295.1 Otolemur garnettii
AGCTTGAGGCTCCGTCTCAAAAAAAAAAAAAAAAAAAAGACAATCGCTTAAGCCCAGGATTTGGAGGTTGCTGTGAGCAGTGACGCCACAGTCCTCTACCCAGGACAACTCTATTTCAAAAAAGAGAGAAAGAAAGAAAAAAATGTGTTATCAGGAAAGTCTGGGAACAAGGGGCAGGTGGTATCAGGGTACATTAGCACGATCACATGGGATTTTGAGCCAAATATGAGCTAACAGCCTTATGCTGCATAAGCAAAAGCACTGAGGTACCAGAGTGAATGACAAGGAGCCACACATGGCAGATCATGAACCTCTGAGGACTGAGGCTGTGTGAGACTCAGCATTTCCCCATCTCTAGAATGGAGTCAATGACACCTTGCAGGGTTGTTGGGAAATTTAGGGATAGTATTTATGAATTGTTATATGGACGATATTAAAAAATGGTTACAATGTGTAATAAAGGAACTTGGGGCACAAGGACAGGACTGTGAAACTGGAAAGCAGCTTGGCATCAGCTGAGAACACTTTCGCTGGCCAGGCTGGTGCTGAGGTGATGGGGAGCTGCTGCTTTAGCTTCCTGAGTAGCTGGGATTATAGGTGTGCACTACCACACACAGCTAATTTTTGTATTTTAGAAAATTTGTATTTTGTATTGTAGAAATGGGATCTCACTATTTTGCCAAGCCTGGTCTCAAACTCCTCACCTCAAGCAATCCTCCCACCTCAACCTCCCCAAGTGCTGGGATTACAAGTGTGAGGCACCACACCTGGCCCTTCCTTTTTAAGGCTGAATAATAGTCCATTGCATGTACTACATTTGTTTATTCATTCTCCTGTCAATGGACCCTTGGGTTGCTTCCACCTCTGGGCCAGTGTGAATAATACTGCTATAAATATGAGTGTACAAATGTATCTGTTTAAGACCCTGCTCTAGTTCTTTTGGGTATATACCCAAAAGTGGAGTTGCTGGATCACATAATAATTCTATTTTTTATTTTTTGAGGAATAGACATATTGTTTTTCATAGCACCTGCATCATTTTATAATCCCACCAAGGTTTTTGTTTTTTTCTTTTTTTTTTTTTTTTTT
>NW_003852535.1:2219492-2223788 GCF_000181295.1 Otolemur garnettii
TCATTGTTGTTTGGCGGGCCCGGGCTGGATTCGAACCCGCCACCTTAGGTGTATGTGGCTGGCGCCTTAGCCGCTTGAGCCATAGGCGCCGAGACTTTTCTTTTTTTTTTGAGACAGAGTTTCACTTTGTCACTCTTGGTAGAGTGTCGTGGTGTCACAGCTCACAGCAATCTCCAACTCCTGGGCTTAGGCGATTCTCTTGTCTCAGCCTCCCAAGTAGCTGGGACTACAGGCACCCACCACAATGCCCCACTAAGGTTTTTGTTTTTCATTTGTAGTTTTTGCCATCATACATAGCCTGAAGATTTGATATACTATCTAGAGTGGGATTTGAACCCACGTCTGTGGGACCCCAAAACCTATCTGCACAACTGCAACCCTTTGCCTCCACAGGGGTTCAGTGTCAGGCCCCGGTAACATTTGTGAAGGCAAAGGGTAGGGGAGCTGAAGGGGCCACACCTACTTGCCTGCTTGGCCCCCTTAGCGGTTGGGTGGTTTGTCCTCTTCTGCCCGGGGAAAGAAAGACAAGGAAAAAGGACACTAGCCTAGAGCTTCATCCAGTGGAAAGCGGCACCTCACCCTGGATGTGAGCTGAGGCTGGAGTAGCCACAGGAGGACATTCCTGCCCTGAGTCCTCAGAATGGCTTTCAGTCTTCTCTGCATCAGGCATCAGCCAAAGGGTCCTGGGAAACCAGTTGGGGCTGCCGCATCAAGGTAGAGAAAGGGAAATGAGTAGGTGACCTGAAGCATCAGATTAACTGAGCTCAGGATATCTCCTTACACCAAGGTAGATATAGGTAGAGAGAATGACTCTCCCTCTGAGGCTTGTCTAAATACTATTCCCACAAAAGGAATTCCCCAAAATAGGGAGAGAAGTTGTTAGACAGCCAAGAAAATGGCAAATGTTTCTATACTCACTATGTCCTTATTCTACTACTCTTCAAAAAACAGTAGCACCAGCCAGGCTCAGTGGCTCACACTTGTAATCCCAACACTCTGGGAAGCTGAGGCAGGTGGATTGCTTGAGCTCATGAGTTTGAGACCAGCCTGAGCCAGAGGAAGACCCCCGTCTTTGAAAATATCTGGGTGTTGTGAAAGGGACCTGTAGTCCCAGCTACTCGGGAGGCTGAAACAAGAGGAGGATTATTTGAGCCCACAAGTTTGAGGTTGCTGTGAGCTATGATGCCACAGCATTCTACCCAGGGTGACAAAGTGAGACTCTGTCTCAAAAAGACAAAAAATATAGCTCGGTGCCTGTGGCTTAAGGGGCTAAGGCGCCAGCCACATGCACCTGAGCTGGCAGATTCAAATCCAGCCTGGGCCTGCCAAACAACAATGATGGCTGTAACAAAAAATAGCCAAGCAATGTGGCGGGCACCTGTAGTCTCAGCTACTTTGGGAGGTGGAGGCAAGAGAATCGCTTCAGCCCAGAAGTTGGAGGTTGTGGTGAGCTGTGATGCCATAGCACTCTGCCCAGGGCAACAGCTTGAGGCTGTCTCAAAAAAAAAAAAAAAAAAAAAGGCTCAGTGCCAATAGCACAGTGGTTACAGTGCCAGCCACATACACCAAGGGTGGCAGGTTTGAACCCAGCCTGGGCCAACTAAACAATGGCAACCAAAAATAACCAGGCGTTGTGGCGGGCGCCTATAGTCCCAGCTACTTGGGAGGCTGAGGCAAGAGAATCACTTAAGCCCAAGAGTTGGAGGTTGCTGTGAGCTGTGATGCCACTGCACTCTACCGAGGGCAACATAATGAGACTGTCTCAAAAAAACAAACTAACAAAAAAACAGCAGCAACAATTCACGTAGGCTACCTATTATACTGCATCTATCTCTCTCTTTCCAAAGCCAGACAACTCAAAGACTTGTTAATTATCACATCCATTCCCAAGTCCAGGATTTCTGGATGATGTCCATCCTCCTGCAATTCCCTTAGCAGCCCATCACAATATTTTGCAACCTATGAACTATACTGAAAATTAATTACCACCAAAAACATCCTATGTACAGGAGCAGTGGGAAAGAGGGAATAACAGATAACTAAAATATATAAAAAATATGCTTGACACAGCTAGAAAAGAAATATATGTAGAAGCTATAGTTTTTTTCTACAACAAAGCTGTAGCTGGTATAAAAAACTTTCCCCTTTCACTATCTAGTTCATATTTCCTTTGCCTTCAGCCTTCATCTTGGCTGTTCGGGGTTCTTTGGTAGGTGATATATCCCAGACCTTTATTTTTAAGGAATCCGACCCCTTGGCGGTTCTCCTTGTATAGTGTTTGCTTTTTCCCCAAACTTTTTATTTTTTTGAGACAGAGTCTCATTATGTCGCCCTCAGTAGACACAGCTGTGTGCTGTGGCATCACAGCTCATAGCAACTTCAAACTCTAGAGCTTAAGCAATTCTCTTGTCTTGGCCTCCCAAGTAGCTGGGACTATAGGCACCTGTAATAACGCCCATCTATTTTTTTGTGTTGTTGTGGTTGTCACTGTTGTTTAGCTGGCACAGGCTGGGTTGGAACCTGCCAGCCTCGGTGCACATGGCTGGCACCATAACCACTGTACTACGGGCACCGAGCACCAAACTTTTTGTTTTGAAACATTTCATTCTTACAGAAATATTGAAAGAATACCACAGTGGGGGAAAAAAATAGCACAATGAGCCTTCCTATACTTTCTTTTCTTCTCTGTTTTGAGACAGCCCTGCGTAGAGTGCTGTACTGTCACAGCTCACAGCAACCCCAAACTCTTAGGCTTGAGCAATTCTCTTGCCTCAGCCTCCTGAGTAGCTGGGACTACAGACGCCCACCACAATGCCCGGCTATTTTTTGGTCGTAATTGTCATTGTTGTTTGTCAGGCCTGGGCTGGATTCAAACGGGCCAGCTCTGGTGTATGTAGCTGGTGCCCTAGCCGCTGAGCTACAGGCACAGAGCCATAATCCACTGATTCATGTGTTCTTAATTTTGGTCACTGTGTTTTTCAGTTCTAAAAGTTCTATGTGGTTCTTTAAATTTTTGTTGTTGACACTTGTTACTTGTTCCCTCCAGGTATTTTTATGCTTGTCTCTGATTTTTTTAAACATAGTAGGCAGTATTATTTTATGGTTGATATTAGAAAATTCCACTTAAAGTCTTTGTGGGTCCATTTGTATTTTCCACTGTCTGAACTGATTCTTATGCAGTTTCTTGTTTGTGTGCCTAATTATCTTTGACTATGGGCTAGATATTTTATCTGAAAAAATATTTTTAGAAATAAATTGAGGCCTAGGATGACAGTACATGCCTTCAGAAATGATATTACTTGTTGCCAGATATGCTTGCTTTTGTCTGGTAAATGGGGACATTATAAAAACGGATCACCTTAATCCAACTTCAAGGCCTCTTTGTCTTTTCTTTGTCATGACAATGGGGACCTGTTTGCTGTCTGTGGCAAACATTTTTTGCTCTGTAAGCCTACACCTTGCTCTTACTCTGTAAACCCATCTTTCTCTTACTCAATAAATTTCATTTCATGCTTGACTTAGTTTTGGGGTGCCTTGGTCATTTTCTGACCAAGAGCACTCCAAGAACTGAGAGCCTAGACAGCTGCCTGAAACCCTGACATTTTAGGAGACAGGCAGCTGCCTTGAAAGCAAATTGTGTATAAAATCTAAAAGCTGCACGCTGCATGGGCCTGCAGTCACTAGGGCAGGGCCTGGCCTGCTATACAAGCCATTAATAGTTAATAAGCCTTCTTTTTCTTGCTTTAAAAAAAAAAATCCAACTCCAGCTCAGTGCCTGTAGCTTGGTGGCTAGGGCCCCAGCCACATACACCAGAACTGGAGGGTTTGAGCTCAGCCCGGGCCTTCCAAACAACAATGATAACTCCAACCAAAAACAGCCAGGCGCTGTGGTGGCACCTGTAGTCCCAGCTCTGTCTCAAAAAAAAAAAAAAAAAGAGCATATATGTGTCAGTGGTAGGGTGTCTGACTTCTAATTTGGACAAACTCTAAGTTTTGATTGTCGTTCTCCTCCAAAGACTGCCAAACAATAGTTTAATTTCACAGTTATATAACCCAAATTGGTAAATGCCCCCAGGACAAAAATTGCTTTGAATGCTGGACTTACCTCTCTGATTTTAGACTTCAAAATGTTGGCCCAGTAATTTTTCACTGTATTATTAGCTTTTCAGTGCTTCCAAGATTTTTTTTTTTTTTTTGAGACAGAGCATCAAGCTGTCCCCCTGGGTAGAGTGCCGTGGCATTACAGCTCACAGCAACCTCCAACTCCTGGGCTTAAGCGAGTCTCCTGCCTCCGCC
>NW_003852535.1:2224363-2227178 GCF_000181295.1 Otolemur garnettii
CTAACCTGTGAGCTCAGAGCAATCCACCCACTTCAGCTTCCCAAAGTGCTAGGATTACAGGCATGAGCCACTGCGCCCGGCCTTGAAATAACCTTTAGATCCTATCTAAGGTTGTCTTTAACTTTTTTTTTTTTTTTTGAGACAGAGCCTCAAGCTGTTGCCCCGGGTAGAGCGCTGTGACGTCACAGCTCACAGCAACCTCCAACTCCTGGGCTCAAGCGATTTTCTTGCCTCAGCCTCCCAAGTAGCTGGGACTACAGGCACCCACCACAATGCCTGGCTATTTTTTGGTTGCAGCTGTCATTGTTGTTTGACAGGACCGGGCTGGGTTTGAACCTGCCAGCTCTGGTGTATGTGGCTGGCGCCTTAGCAGCTTGAGCCACAGATGCCGAGCCCTTTCCTCTTTTTTAGAGAGAGTCTCACTTTGTTGCCCTCGGTAGAGTCATAGCTCACAGCAACCTCCAACTCCTGGGCTTAGGCGATTCTCTTGCCTCAGCCTCCTGAGTACCTGGGACTACAGGTGCCCCCCCACAAAGCCTGGCTATTTTTTTGTTGCAGTTTGGCAAGGGCTGGGTTTGAACTAACCACCCTTGGTATATGGGGCCAGTACTCATTGAGCCATGGCGCTGCCGGGTTTCATTCACATTTCTCCCTTTCCCCATTGGCTAAGAGCAATCCTATTTCTCCTTGACAATTGGAATCAACCATCCGAACCAACACTGACCTTCCTTTTACTTTCTAGCCCATTGGCTGTTGAGTACTGAATGGTTCATTGACAGTTTCAGCTCAAGACTTAGAGAAATCTTTATTGTGCCCCCTGGTGGAAGCATTTCTCCCTTGAGTCCCAAAGGCTCTAAATCAACCAGAGTCCAGAGATGAAGGAGCTGGACAGGACTATTTTACAACAGAATCATTAGTTGAGATTGCTGGAGCATGCACCTCCACTGCCACTGCTTAGTTCCTGTCTGAGGAGACACAACATATAGGAGTCCCTAGTTGACAGCATATAGAGTAGCCATTGTTTCATTAAAAAGGAATTAAAAGAATCCTAAAAGAACTAAAAGCTATTGATGCTGGGCTCATAAGCTGCCTTTCCTATTATATGGACTAGCCTATTATTATTAGTAATATTTTTTAATTCAAAATTTTTATTAAAATATACATATACAGGCTTGGCGTCTGTGGCTCAAGCAGCTAAGGTGCCAGCCACATACACTGGAGCTGGTGGGTCTGAATCCAACCCAGGCCCGCCAAACAACACAACAGCTGCAACCAAAAAATAGCCAGGCGTTGTGGTGGGCACCTGTGTCCCAGGTATTTGGGAGGTGGAGGCAGGAGACTCGCTTGAGCCCAGGAGTTGGAGGTTGCTGTGAGCTGTGACACCACATCACTCTACCCAGGGAAACAGCTTGAGGCTCTGTCTCCAAAAAAAAAAAAAAAAAAAATATATATATATATATATATATACACACACACAGAGAGACGTATACAAATCTTGTGTAGCTTGATTGATTTTTATAAAGTGAACAAATCTGTGTAACCACTATGCTGAGGAAGAAAAAGAACATTACTAGCAGCAGCACTTTGGTAGCCACCTCATGCCTCCTCTCTTGACTTCTGTCCCCACAGATTAGTGTCTGTGAAACATAAGTATGTTCTTTTTTGAATCTTTTGGACTTGGCTTCTTTTGTTCAATATTAAGTTTTTGAGATTCATTCACATTGTCATACATTCATTCATTCATGTCACCACTATCTAATCCATTCTACTGCTTGCTGATGGACATTTGCATTGTTTCCAATTTGGAGCTATTATAAATAATGCTGTTATAAATATTCTTGTAGGCTCAGCACCTGTGGCTCAAGTGGCTAAGGCGCCAGCCATATACACCTAAGGTGACGGGTTCAAATCCAGCCCAAGCCCGCCAAGCAACAATGATGGCTGCAACCAAAAGACAGCCAGGCGTTGTGGCAGGCGCCTGTGGTCCCAGCTACTTGGGAGGCTGAGGCAGGAGACTCGCTTGAGCCCAGGCGTTGGAGGTTGCTGTGAGCTGCAATGCCACAGCACTCTACCCAGGAGGACAGCTTGAGGCTCTGTCTCGAAAATAAATAAATAAATAAATAAATATTCTTGTACAGATTTTTGGAATGGACTTGCTGGGTCATAGGATATGTATATGTTCTGTTTTAGTGCTAGCATACTTTTTTCTTTTTTGGAGACAAGGTCTCACTTTCCCTATCTTTCTAAGGCTGGTCTCAAACTCCTGATCTCCAGAAACCCTCCTGCCTCAGCCTCTCAGAGTGCTAGAATTATAGGTGTGAGCCACCAAACTAAGCCAATGCTAGCATTCTTTTGATCCCTACTTTGCCTTCATCTTTGATATCCCTTAATCCCACAATCATTTGGTTCCTAGGAATAAAAAAGTACAAAGTGTACCAGAATATCTCTAGATTTTTTTTCCAAGCTGCTTGATACCCATTGGCACATTTTGCTGCTAATGCAGAGTTAGCAATGGCAAAGAGCTCATAACTCTCATTGTAAGGCACAGTGATGGTAAACTGTGTTCTATTGTAAGGTATAGTATAGAACTGACCACAACCAAAGACCAAGCCCTGGGGACTTTCACAGAGGTTGAACAGAAACGGGAGGCTGATGGAGTTCCTACAAGGTAGGGCAGCTAGGAAGGAGTAGTGTCTCAGAGGCCTGGAGAAGAGATTGAAAAAGGAGGGAATGGCCAACGGTGTCACAGGCCCATGAGGACAGAGAATAGATCTCTACATCTGTTGAAACAGAGGTTGTGATGACTTTTTTTTTT
>NW_003852535.1:2227277-2232603 GCF_000181295.1 Otolemur garnettii
CCTCCCAAGTAGCTGGGACCACAGGCGCCCGCCACAACGCTTGGCTATTTTTTGGTTGCAGCCATTATTGTTGTTTGGTGGGCCCGGGCTGGATTCGAACCCGCCACCTTAGGTGTATGTGGATGGCGCCTTAGTCACTTGAGCCACAGGCGCCAAGCCGACTTTTTTTTGAGATAGGGTCTTGCTCTGTCACCCTAGCTGGAGTGCCATGGTGCCATCATACCTCACTGCAGCTTCACACTCCTGGGCTCAAGTGATCCTCTTGACTCAGCCTCCTAAGTAGCTAGGACTAAATAACACCCAGTGTAAAATAATTTAGGAGGGCCTTGCTATGTTGCCCAGGCTGGTCTTGAACTGCTGGCCTCAAGTGATCCTCCCTCCCTGGCCCCTTTAAGTGCTGGGATTACACTTGTGAGCCCAGCATACCTAGCTGGAATTGTAACAACTTTGTTAGGAGCTATTTCAAGTGAAAGGGTGGGAATAAAATCCCCATTAAACTGAGTGGAAGATAGCAGCACCTGTGGCTCAGCGAGTAGGGCGCCTAGGGCGCCGGCCCCATGTACCAAGGGTAGCGGCCCGGCCAATCTGCAACAAAAAAGTAGCCTGGGTGCCTGTAGTCACAGTTACTCAAGAGGCTAAAGCAAGAGAATAGCTTAAGCCCAAGAATTTGAGGTTGCTGTGAGCTGTGATGCCACAGCACTCTACCGAGAGCAACAAAGTGAAACTCCGTTTATAGAAAGAAAAATAATAAACTGGGTGGGAGAGGGATTTGGAAAGAAGGCAACAGAGATAGTGAATATAAGCAGAATTCTGCTTTGAAAGGGTAAAAAGAAATGGAGTGATAAAGGCGGACTTGGGCTTAAGGAAGAGCTTTTGATTTTTTTTTTAAGGGGTAAGGCATGTTTGCACACAGATTTTCATTTAACAGTAAAGGAGAAATGAAATGGTACAGAAGATAGTCGAAGGGAGTAAGTTCATCAGAACCTAAGTAGACAGAGTGAACTTAGGAGTAGCAACTAAGGGAGAAGAGGCAGGTACCAGTGAAGTTCAGAAGCTGGATTTAGTAGCAGTAAAGTACGGTAACTTTTGTCAGATTGCAGTAGTCAGGCCAAAGAACTGCCCAGTTCTGGGCGTTTACTTTCGTCTCTCTAAAATGGGAACATATTTGGGAGCATAAGCGGCAAAGGGTTAACCATGTGGTTAAACGTCAGCTAGGTAGGACACACGCGCTCCATCCAACCTATTTCGTGGGGTGGGGGAGGCCAGTTTCCACCAACCTTTACATTCTCTCTTCTGCACCAGGTCAGATACTCCCCTTTCCTCCAGCTGCTCTAACTGGGAGAGGCTCCAGTCCGAGCACCAAGCGCGCACCCGTCTCCGGTCGCGCCTGCGCGTCGGGCTCCTGCGGGCTTCCTTCTCGTATACCCAGCAAGCGGACGCGAAGTTCGTTCTCCAGCTCTCGCTTTCGGGCGCGCCCGCGTGCCTGGGAGGCGCCTGCGCAGAGGGAAGAGGAAACTGGTGCCCCAGCGCAGTCCCGGCGCCTGCGCGCTGTGGGTTTCAGGGGCCTCCGGGCCTGAGGGAGAGAAGCAGGGAAGATGGCGGCTGTGGTAGAGAATGTAGTGAAGCTGTGAGTGGTGGTTTCTTTCTTTCCTAGGCCGGGTGGTCTTGTAAGGGGCCTGGAGGTAGTGGGCGGTGCGGGAAGAGACGAGGCAGGGAGAGGAACATGGTCGGGAAGACCATGTTGCGACTCCTAGTGGGAAGGGAAGCGGGAGACTCCGAAGAAGACATTGCGCTTCTTTGGAAACTTGTGGAGGCCCTGAGCGGGGCACACTGGAACCCAGGACTGGAAGCCTCCCTGTGAGGCCGTGTGATCTGAGCACTCCTCGGGGCTCACGGCTTCCAGAGTATGGCGCCCTGGCTGCGTACGAGAAACTTACGGTCCGGCTCCTCTCCGAGACGCCGAGGCCCCGGCTACCCCTGTGCGAGCCCCGCCGACCCCTCCCCATCTACTGCCCGCAGCCAGCCTTGGAGCAACAGGCTCGGCGGCCCCTGTGGGTGTTAGGACTGCAGGACTGCTGTAGTTCTAAGCGGCCCCATGACGTTTGGGGAAGTCTTAGGTAGCAAGAACCCGAGACTAAAAATATTCTTGGGAAGAATTTGTCGAGGAGCAGATACAGAAAGGAAAGAACTTCAAGGGGAGTGGGTCTTTACGCCGGCCAGTCACAGCCATCAAAAACCGGGAACTGGACAACTTGAGCGCATAAAGGGACATCTCTCTGGGCATTCTTCTTCTTATACGATACCATTGTACTAGTCAGATTTCGAGCAAAGTTAAAGTTAATGGTTGTTGAGAACATCGAAACTGATCTGTTAGCTGCTTTCTGTGAGTTAAAGATGATTGGGACTTGATTTGTTCCAGCCTGCTTCCTCCCCGAGGAAGAATCTGAATGAAATTTGAAATGAGTTAATGCCCTGTGCGTGAACAGAGCAAGCTTTTAAAAGGTTTATTGGGCTTGGTGCAAGGGTAGGAAAATGGAGCGCTGTCTAGCTGTCCAGTCAGGGTTTTCGAGTGGAAGACGGAAAAGGCTGGGGATCCACAGCTTCTCCTCTTTGTCATGGGCTACCCCCCACCCCCTTTCCCAAGAGCCTTTTTTGAGGGTAAGTTGCATCCCCTTCTGCCTGGAGCCTTTTCTTTGAGTATGCTTTTCCACTTCCATTAAGCTAAGTGCTTTCTCCTTGTAGTTTTTTTTTTTTTTTTTAAACTTGCTTTCTGCTTTATCCTGCTGCCTCTTTCAGCCATCCCTCCTCCCAACACTATTATCTTTCTCTCTGATCGGCCCCCTTCTGTTTCCCCAGCTCTCTCTTCAGGCTGACATTTTTCTCAATTTAGAAATGACACTATTGATACAGCATTTATATAGTTATCCTTCCTGACTCAGATGTTTTTTCTTTGTTTCTCTGCCCCTTCTCTTTGTTGACTTCCACATCCCATTGTAACCAGAAAATTTACACAGGTTTCATGATTATTGAAAAAGAGTAACAGCTTCTTTCCTGGAAAATCTTGCTGTCCTGGGGAAATGTCAAACTTGCCTGGGTTTGGAGTGTTATGTGTAATGAGGTTTTTCATGTTAAAAGACTTTATTCAGTGTGCAAGCCTTATCATGTAGTGTTATTAAGTACTAATAATGAAAAAACTGCATTGACCACAATTAATACAGTCCCCTACCAGAACAATCTTTTTAAGAATGGGCTTCCATTCTTCCTGTACCATTCTTACCCTGGAAGGAGATGCTTTTCTAGCGCTTCTCTTGTTTATACACCAAGTCTTCTGACAGCTGAGATTATATGTTGAAGTCAGGAGTACTAGCCCATCTTTTCTAACTTGAATCTTTTCCTGGGCAAAGAATTTTGCTATTTGTAAATTGACTATCGTTCTCAAATGGGATGCAGGTTTGAACAGTCTTTAATGGGTCTTACTAGGGCAAAATAATGGTATAAAATAGCTGTGGCTGCTGACTGGTTTTGAAACTTTCTGAATTAGATAAAAATATCTAGGGAATAATATTAACTTGAAATTTCTTGCTGCAGGACCCCTAAGTTCTTAAGAACGCTCTCTCATTCTTTCTTGCTCTCTTCATCAGACTCTTTCTCTGCCCCCTCCACACTCTTTTAAGTGTTTCATTCCCAGCCCTCATACCCCCAAGACTGCTCCACCTTCTGAAATCACTTAACTTGCAAGAGCTCCGACAGAACATCTCATTCATTCCTGGTAAAATGGTTTCCAACCTCCTTGCTCTGACTTTGTAGCCCTCAGCCAGCCTGGCCTTTCCTTCTATTTGACTTCAGTGTCATTATCAATTCCCATCAACACAAACAAAGGAGCTGCTGCACTCAGCCTTGTTTATCCCGTTTTACTCTGTGTGGTCAGAATGTGGCTGCCTTCTAAAGGCAAGCAAATGTGAAAATGTGAACCTGCTCCATTCTCCCCTCTGCTTTCCTGCACAAGATTCATGCCCACCTCAAATTACCATCATTACAGCTCTTTGAATCAAGCCAAACTGTACTGTGGTATTTTCATCTCTTTGTGTGGTATGTGTCTGTTTCACTTGCTAGAAGCAAGCTAAGCTGTGCAGTGTGGTCTATTGTGACTTCTCACTAAAGGCCTTCATCAGATTCTAGGGCAGAGTTTGTTGATGTAGCCCAATTTATAGACATAAATTCAGCTTCTCATACCTAGGCTCTCATTCATGTAGAATCCTGTTACATCAGAGCTCATCTAGTCCAGCCTTCCCAATCTAGAAGAGAACCAAGGTCCACCTGGGTTAAGCAAATGTCCACGTTCTGTGGTGACTTGAAGCCCAGCCAAGGACTTTTTATTAAGTCAAGTCTGTGTTCCAGATATCTTCATGGGTATTGGAGAAGCTATGGAAAGGAAATTGTCTCAGCTCTCAGTTTAAGATTGATTGAATATGAATATGAATTCTTTCTGTTAGTTTAACCTTCGATACCAAAGTGATTATTAAACCTTGAAGGACAAGAACGCAATTGGTTCTATTGTCATGCTTCTTAGCACCAGATAACTCCTGGGACTGTGTTGTTTTCTAACTTATTAAGGCGCTTAGCCCTTCATTCAGATTTCCCATTGAGCCTTTTGAGACCAAGAAGATTCTTTACTACATAATTTGATTGTGTGAGAATGGAGAGGGGTCCAAGATGGGCCTTAGCAAAAACACATTTTATATCAGTAATAGTGCTCAATAAAAGCTTCAAGAACTTGGGCAGTGCCTGTGGTTCAGTGGGTAGGGCGCTGGCCTCATATACTGAGGGTGGCAGATTCAAACCTGGCTCTGGCCAAACTGCAACACAAAAACAGCCAGGTGGGCGGCACCTATGGCTCAAGGAGAAGGGTGCTGGCCCATATGCTGAGGGTGGTGGGTTCAAACCCAGCTCCGGCAAAAAAAAAAAAACTATAGCTGGGCGTTGTGGCAGGCACCTGTACTCTTCATCTACTCAGGAGGCTGAGACAAGAGAATCATCTAAGCCCAGGAGTTGGAGGTTGCTGTGAGCTGTGTGATGCCACGGCACTCTACTGAGGGTGATAAAGTGAGACTCCTCTGTCTCTACAAAAAACGCTTCAAGAACTTAAGGTATTTCACATGTCTTCCATAAATGTAAAATTAGTACATGAGATTAATTAGTTGGTTAAAAGCCTACTTCTAAATTCAAAAGATATAAAAAGGCACGTGGAAGAAACTGTCCTAATCACCCAGTTTTTCTCCCTGGGGGCTTATAGTTTTTCTTTCGTTCTTCTTCTTCTTCTTCTTTT
>NW_003852535.1:2232978-2237937 GCF_000181295.1 Otolemur garnettii
GGTCCGGGCTGGGGATTCGAACCCGCCGCCTATGTGGCTGGCGCCTTAGCCGGTTGAGCTATAGGCACCGAGCCCACCTGGCTATTTTTAGAGACGAGGTCTTTCTCTGGCTCAGGCTGGTCTCTAACCTGTGAGCTCAGGCAATCCAAGGGCTTCAGCCTCTCAGAGTGCTATTACAGGCCTCAGCCACCAGCCAGGCCCCTCCTCCTCTTTTTTTTTTGGCTTGCAGTTTCTTATCCATCTCTGCTACATAAATGATAGAATCCTGTGACACCTCTCAGCACCACACCTTGCTTTTTTGTCCTAGTTATCTTGGAAATTGTAACACATTGACTGCCACACTAGAAAAAAATTTTTTTTCCTTGGGATCACAGCGTTTTATTACAAAGGTAGAATAAAAATGTTGAAAACAAAGCAATCCTTTCTAATTTAATGAAGCATTTGTTATTTTTTTTCTGTTCATAAGTTATATACAACTCACGTGACATAAGGATCAGTTTTGACATTGCATGCCACATGAGTTGTATGTGACTTACAACTTACTTAATTTGTTTCTGAGAATTGAGTCTTTTTTCATTCCACAAGTATTTAGTTATATCTGGAGTTATATCTGGACCTTGGATGATGCTGAATAACTACCTCTGAATCATGCCACCTCATCATGTGCATACTATCATTAATTTCATTCAAAGAGCCTCCAGCACAATCTGTAGTTATGATGATTGGAGAACACAATCTAGCACGTGTGATGGGCTTTGGTGGGCCAGCTGGAACAGGTGCCAGTTGACAGCGAAAACAGTGAGCAGAGGTTTCACAGCTTCATGTGGTACTGGGCTTAAAAGGTGGAATTAAATACAGCTCACATGGCAGTTAAGTGTTAATACATGAAGAACTCCTCTTTTACATTTTTTTTTTTTTTTTGAGACAGAGTCTCACTATGTCACCCTTGATAGAGTGCTGTGGCTTCACAGCTCACAGCAACCTCAAACTCTTAGGCTTAAGCGATTCTCTTGCCTCAGCCTCCCAAGTAGCTGGGACAACAGGCGCCCACCGCAATGCCTGGCTGTTTTTTTGTTGAAGTTGTCATTGTTGCTTTAGCTGGCCCAGGCCGGGTTTGAACCCACCATCTTCAGTGTATGTGGCCAGTGCCCTACCCACTGAGCAGCTATGGGCACCGCCCACCCTACTTTTTTTTTTAAATTTATTTTTATTTTTATTTATTTATTTATTTTGCAGTTTTTGGCTGGGGCCAGGTTTGAACCCACCACCTCCAGCATATGGGGCTGGTGCCCTACTCCTTGAGCCACAGGCACTGTCCCTACCCTACTTTTTTTAACGGCTAAATCAAATTTCATGGTATGGATTTACTGAAGCTTGCAAAACAAAATCCCCTAGACCTTGTTTTTTTTTTTTTTTTTGGAGACAGTCTCATTTTGTCACACTTGGTAGAGGGCTATGGTATCATAGCTCACAGCAACCTCAAACTCTAGGGCTTAAGCAATTCTCTTATTTCAGCCTCACAAGTAGCTGGGAGTATAGGTGCCTGCCACAGCACCTATACTCCCAGCACCTATACTCCCCTTTTGGAGATGAGGTCTTGCTCCGGCTCAGGCTGGTCTTGAACCTGTGAGCTCAGGTAATCCACCCACCATGGCCTCCTAGAGTGCTAGGATTAGATGTGAGCCACCTTGCCGAGCCCCCTAGACCAGGGGTCCTCAAACTTTTTAAACGGGGCCAGTTCACTGTCCCTCAGACCATTGGAGGGCTGGACTGTGGGCCCTGGGATAAGTCGGCTGCTAAGCAGGACAGGCAGTGGCAGCAAAAACACCCGGTGGGCCAGATAAATGTCCTAGGCAGGCTGCATAGTTTGAGGACGCCTGCCCTAGACCTTGTTGAACTCTTTCCCACCTCTGTTAGGAGGGACTAACATCTATTTCTCAGAGTTAAGAGAGTTAACATCTTAACTAGTATAGGGCTGGACTAATGAGAAACCCTATTTAAGGGTCTCTTAAGTCAGATTAGATACATGATAAAGTCATGTTATTCTTGATGATAATTTATTTGTAAAGTACCTTTTGTCATGATGGCTTAGTGATGGGCCGTGGTGTCCTATGAGACAGAAATGAAGGCAAGTAGAAACAAAGAGACAATCTCCCAGTCCTTGAGCCTTCTAGAGAAGCAGATGGCAGAGGAGCAGAATAGCTCAGCATCTCACACTTCCTGCCCCAACACACACACCTGATTTTTATCTTTCTTATAGCCTTGGAGAGCAGTACTACAAAGATGCCATGGAGCAGTGCCACAATTACAATGCCCGCCTCTGTGCTGAGCGCAGCGTACGACTGCCTTTCTTGGACTCACAGACTGGAGTAGCCCAGAGCAACTGTTACATCTGGATGGAAAAGCGACACCGAGGTCCAGGTGAGGGTCCAGACTTGAGAACAGGACTCACGAGCACAAGGGGGAAGAAGTGTCCTCATCATAGGTGATAAAGCATTCCCTAGTGCTTTCCGTCTTTGTTTTTGTTGTTGTTTTTTGAGACAGAGGCTCACTATGTTGCCCTTGGGAGATTGCTATAGCATCACAGCTCACAGCAGCCTCAAACTCTAGCGCTTAAGCAATTCTCTTGCCTCAGCCTCCCAAGTAGCTGGGACTACAGGCACCTGCCACAATGCTTGACTTTTTTTTTTATTGTAGTTGTCATTGTTTTTTTTTGTTTTTTGAGACAGAGCCTCAAGCTGTCCCCCTGGGTAGAGTGCCATGGCATCACAGCTCACAGCAACTTCCAACTCCTGGGCTCAAGCAATTCTCCTGCCTCAGCCTCCCAAGTAGCTGGCACCACAGGCGCCTTTCACAATGCCCAGCTATTTTTAAGGAGGTGGGGGTTGCAGCCTTCATTGTTGTTTGGTGGCCCCAGGCTGGATTCGAACCTGCCACCTTAGGTGTATGTGGCTGGCACCTTAGCCACTTGAGCCACAGACACCAAGCTATGTAGTCGTCGTTGTTGTTTAACTGGCCTAGGCCGGGTTTGAACCCACCAGCCCTGGTGTATGTGGCCGGCACCCTAACTACTGAGCTATAAGCACCAAGCCTGCTTCCTGTCTTTGGATGGACATGGTCTTCCTATAACTATAAACCCAGGGCAGGTGAAACTGACAGGTTCATAGCATTATCTTTGTTTTTTTTTTTTTTTTTTTTTTGCCTTGCTTAAGCCATTATGCACATCATAGAACTATGTGTTAACCAAGGCCCCTAAGTTTACATCTATTTTTCTTTGCCACAAACTGTCTCACGCAACTAGACTCTCACTGTCAATTTTCCTCCCTTGCTCTAGAACTCAAAGGCAGTGGAGAGAGGGTACTACTCATCTAGAAAGGGTTTAGTATTATTTTCTAGGGTTGTGTTGGGGCTTGACTTCTTTTCCTTCCTTCCATAGGATTGGCCTCTGGACAGCTGTACTCCTACCCTGCCCGGCGCTGGCGGAAAAAGCGGCGAGCCCACCCCCCTGAGGATCCACGGCTTTCTTTCCCATCTATTAAACCAGGTAAGACAGGCTTGGCGCCTGTAGCTCTGTGGCTGGGGCCCCAGCCACATGCACTGAAGCTGGTGGGCCTGCCAAACAACAACAACTGCAACCAAAAAAAAAAAAAAGCTGGGCATTGTGGTAGGCTCCTGTAGTCCCAACTACTTGGGAGGCTGAGGCAAGAGAATCACTTAAGCCCAAGAGTTTGAGGTTGCTGTGAGCTATGATGCTACAGCACTCTACCCTCAGTGACAGCTTGAGACTATCTCAAAAAAAAAAAAAAAAAAAAACCAATCAGGTAAGGTGTGTCTTCCCTGGGCAGGGGCATGGTCTGCTGCATGGTAAGAGTCCTGCTAATCATCTGTTCTGTACCTGGCCAAATGCTAGGTCCTGAGATGCTAAAGTGAGTAAGATGAGATTCCTTTCTTTAGAGAGCTCAGTCTAGTAAGAGAGGCAAACATAATTACAGTGCCATTGAACTAAGGTTTTTTGGTTCCTGGACAGCCAAAGAACAGAAGACAGTGACAGGCCTTCAGAAAGCCCCAGTATCATATAGACTCAGAGCGGTCTGCTTTTGTCCTTTCTGAGCCTTGCTTCATCCTGGCCTTGCTTGCAGACACAGACCAGAACCTAAAGAAGGAGGGGCTGATCTCTCAGGATGGCAGTAGTTTAGAGGCACTATTGCGCACTGATCCCCTGGAGAAGCGAGGTGCCCCAGATCCCCGAGTTGATGACGACAGCCTGGGCGAGTTTCCTGTGGCCAACAGTCGAGTACGGAAGGTACGACATTATACCTCTGGCTAAGGAAATTTTGATGGAAACTAACCTCTTCATCAGGGCCACCTAGTTACTAGAACTAAAGCAGAAGCTGTGGCTCTTTGAACTGCTGTCTGCAGTTCTGTTCCTACTTCATTCCCTAACGGGTGCTGGATGCTGCCTGGCTTCTCTGTTGCCATCCAGTCTTTCCCGCTCCTAAGCACTTGTTCATCCTCTTTTGGCATAAAAGTTTTTTACATAGTTTTCTGGTGCCTAAGGCTATGTATTTGCCAATGGGGAAAATAAAAATAAGAAGGGCTAGGGCCGGGTGCCGTGGCTCATGCATGTAATGTTAGCGTTCTGGGAGGCTGAGGTGGGTGGAATGCCTGAGCTCACAAGTTCGAGACCAGCCTGAGCCAGAGTGAGACCTCGTGTCTAAAAGTAGCCAGATGTTGTGGCAAGTGCCTGTAGTCCCAGCTACTTGAGAAGCTGAGGCAAGAGGATCACTTGAGCCCAAGAGTTTGAGGTTGCTGTGAGCTATGACATTACAGCACTACCAAGGGCAACAAAGTGAAACTCTGTCTCAAAAAAACGAAACAAACAAATAAAAACTAAAAACAAGAAGGGCTGGTGGCTCGGCGCCTATAGCTCAACCGGCTAAGGCGCCAGCCATGTACACC
>NW_003852535.1:2238063-2242663 GCF_000181295.1 Otolemur garnettii
CGGAGGCAAGAGACTCGCTTGAGCCCAGGAGTTGGAGGTTGCTGTGAGCTGTAATGCCATGGCACTCTACCCAGGGGAAAGCTTGAGGCTCTGTCTCAAAAAAAAAAAAAAAAAAGAAGGGCTGGCCTGGCACGGTGCCTATAATCCTAGCACTCCCGGAGGCCAAAGCAGGTGGATAGCTTGAGCTCACAAGTTCAAGACCAGCCTGAGCAAAAGCGAGACCCCATCTTTACTAAAAATAGAAAAACTGAGGCAAGAGGATTATTGGAGCCCAAGAGTTGAAGCTGTGATGCCATGGCACTCTACCCAGGGCAACAGCTTGAGACTCTGTCTCCAAAAAAAAAAAAAAAGGACTAAAAATTTGTCAGGCATTGTGTTACATATGCTTTCTCTTTTAATCTTTATAACCTTAGGGGGTTGGTTCTGTAGTCGCCATTTCATAGACAGGGAGGCTGAAGCAGAGCAGTTTTAAAAGTTCCCACAAAGTTGCACAAGTAAGCAACCAAGAAAGCTCTTGTTTAAAATAGGAATTGAGCGTTGGGAACCATGTGCTCCCAGGTGGCTAAACAGAGGCTGGAGAGGGCCTGGCTGCTTCGAGCCTCAGGGAAAGCTTATGGAATCCTGCCATTTGATCTGGCCCCTTGGCATAGTGGAAAAGGCATTCCAGGCTAAGGAAGCAACATGAAGAGAGGCAGAGAGGAAGGAAAGCTCAAAACACTGAAGGAAGCAGGAATGGGATTGGAGGGTGCTTAAAGGACAGTGGTGAGGAATGAGACTGCTGTCAGTGGGGCCAGGTCACAGAGGAAGTTCTAGGTGGCCTTGGCCAATCCCGCCATGGGGGGTTTTTGAGTGCACATTATTTGTGCTCATCTTAATCCTGTTAACTCAGCGGATCCTAGAGCCTGATGACTTCCTGGATGACCTTGATGATGAGGACTATGAGGAAGACACTCCCAAGCGTCGAGGCAAGGGGAAATCCAAGGTGAGAGGCCAGCCTGGGGCTTACAGCCTGAAATGTCTTAATTCTTATGGTTGCCATTTTTCCCTTCAAGTAATATTAGTAGCCAGTTTCAGGAGAATTTTAACTTCTCAGGCCTAGACACCCTAGTAAGGACATCTTTTTGTTCTTGGCAGGGTAAGGGTGTGAGCAGTGCCCGTAAGAAGCTGGATGCTTCCATCCTGGAGGATCGGGACAAGCCCTATGCCTGTGACAGTGAGTGCCTCACTAGTGGGTGGGTAGTCTTTGCTTTGGACCCAGCTCCTGCTCAGGATATGAGAGGAGGGAGGGCTGTGTTTTTGCCTGGAGTTACAAAACAAGCCTGGGCTCTTGTCCTGCCTTTTGTCTGACTGGTTCCCTCTGAGGCCTCTGCTACATTGTGGGTGGGACCTGCATGCTCTGGGAGAGATTTCTGCTGTCCTCTGGGGCTGGGGGTGCGTGTTGGGGGGGACAGCAGTCAGGGTTGGCCTCTCAATAGGTGGCATGCATGTCTGTTAGTCCCAGTCAAGTCAGGGCCCCAGGATCCAACACTAAGTTTTTCAATGTCTGTTTTCTTTCCCGTCCTCTCTGGCTTGCCCCGCTTCTGTCTTTCTACCTTGGGAGACCATCGCCGTTGGGGTTTTCCTTTTGCTTGCTCCACTTTCCTGCTGCTGCCGCTCCTGTCTCAAATGTGTCAAGGCCTTCTTCTCATGACTTTTCTTTCTGTCTTTCAGATAGTTTCAAACAAAAGCATACCTCGAAAGCGCCCCAGAGAGGTAGCTCTCTCAACTTTTCAGACTTTTGGTTTTCCTGTCCCTTTTTCCCTCCTCCCTTGTTCCTCCTGCCTTTCTCATCTCCTGTTATGCTAATTTTAAAACCTGTGGAATGGCATGGGGTAGGAGTGGTGGAACTTCTGCTGTGCTCCACTCTTCAAGTCCTAGAAGCTGCCTTTACCTCTGCTCATCTCTCACAGCCTGCTCTTAGAGCTGCTCAGCCTAGTGTGGGGCAGCTTCAGGGGCATCATAAAGAGCCCATTGCAGATGGATCCACCTGCTGCCCTTCCTGAACAGGCAGTTGGTGGTTAGCTGATGTTACCTACCATCCTACCACTGCCTCCTCCATCCTCTCTCCCCATTCCTTTCCTGCTGGCCCAACGCCCGTTTTAGTATCTGCTCAAGTTTATAGGATACCTTGTGGGGATCTGCTTTCCTTGCTAGTTGGTGGGGCCTGGACAGGACACAGATGTGGGAATGTGTTTGAATTTCTGTGGAGGTCACCTGCTACAGCTGGCTCAGTTGATAGGTATTCCCAAGAGATACCCCACCCCCACCCCCACCAGTTTATCTACATTCAGCAGTTGGCCTTTGTGGTCTCTACCCAGTAACTTAAGCTTTTACCCTGCATTTATTGAGGAATAAAAATGTTTAAAGTCTCTTCTTCACCTTTCCCCTTTCCTGCTATGCTGCAGGACTATAGAAATTCCCTCCCTTTCCTAACTTTGAGCTCCCCAGCCTGTAATAGGTCAAGCAGTGATGGGGCTAGGGACCTCCTAGAAGCCAGTGTGGAAGAGTAGTGGTGACCATGGGGTTGGTGTTTGTGAGGCCTGGAAGGCTAGAGTGCCCCAGGATCTGATGCTCTAGACCAAGAGGAGGGGGCCTCACAAAAGCCCTGTTCTAGAACAGAACTGGTGGGGGGGGGGGAGGTTGCCCTCTCTGGCTCAGGTGGAACTCCACAGCTGGCAGGGATGGGGATATGGCACTCTTGTATCCTAACACCTTTCTCTGCAATCTTCTCCCCACTCAGTTTGTGGGAAACGTTACAAGAACCGACCAGGCCTCAGTTACCACTATGCCCACTCCCATTTGGCTGAGGAGGAGGGTGAGGACAAGGAAGACTCCCAGCCACCCACTCCTGTTTCCCAGAGGTCGGAGGAGCAGAAATGTAAGCTGAGGAGGTGTCAAACCCCTTTTTACAGGGATGAGAGCCAGGGGCATCATCACAGTTCTCTTTTTCTCTAGCCAAGAAGGGTCCCGATGGACTGGCCTTGCCCAACAACTACTGTGACTTCTGTCTGGGCGACTCAAAGATCAACAAGAAGACAGGACAGCCGGAGGAGCTAGTGTCCTGTTCTGACTGTGGCCGCTCAGGTACCTCCTTCTGCCAAGAGAACTTTCCTGTTACTTGCAGTCCCCAAGAGGTTCTTGCCTTGTGAACTTCTAGTGCTGTCACAGTCAACCAGCTTACCTCACTTCTGGTCAAGAGAAGGTGTAGCCACAGACAGGGGATCCGCTCTTCTCCACCCATTTCCAGCTGCTGTTTTACTTGTTTCCCCCCACAGGGCATCCCTCTTGCCTCCAGTTCACCCCCGTGATGATGGCGGCGGTGAAGACCTACCGGTGGCAGTGCATCGAGTGCAAGTGTTGCAACATCTGTGGCACCTCTGAGAATGACGTGCGTACTGCCCCCTCCCGCCTGGCTCTTTCTGGGCTTTACTATTCTTCCCACAGTTCCCTCTAGAGTCAGGAGAGTGAGCTTGCTGTTAAACAGAAGCAGGATCCCTCCCACACTTTCAACCCTATCCCCCTAGTAGCCTAACTGAGGCACTCACTCACTTCTTGAGTACTGACCTTGTGGCATACATTGTTCTACATCAGGAGGCCTCAAACTATGGCTTGCAGGCTACATGCAGCCTGCCTAGGACATTTATCCAGCCCGCCGGGTGTTTTTGCTGCCGCGGCCTGTCCTGCTTAGTAGCTGACTCGCCCCAGGGTCCATAGTCCAGCCCTCCAACCATCTGAGGGACAGTGAACTGGCTCCCCTGTTTAAAAAGTTTGAGGACCCCTATTCTAGATACTAAGACAGATAAGGTCCCTGCCTTCATGGATTTACATTCTTATGGGAACAGCAATAATCAAGAAAATGAGTGAGATTTGTATGATAAACCATGAAGAAAATGAAACCGAAAATGTGGCAAAGAGTAAATGGATGACTAATTTAGACTTGACAGTCAGAGATGGCTTTTCTGAGGAGGTGCTGTTGGTGTCAAAATTTGCATGATACTAAGGAGCCATTCCAAGCAGGTTTGGAGGTAGAGCCAGGGCAGAGGCCCTTCAGGTGGACAAGATGATATGCCTGGATGGAGTTTTCCTACCTGTGAGAGAGCATGGCAGGGGATGAGATGGGATAGGTCTTAGGGACTGGGTTCTGTCCTGAGTATAAGGGATATCGTTGGAGGGTTTTATTTATTTATTTGTGAGGCAGAATCTCACTATATTGCCCTAGGTAGAGTGCCATGGTGTCACAGCTCACAGCAATCTCCAACTCTTGGGCTTAAGTGATCCTTTTTTTTTTTTTTTTGTAAAGACAGAGTCTCGGCTCGGTGCCTGTGGCTCAAGCGGCTAAGGCGCCAGCCAAATACACCTAAGGTGGCGGGTTCGAATCCCCAGCCCAGGCCCGCCAAACAACGATGGCTGCAACAAAAAAATTGCCAGGCGCTGTAGCGGGCGCCTGTGGTCCCAGCTACTTGAGAGGCTGAGGCAGGAGACTCGCTTGAGCCCAGGAGTTGGAGGTTGCTGTGAGCGTGATGCCATGGCACTCTACCCAGGGGGATAGCTTGAGGCTCCG
>NW_003852535.1:2242683-2246742 GCF_000181295.1 Otolemur garnettii
TTTGGTTGGGGTTTTTTGCTATTTTTGGCTGGGGCTGAGTTTGAACCCGCCACCTCCGGCATATGGGGCTGGTTCCCTACTCCTTTGAGCCACAGGCGCCGCCTGTTTTTTTGTTTTTTTGTTTTTTTTTTTTAAGAGACAGAGACTCACTTTATTGCCCTCGGTAGAGTGCTGTGGCATCACACAGCTCATAGCAACCTCCAACTCCTGGGCTTAGGCGATTCTCTTGCCTCAGCCTCCTGAGTAGCTGGGACTACAGGCACCTGCCACAGGCCCATCTATATTGGAGGGTTTTAATCAGGGGAGAGACACTGTCTGCCTCACATTTTTTATTTTTATTTTGAGACAGAGTCTCACTTTGTCACCTTAGCTAGAGTGGTGCAGCATCATAGCTCACAGCAACCTCAAATTCTTGGGCTCAAGCAATCCTCTTGCTTCACCTCTCAAGTGGCTAGGACTACTGTCATGTACCACCATGCCTGGCTAGTTTTTCTAGTAGAGATGTAATCTTGCTCTTGTTCAGGCTGGTCTCGAACTCCTGAGCTAAGGCGATCTACCCGCCTCACTCGCAGAGTGCTAGGATTATAGGCATGGACCACCTGTCTCACATTTTATAATAAAAAGATAGCTTTGGCTGTCTTGTGGAAGGTAGATGATACAGAACTGGAGTAGAGGCTGTTGTGATTAACCACGGTCTGGCAGGATCTGGGTGAGGGACAGCAGTGACTAGATGTGGACTAGAGATGGATAACAGTGTTTCCTACCCAAGATTCCTGCATTTCTTGCCAGCTATGCTGTCCCTCTCTCTGGAAGTAGCAGTAGTGTCACAGAAGCCCCCTTCCTACTCCTTACCCCCAGTGACCTAACTGAGGCACATAAGTCACTTAGCCCTATGTTTCCTACTAGGACCAGCTACTCTTCTGTGATGACTGTGATCGTGGCTACCACATGTACTGTCTTACCCCGTCCATGTCTGAGCCTCCTGAAGGTAAGTTGCCCAGATCTCTTAGTCAAAACAATGATGTTATTAGTAAGTTGGAAAATACTGAGTTCTGTGTTCTTTCTATTATTAGTTATTTGTTCTTCCAAATTAGGGAATAAGGCATCTTGCCTTGGCTCAGTGCAGAATACTTTCTTGGTTTTTTGTTGTTACTGTTTTTTCTCTTGGCCTATTTTTTTTTTTTTATTATAGCTATATACATTAATGCAGTCATGGGGTACACTGTTGTTTTGTTTTGTTTTGAGACAAAACCTCAAGCTGTTGCCCTGGGTAGAGTGCTGTAGCATCACAGCTCACAGCAACCTCCAGTTCCTGGGCTCAAGTGATTCTCCTGCCTCCGCCTCCCAAGTAGCTGGGACTACAGGCACCCGCCAATGCTCAGCTATTTTTGGTTGTAGCCATCATTGTTGTTTGGCGGGCCTGGGCTGGATTTGAACCAGCTAGCTCAGGTGTATGTGGCTGGCACCTTAGCTGCTTGAACCACAGGCACCAATCCAGTGTTGTTTTTTTGAGACAGAGTCTAACGATGTCACCCTTGGTAGAGTGCCTTGGCATCACAGTTCACAGTAACCTCAAACTCTTGGGCTTAAGCGATTCTCTTGCCTTACCCTCCCGACTAGCTAGGACTACAAGTGCCTTGCCATAATGCCCACCTATTTTTTGGTTGGTGTTGTCATTGTTGTTTGGCAGGCCCTGGCTGGATTCGAACCCACCAGCTCCAGTGTATGTGGTTGGCACCTTAGCCATTGAGCTACGGGCACTGAGCCCAGAATACTTTCTCAGCATTTCAATTTAAAAGGTTTAATGTTTGCACCTTTTCATTAGTCACATTTACAAACAGAAAATCAACAGCCCAAAAGAAAACAGGTGTTGAACAGAGAATACCTAGAAGGAATGATTTCTTTTCCTCTAGCCAGTCTAGGAAATTCTCTGAAATTCCCCTCTCAGCTGGATTTCCATGCCTAAAGCCCTCCTCTATAAAAACTCAAGTTTTCTCACGAGGACACAGAGACCTCAGTAGCTATTACTGTGCACAGAGGATGTGGGCCAGTATTACAGGCCAGAGAAAGTGTTTCACTGTGTAAGCTGGCCGTGGTGGCTCACACCTGGGGAGACATTCCTTGGGAAGGCCAAAGCAGGAGGATTGCTTGAGCTCAGGCATTCAAGACTAGCCGGAGCAAGAGTGAAACCCTATGTCTACTAAAAACAGAAAAATCAGCCTGACATCATGGTGTGTTCCTGTAGTCCCAGCTGCTCAGGAGGATTGCTTGAGCCCAGGAGTTTTGGGTTGCAGTGAACTATGATGGCATCGCTGCACTCTACCCAGGGTGACAGGGCAAGGCTTTGTGTCAAAAAAAAAAAACTCAAGGCTGGGTGTGGTGGTTCATGCCTATAGTCCTAGCACTCTGGGAGGCCACAGTGAATGAATCACTTGAGCTCATGAATTCAAGATTACCCTGAGCAAAAAGCAAGACCCCTTTTCTAAAATGCCAAGAGTTGTGGCAGATGCCTATAGACCCAGGCACTACTCAGAAGGCTGAAGCAAGAGAATCACTTTAGCCCAAGAGTTTGAGGTTGCTATGAGCTGTGACACCATGGCACTCAACCAAGGGGAACAAAGTGAGACTGTCTCATTAAAAAAAAAAGCAGTTTGCTCTGTATGTAGCTGATTTGTAATACAGGTCAAACTACTGTCACTCCTCTGGAGAATGAGGCCACTAACAAAATCAGAGAGTCCTTTGGTAGCTGCAGGGGAGTGCTCAGCTACTCTCAGGCCCAGTTGGTATATTTGCTTTTGGGAGAATTAGCATGTTTGTGCTTTGTTTTTCAGCCAGTGAATATCAGTTTGCAAACAAAATCTATACTAACTACAGAACGGCTTTTCCTTTGAAGTTCTGTGGGACACTCAAGTAGTAGAGTGCTCAATGCATCATTGTATCTCACAGCAACCTCAAATCCTGGGCTCAAGTGATCCTCTTGCCTCAGTCTCCTGAGCAACTAGGACTTAAGGCAGGGACCAAGTTAATTTTTCTCTTTTTAGTAGAGACAGAGTCTCGTTCTTGCTTAGACTGGTCTCAGACTCCTGAGCTCAAGAGCTCCTGAGCTATAAATGTTAAGACAGTTGAGGATTAACCCTTAGAAGTCATCAGATGTTTTAGATTCTAGATCAGGTTTGGCAACCATGGGCCAAATTCAGCCACATCCATTTAATATAGCTTGCAAGCTACAAATGGTTTTTGTGTTTTTATTTTATTTTATTTTTTTGAGTCAGAGTCTCCCTATGTCACCCTTGGTAGAGTGCCATGGTGTCACAGCTCACAGCAACCTCAGACTCTTGGGCTTAAGCAATTCTCTTAACTTTGGGGGCCTGCCACAACACCTAACTGTTTTTTGTTGCAGTTGTTGTTTAGCTGGCCCAGGCCAGGTTGGAACCAGCAACTGTTGGTGTATGTGGCTGGTGCTGTAGCCACTGTGTAACAGGCACCAAGTCAAGGTTTTTGCATTTTTAAAGGGAGGTTTTCTGAGATTATTGTTTTTTGTAGAGACAAGATCTTGCTATGTTGCCCTGGCTGGTCCGGAACTCCTAGGCTCAAGTAGTCCTCTTAAAGGGAGTTTGGGGGGGGGGTGTTATTTTTTTTGAGACAGTTTTACTTTGTCACCCTCGGTAGAGTGCTGTGGCATTATAGCTCACAGCAACCTCAAACTCTTGGACTCAAGCTATCCTCTTGCCTCAGCCTCCTGAGTATCTGGACTACAGGCACCTGCTACCATGCCTGGCTATTTTTTTTTTTTTTTAGAGACTGGATCTCGCTTTTGCTCAGGCTGGTCTCAAACTCCAGAGCTCAGGCAGTCCACCCAACTCAGCCTCCCAACTGGGATTATAGGCATAAGGCATTGTGCTTGTCTTAAAGGAAGTTTTAAGAAAAAGAAGATGTGACTGAAACTATATGGCTCAGCTCAGCGCCTGTGGCTCATGCGGCTAAGGTGCCAGCCACATATACCTGAGGTGGTGGGTTTGAATCCAGCCCGGGCCTGCCAAACAACAGCTGCAACCAAAA
>NW_003852535.1:2247790-2252035 GCF_000181295.1 Otolemur garnettii
TTTTTGGCCAGGGCTGGGTTTGAACCTGCCACCTCTGGTATATGGGGCTGGTGCCTTACTCCTTTGAGCCACAGTCACCACCCCATTTTGTTGTTTTTTTTAAAAAATGGAAGAATCAGGGCTGGTGCTGTGGCTCATGCCTGTAATCTCAGCATTCTTGGACACCAAGGCGGGTGGATTGGCTGAGTTTACCAGTTTGAGACCAGCCTGAGCCAGAGTGAGATCCCACCTCTAAAAATAGCCAGGGGGCCAGGTGCAGTAGTTCATGCCTGTAATCCCAGCACTCTGGGAGACTGAGGCGAGTGGATTGCCTAAGCTCATAGGTTTAAGACCAGCCTGAGACAGAGTGAGACCCCTATCTCTAAAAATAGCCAGGTGTTGTGGTGGGTGCCTCTAGTTCCAGCTATTTGGGAGGTTGAGGCAAGAGAATCACTTAAGCCCAAGAGTTCGAGGGTGCTGTGAGCTATGACACCATGGCACTCTACCAAGGGCAATAAAGTAAGACTATGTCTCAAAATATAAATAGCCAGGTGTTAATGATGGGCGCCTATAGTCTCAGCTCCTTGGAAGGCTGAGGCAAAGTAAGAAGATTGGTTGAGCCCAAGAGTTTGAGGTTTCTGTGAGCTATGATGCTACAGCACTCTACCAAGGGTGACAAAGTGAGACTCTTGTCTCAAAAAAAAAAAATGGAAAAATAGAAGAATCTAACCATGGTGTATATATTAGTAAACAAGATATGAGCATTAATTTTCTTGTAAGGAACAATTGTGTCTTATTTTTTTTTTTCTGAAACTAGACCCAAGTTATAATGGATTAGATCATGTGGTTCACCCTTTTCTGCTAATCAGATCTTCAGCCTCTGCTCAGACACCTAGTGATGGTGGGAACCCGTCTTGCCGAAGTTTTTACAGAAACTCTTATCTTATGTGGAATCAAAATTGGCTTCTCTAAAGCTTCTACTCTTGATCTTTAGTCTAACTTTGGGGGCCATGAGAACCAAGTCTGGTTCTTCTATAATAACAAGCCCCAAACTGGGTATTTTAGAAACTTCCTGTCTGCTTAGGCCCTCCTATTCCCAGAGCTTCTGATTTAATAGGACCAAAAGGACCTGAAAATCTGTATTCTGAAATAGTCCTCCAGATAATTGTTTATTTCCATTGAGAATGGTTTTTCACAATATTTAAAGACCTAGAGATTCCTCCCAGCTCAGGGTAACCATGAAACTTCACTGCTGCAGTTTCCCCCATCCTACTGAGAGTTGACCCTATAGTGAAGAATGGGTGCAGAGAGTGGAAGAACAGCAAGCAGGTGAGGGCTTTGTGGGACTCATCCTGACCCCATTGTGCTTCTCTGCAGGAAGTTGGAGCTGCCACTTGTGTCTGGACCTGCTGAAGGAGAAAGCTTCCATCTACCAGAACCAGAACTCCTCTTGATGTGTCCACCTTCCTGTACCCCACATGTCTATAACTGTTTCTCTCCTCCACCATGTTTTTCATACCCACTTTTCCCTTCTTCCTCTTCTCTTTCACAAGTCCAGAGAACCTTGGGGTGTTTGTGCCAACCTGCCTTTGGCAGCAGCAAGCTGAGGTGGCAGCTGTGACTGCCTCTGGCCCCAGGCCCTCAGGGAGAAAGGAGCAGCACACTGCCCCAAGACATAGCTGTGGGCCCAGCTTCTCTCTGCTCTCCATGAAGTGCATTCACTCTGCTTGCCTTGGGCCCAGGCCCTGGTGATCACAGGGTTCAAATAGTGTCCTCTGAGAAGGAGTGGGGGAGCAGCTCACTTCTCTCTCTGCTCTCCCTCCACCCTCGTCTCCAGGCTTTTCTCCCAAAGGTGAGCAAGGCCAGGCCCTCTTTGCCAA
The DNA here is from genome assembly GCF_000181295.1 of Otolemur garnettii. NCBI lineage: Eukaryota > Metazoa > Chordata > Mammalia > Primates > Galagidae > Otolemur > Otolemur garnettii. Next base: position 2,249,650 of record NW_003852535.1, read on the forward strand.
GAGCAATGAGGTGTGAGCAAGCTGAGGTTGTGCTCATAAGGAGCTTTCCATGCCCTTGCGCTGCTTAGCCTAGCCTCTTCCCTCCAGAGAGATTCTCTGTGGCCCTCTGTTCCTGCTACACAGGGTCCTTTGCCTGAGCCAGGATGTTCTGTCACTTTCCTGGCTCTGCCCTGTCCCACTCCACTCCACCCCACCTAGAGGGAGTAACAGCTTCACCCTCTTCCCTCTGCTCTCCTGGTCACTCTCATGAGTAGTCTCTAGTGACTGAAGCATTCCCTACTCTCGGAATTTCCCACCTTCTGCCTCCCCTCCTTACTACCTTTGGTTTTGTGGGGAGAGGAGAAGCATCAGGGGGCCAGGCCAGCAGCTTGGGGCCACAGGGAGATGTTGGATAATGTGCCTGTTTTTTAACATGATGAAAAAGCCTACCTCCAAAATCCCCTTTTTGTTCTTCCTGGACCTGGGCATTCAGCCTCCTGCCCTTAACTGAATTGGGGGCCTCAGCCTCCTGCCCTGTGATTCCTGACTGTAGGATCACAGGGAAGCTACATAGACATCCCATTCTTCCCTTGCACGCTCGCTAGCAGCTGGTAAGGTCTTCACCCTGATTCCTCAAGTTTCCTGCTTAGTGGCACTGACATTAAGTACTAGGGGGGCAGTCCATGCTGAGACACCCTGGAGTGGCCTCCCCCTTGGCTGTGGGCAGGCCCAACCCACTGTTGCTTTGGAGTTGAGGTGTCTCTTTTTTCTTTAGTTCCTGTATTCTAAACATGGGTAAAAATAAACATTTTTACACAGAGCCCTCTACTGAATTATTTATCTCCCAACTCTCCCAGTTAAGGACATTTCATCCTAAAACGTTCCTCCTTAACAGTGGTTTTTAAAAATGTTTTGAAATAGCTTTTTTTCCTCCAAAATGAAATTTTTTGTTGAACCCCCAATATGTAAAACAGATAAGAGATTGGTTATTTTGTTAGTTTTAATTTGTTAGGCAAATTCAAGTTTATAATAATTCCTTGTTATAAAGAACAGTGAAGCTGTTTTAATCAGTATAAAATTCAGGTTTAAATCAAATTTAGCATCCTGTTTGTTTTTGTATTTTTGTTGGTTTGGAGAAAATTTTGCTAGACATGAATACATAGTTGAAAGTGGTGCCAAGTTTGTAACAGCTGACCTTGCAATTTCAGATACTTAAAATGGGCCCCAAACTTGATTATTATGTAAATATAATAGCATTAATAACATAGGCAGTGGGTGGCGCCTGTATCTCAAGGAGTAAAGCGCGGGACTCATATGCCAAGGGTGGCGGGTTCAAACCTATCCCCGGCCAAAAACTGCAAAAAAAAAAAAAAAAAAAAAAGGCAGCTACTGACATCAACATAAGATTCCTGAAAGCTTTTGCAGGAGGAATGAGGGCAGGGCAGCCAGAAGAACAACGTGGCCTCACCCTTGTTTGTCTGGTCTGCTTTCAGGTTACCTATGCATTGTCAGTCCAGGGCACATTGTCCCAAGGCCTGAACTGCTTTTACTTGCGTAGAGTAAATTTCCCTGAAGCCAAAGGGAACATTTTGTCAGCTTAGCTTGACTTGAGTGTTTTGAAGTGCTTTGTTTTTTCTTTTTAAAAACAAGGATTGCTTCATGAATATGTCATCCTTGCCATGCTAATCTCCAATTTTATTTATTTATTTATTTATTTTTTTGAGACGGAGCCTCAAGCTATCCCCCCTGGGTAGAGTGCCATGGCATCATGCTCACAGCAACGTCCAACTCCTGGGCTCAAGCAAGTCTCCTGCCTCAGCCTCCCAAGTAGCTGGGGCCACAGGCGCCCCCCACAACGCCTGGCCATTTTTTGGTTGCAGCCATCATTGTTGTTTGGGGGGCCCGGGCTGGGGATTCGAACCCGCCACCTTAGGTGTATGTGGCTGGCGCTTTAGCCACTTGAGCCACAGGCGCCAAGCCTAATCTCCAGTTTATTACCATTCCAGTTTTAATACATATGCTGCCGAAGGTAGCACCAACTTTTTTTTTTTTTTTTTTGGCAGTTTTTGGCTGGGGCGGGGTTTGAACCTACCACCTCCAATATATGGGCCTGATGCCCTACTCCTTTAAGCCACAGGCACCACCCACAAACTTTTTTTGTTTTAAAGAAGAGTTGAATCAATTACAGGCTTCCTGAAGTATCCTGGGGGGGTTTTGTTTTTGTTTTGTTTTCTTTTGTTTTGAGAACACACTGAAAGCCATCGTTGCATATTTGGGTTTTTTTCTTTTTTTGAGACAGAGCCTCGAGCTGTCACGCTGGGTAGAGTGCTGTGGCATCACAGCTCACAGCAACCTCCAAACCTCCAACTCCTGGGCTCAAGTGAGTCTCCTGCCTCAGTCTCCCAAG
>NW_003852535.1:2252869-2257793 GCF_000181295.1 Otolemur garnettii
GCTTGAGTCCAGGAGTTGGAGGTTGCTGTGAGCTGAGATGCCACGGCACTCTACCCAGGCAGACAGCTTGAGGCTCCTGTCTCAAAAAAAAAAAAAAAGAAAAAAAGAAAGTGGGACCTAACGTGGGAGTTGGAGGAAAGGACAGTGTCAGCTGGTAGAATGAGAGTAGATGTAGGGGCGGCGCAGCGGAGGTGGCGGGTTCAAACCCAGCCCTGGCCAGAAAAAAGAAAGAGTAGATGTAGATGCTTTTTGAAGGCAGAGATAGGGGTGCAGAGCTGTGGGAGGGGCAAGGGACGCCCTGGACTGCAGATTAAGTTGATTTCAGGATTTAAGATTGGTAAGGGAATGGTACTAGAGCTTTTATTACTAATAGATAACAAATTGATACTGAGTTTAAGAACTTGAATCTTGGCTCCGCGCCTGTGAGTGATGCCATAGCACTCTACCCAGGGGGACAGCTTGAGGCTCTGTCTAAAAAAAAAAAAAAAAGAACTTGAATCTTGTCAAGTACTCTTACAGCTCAGAATTGACCCCAGGCAAGCAGTGTTTTCATTGCGGGCGGACAGACGCGAGGCCAGCGCTGTCCATGGTAACTGGCTTTTGTAGCTTGAAACTTGCGTCGGTTTTCTGCTTTCATCATTTTTCCAAAACAACCCTGAGAGGGCCATTAGCCCTGCTTGGTAGTCGAAGAAGCTGGGGCTTGCTGTGGTCACGGCGAAGAATGCCTTGGGACGCCAAGTCAGTTCTGCAGCCCTGGCACCTGCCCAGAGGCCGGGAGGCCTGCGACGCTGCTGGGACTCCAGCCGGGTCCTGGCTCCGCCTCCGCCCCTCGCGCTGGAAGCCCTGCCCTTAAGAGTGTCGGTCGAACCGCCACTTCCACGGTCTCCAATGAGTCTTGACCGGGGGCGGGACGCGGTACCACGGAAGGCCAATCTGGTCGGGCCGGGGCGGGGCTGCGGCGGTAGGCGCCGAGGGGCAGCACGACGGACTTCCCAGCCAGGAGAGAACCCGGCGCGGGCGGCGCGCACGGGGCCCAGCTGTGCGCGTGCTCGCCCACCGCCCGCTGCCGGCCGCCCGCCGGCGCAGCCTTTCCGCCTTCTCTGCTCTTTGGGTTGTGGCGTCTGACCTTCTGCTCTGTCGTCACCGCCTGGACAGGGGCTGGGGAGCCGGGCTGGGGGCAGGGGCGGGAGCCACGTTCCGAGTGCCTGAGGTGGGTGCGGAGCGGGAGGCCAGGCGGGCGGGCGCCAGGATCCGCCCGGCCAATGGGCTCCGGGTCGAGGGGGGAGAGACCGGCCAGGGTGCGGAGTCCGGCTCACGGCCTGCCTGGGTCCCGAGCGCTCGTGCCCGCCCACTGGTACCCCTCCCAGGCTTCCACCTTTCCGCGGGGACAACATGCCTCTCGCTGTCCGCAGCCTCCTCACCCCTCTCGCCCTTTGTCGCCTGTGCATCTGCCCTCCTGGGCCGGCCCTACCACTCCCTCTGCAGGCCAGATCCTCACCCAGCCTTTCCCTACCAGGACCCAGCACCAAATTAGACTTGCTGCTTCAGACCCCTCCGTCGCCCTTTGTCGTCTGCACACCTGTCACCTCAACTCTGCATTCACTCCACCACCCCACCCCCACCATCTTCATCTAAGTCCAGCCCAGCCCTTCCTCCCCTTCAGGGCATCTCTGACTGTCCCTACACCTGTCCCCTCAGCCCCAGCCCCTGGCCCTCCCGCATCCTGATCCTTTGTTGTCTTTGCAGCTGTCCCCTCACGCTATTCATCCTTCTTCCCCAGTGAGGCCAAGCCCAGCCCAGACTCCCCTCTTCCTGACCAGAGAGACAAGCCAGCCCCATCTCTGCTCTGGCATTCTTTGGGATGGAGGCCAGCCTGCCCCTCACTCAACTTGGCTGCCCCTCCTCTTTCAGCCAGTTCCGTGTCCTCACCCCACCACACTCCAGCAGGTTCCCCAGCTTCATATATCCTCTTTTCCTTGCTGTGCTCCTCTCCCATCCCTCCTGGCCTCAGCCCACTCTACTCCCCTCATGCTTTCCTCCCCACACAGGGGCTCTGGAGAAGCCATGCAGTTGAGCAGCAAGAAGAAGCTGCATGCCCTGTCTCTGGCTGAGAAAATCCAGGTACTGGAACTCCTGGATGAGTCCAAGATGTCCCAGTCAGAGGTGGCCCGGCGTTTCCAGGTCTCCCAGCCCCAGATCTCACGCATCTGCAAGAACAAGGAGAAACTGCTGGCAGACTGGTGCAGTGGCACAGCCAACCGGGAACGCAAGCGCAAGCGGGAGTCTAAGTATAGCAGCATTGACGAGGCTCTGCTCTGCTGGTACCACATTGCCCGGGCCAAGGCCTGGGATGTGACAGGGCCCATGCTGCTCCACAAAGCCAAGGAGCTAGCCGACATCATGGGCCAGGATTTTGTACCCAGCATCGGCTGGCTGGTCCGCTGGAAACGCCGGAACAATGTAGGCTTTGGGGCCCGCCATGTTCTTGTTCCTCCCTTGCCCCCTGAACCACCGTCCCCAGGGCTCATGGCCCAGGCCCAGCTACCTCTTTCCCTTAAAGACTTCTCCCCAGAGGATGTTTTTGGCTGTGCTGCAGTGCCCTTGCTATATCGGGCAGTGCCTGGCATCATGGGTGCATGTGATCGAGTACAGGTACTGCTGTGTGCCAATAGCAGGGGCACAGAGAAGAGGCGGGTATTGGTGGGTGGGCTCCAAGTTGCACCAACATGCTTCTTTGGCATCAGCAGTGAGGCTCTGCCTGCCTCCTACCATCCTAACCTGGGCATCCCCTGGTCAGAGTGGTTAGCACAGTTTGACAAGGACATGGGGCAGCAGGGCCGACAGGTAGCCTTGTTGCTGGCTGCCCAAGTGGTGGAGGAATTGGCAGGCCTGCCTGGGCTCTACCACGTGAGGCTTTTGCCCTTGTCTGCCTCTAGCACCACTCCTCCCCTGCCCAGCTCTGTGGTCGGGGCCTTTAAGGCCTATTACCGGCACCGTCTGTTGGGCAAGCTGGCTGCCATCCAGAGCAAGAGGGATGGCACGTCGTTGACCGAGGCCAGGGCAGGCCTCACAGTGCTAGACGCTCTGCACATGGCAGCAGCAGCCTGGGCCAAGGTGCCTCCTCAGCTCATTCTGAGCAGCTTCATTCAGGAAGGGCTGGCTCCTGGCAAAACACCTCTGTCCCTGGACAGAGGCTCTGACATGCCACCAGTCCCCAGTGGGCTAAGCCGAGAGGATTTTTTACGCTTTGTGGACCTGGAGGGTGAGGAGCCAGGGCCTGGTGTATGCAAGGAGGAGACAAGCACTGAAGACGAGGAAAGTGGCAGAAAGGAAGGCTTTGAGCCCCTGCCCACTAAAGCTGATGCCCTCCAGGCCCTGGGCACATTGAGGAGGTGGTTTGAATGCAACAGCACTTCCCCTGAACTCTTTGAAAAATTCTACGACTGTGAGGAGGTGGTAGAGCGACTCTGCTGCTTGTGAACGTGCCTTCAATGTTGCATAGCCCCCTCCTCTCTTGTTTCCCATGGAAACATCCTCTGTAGAAGGCAGACTGAACTGTCTTTTTCCTGTGGAAATACAGCTATCATGGAAGGTGGAGAAGGGAGAGAAATTGGGACACCAAGTCTGAGCTTGAAGTGGAAATTGTCCAATCTCTGAGAAGAGGCCTCTAAAGGTGGGGCCTTGGGGCTAGGAAACTAGGATATATAGTTTCGAAACCCTGCTTGAAAGTTTTATATCCTTGGGTATTAATCTAGATAGGCCAAGGTTTGGAAAGGTAGATTTGGGCTTTATAGACAGGCCGATCCCTTGAACTCTATGTCAAAAATAGTTCTGCTTCTGGAAATAAAGTTTTTTGTCAGAAAAGAGGCCAGGGTGTTATTTCATGGGAGAAGGGTGAAAACTTTCAATTCAGATTTGAAAAATTGATGACTGATGGTTGCTACGATACAGCTGCCCATGACAAGTACAGATCCCCCTCTTCCAGAATCCCAGCAGCAGGGAACCTCAAGGCATGGGCACTCTCAGGCTACCCTTGGGGAAAGACAGATCCAGGATATTTCCCCAGATATGCTGCCGTTCCAATAATTTCCCCCCTCAAATTGTGTTCAGGCTAGGGAGTGGGAGGACAGGCCCCGGAACGTATCAGGGAAACAGAAAAGAAGCAGAACTTGAAATAGTCATTCATTTTTTTCATTTGTTCATTTCACAACACTTCTTCAGCAGGGCATCCTATGTGACAAGGTTGCAAAGATGGTGTCTCTGCTGGGCAGGACTCTGCAATGACAGTGGAGTGTGATCAAGGGTCATGGCAAAGGCTTGTGCAAAGTACCATGGCCCCATAGAGCTAGGGAGATGACTGGTGGATATAAGCTTTGAGCTGTAGCTTGGATAGACAGAGGAGTGGGAAGGACACTCCAGACCAAGGGACAGCAGGTACTCAATTGGACCAAATGAGCACAGTGGTGCAAAGGGAGGCCTAAGGGGAGGAAGGGCCATTAACCCCCAGGCTTAGGAGTGGGATATCACTGAAGAATTTCAGGCAGTCAGGAGCAGGGCATTTGAGGTGTTCTGGCCTGATAACAGAGTCATGCTGAGTGATCAAAAATGTGACACAAAGAGGCAGAAAGACTCTGATTGGTCTAGGTCAGAGAAAGTGAAGCCTGAGCCAGATCGTGGGAGCACAATGCGAAGAAAATGGTTTTACCTGAAAGGTCACAGGTTTTGGAGGCTGACAGACTCTGGCTGGGGCAGATTCTGGCTCTAGGCCATTTGTCAGCTGTCATTGTTTAGCTGGCCGGGGTCAAGTTCGAACCCACCAGCCTCACTGTATGTGGCCGGCGCTGTAACCACTGTGCTACGGTGCCAAGCCTCAACAGCTCACGTTTAAGCAGTTATAAGGCTTCCATGACATTCAATTTTCTTT
>NW_003852535.1:2258044-2260118 GCF_000181295.1 Otolemur garnettii
CCCCACCTTAGGTGTGTGTGGCTGGTGCCTTAGCCACTTGAGCCACAGGCGCCGAGCTGACATTCAATTTTCTAGCCTAAAATCCCAAATTATTTCCTCACAGATTCTATTTTTCCTACCCTATTATATTCAAGTAAATTGTTCTTTTCTGAAATCCTTCCAGTTACGAAATATCTGTTTTAAAAATTTGAAGCCAACATCACACAATCTCTGCAGATCTGACCAAAGTGTCAAAGAGCAAGACAGATCGGCTCCTGTCCTCAGGTGTCCTGTTCCCAGCATAGTAGTGGGAGATAACACAGCGTTTTACTGCTGACTTCTTCCCAGAGCGTTTTCTTTCAAGCCACAATTAATTTCTTCCTTCTTCCTTCCTTGCAATATCCTGTGTTATAGATTTCCTAATTGTAGGTGACTTTGTTGGCTCATGCAAGCAGCATTTACTGAACACTTAGTGTGTGGGTCAGGCCCCATTCTAGGACCCCAAAGCCAGTGCTGAGCAAGATAGAGGATCCCTCCCCCTGCTCTCTAGAAGGGGGAGATAAAGGATAAACAATAAACAAACGAACACAGTAATTTTAGATATTGAAAGGGCCAAGATGAAAATAAAGCTATGATATCAGAGAGAGTGAGGAATGGTAGTCAAGGAAATCACATCTGAGTCACGTCATGAATGACTTCTCTGGAAAGGGAACAGTAGGTACAGATCTGAAAGTTTAGAAACAGCTTGACAGGATTGAGAAATTGAGTCCCTCTGAGGGAAGTGAGAGGGTCCAGGAGGGAAGGAGGTCAGCAGTGTGGTCAGGGGCATTGAAACAATTTAGATCCTGTTGTGCCCGAAATTCCCCCAGGTGGCCCCCAGCAAACAGTCCGAGACACACTCCGATGTAAAAAGCAAGAGGTAAGATTTATTCAGGCCCCGCCCAGACTCTCCTGGCATGCAAGCCAAGGTGGAGCCCTGAACTCAGGGTAGAGCAAGTTTTTATGGGGTACAGAAAGCAAGAAGGGTAGGGTTCTTTACGAGTACACTCCTGATTGGTGGTTGGTGATTTCATTAGTAAAGGAGGATTTGCATTGGTGGTTGATGATTTCATTAGTAAAGGAGGATTTGGATTGGTACGAGTGAGGGGTGGGGGATTTCTTAACTGGGGGCTAGCTGGAGGGAAATACCTGTATTTCAAGGAAATAGAAACTTACTGTTTATTACGGCAGCTGTTTGCCTAAGGTGACTCAATTAACAGCTCAGTGGCTGTGCAAGCAGGTGTGGGGAAGGCAGCAGGGAGTGGCCCTGTGGGCTAGGAGTTAGGAACAGAACTTATGCAGTAAACAGTATGTGCAAGGTATGCAGTAAACAGTATGTGCAACCAGGGGTGGAGGAAGGTAATAGCAGGGGGGTTAGGGTGGAATAGATCTTATGCAGTAAACAACAAAATGGCGTTGGTCTGGCCCTTTCAATCCCATTCTAAATGGGATAAGAAACCAGCTGCATTGTTGGGGGTGAATGTTTTAGACAAAGGAGAACCACAATATGTTTTATGTTTTTTTTTTTTAACAGAGTTTCATTTTGTCACCCTAGATAGAGTGCTATAGCGTCATAGCTCACATCAACCTCAAACTCATGGGCTTAAGCAATTCTCTTGCCTCAGCCTCCCAGGTAGCTGGGACAATGCCCAACTATTTTTTAAGAGACGAGGTCTTGCTCTGGCTCAGGCTGGTCTTGAACCTGTGAGCTCAGGCAATCCACCTGCCTCAGCCTCCCAAGTGCTAGGATTACAAGTGTGAGCCACCATGCCTGGCCAGTGTTTTATGTTTTAAAAATTAGATTTCTGGGCTCGGCGCCTGTGGCTCAATCGGCTAAGGCACCAGCCACATACACCTAAGGCAGCGGATTTGAATCCAGCCCGCCAAACAACAATGACGGCTGCAACCAAAAAATAGCCGAGCACTGTGGCGGGCACCTGTACTCCCAGCTACTTGGGAGGCAGAGGCAGAAGACTCGCTTGAGCCCAGGAGTTAGAGGTTGCTGTGAGCTGTGATGCCAGAGCACTCTACCCAGGGTGATAGCTTGAGGCTCTGT
>NW_003852535.1:2260915-2262484 GCF_000181295.1 Otolemur garnettii
GGAAGACCATGTAAGTTCTCAGAAGTTCCTGCCATTGACAGGATTTCCTAACAAGGCATAGAAATGAAGGGAAGAGAGGCAGCAAAGATAGCATCCACTCTTCCCAACAGAGCCCATTTTTTCATCAAGCTCAGGTAGTCCCATCCAATTTTGCTGGTGTTGTCATCCGCCAGGCAAGACAGGGGAGGGGAGGACAAAGAAATCATGTGTGTTATTTCAGTTTATTTCCAAACCTATAATGAACACCCATGTACAGATGGTACACAAGTCTCTAGGACAGCAAAGATGTTTCAAAACAGTCTCTGTTCTTCAAGTGCTCACCAACCAGAGGGAGAAGTAGGAAGTTACCTGTAACATAGGTCAGTGAGCAAGAAAACAGGATTCCTTCTCTCAAGGATCTCTAAATGAATTAATATTCATAAAGTGCTTACTATTTGCTGGGCTTTATTTTAAACTCTATCTACCTATCATCTTAGATATAATTGATATATGTTGGAGATACATATATATATATATATATTTTTTCCTTTTTTGTGCATAGTCTCACACTGTTGTCCTGGTGAAAGTAACAGCATCACATCTCACTGTAACCTCAAACTCCTGGGCTCAAGTGTTCTTCCTGCCTCAGTCCCCTGAGTAGCTGGGACTACAGGGGTGTACTACCACACTCGGCTAATTTTCCTAATTTTTGTAACGATGGTGGACTTGCTATGTTCCCCAGGCTGGTCTCCTAAAGTGCTGGGATTACAGGTGTGAGTCACTGTATCTGGCCCAGATGTTACTATATCATAATCATCAATTTTAATTTTGAAAAATGATGAACTGGACATAACTCAAAATCAGAAAGATAATTTCTCTATCTTTTATTTCTGCACTGAACTCTGAGTCATTTTTTCCATCTATATCTTCAGTTCTCTTCAGCCAGAATGTTCTTTTGATTCTTCCACCCCCATACTTACATTTCCATAGTGTCTTGTTTCTTCTCTCTCTCTCTCTCTTTTTTTTTTTTTTTTTTTTTTTTTTTTTTTTGTTGTTGTTGTTGTTGTTGCAGTTTTTGGCCAGGGGCTGGGTTTGAACCTGCCACCTTTGGGCCAGTGCCCTACTCTTTGAGCCACAGGCACCTCCCTCTTCTTTTTTTTTGAGACAAGAGTCTCACTGTGTAGCTCTCGGTAGAGTGGTAGAGTACTGTGGAGTCACAGCTCACATCAACCTCAAACTCTTTTTTTTTTTTGCAGTTTTTGGCCAGGGCTGGGTCTGAACCCACCACCTCTGGCATATGGAGCCAGCGCCCTACTCCTTGAGCCACAGGGGCTGCCCCAACCTCAAACTCTTGCCTCAGCCTCCCAAGTATCTGGGACTACAGGTGACTGCCTCAAGGTCGGGCTATTTTTTAGTTAAAATTGTCATTGTTGGCTCGGCGCCTGTGGCTCAAGCGGCTTAGGCGCCAGCCACAAACACCTAAGGTGGTGGGTTCGAATCCAGCCCGGCCCGCCAAACAACAATAATGGCTGCAACCAAAAAATAGCCGGACGTTGTGGCGGGCACCTGTGGTCCCAGCTACTTGGGAGG
>NW_003852535.1:2262583-2264171 GCF_000181295.1 Otolemur garnettii
AAAAAAAAAAAAAGAATTGTCATTGTTGATTTTAGCAGGCCTGGGCCAGGTTCGAACCCATCAGCCTCAGGTGTATGTAGCTGGCATCCTAACCACTGAGCTATGATGGACTCTGAGTGGAAGGATTATTATAATTTTTTTAAGTTGGTCTTAATTGCTGGAAAATTTGAAGATTCTACCACAGGATGCTCTCACTTTTAAAAATATCAAATTAGCCTATTCGAAATAAGATAACATTTATATACAAGTGTTGTTTTTAAGAAATAAAATCATTTTTAAAAACAACAAAAAAATAATGTGCAGTTACTTCTGTGAGGCACAAGGGGGTGCTAATAACATGGGAAAGTCTTTTTTTTTTTTTTTTTTTTCAGACAGACTCTCACTATGTGGCTCATGGCAACCTCAAACTCTTTCAGCTTAAGTGATTCTCTTGACTCGGCCTCCTAAGTAGCTGGCACTACAAGGCGCCCGCCACAACACCCAGCTATTTTTTGTCACTGTTGTTTAGAGGGTGGGGCAGGGCTCCAACTTGCCAGCCTCGGTGTATGTGGCTGGCGCCCTACTCACTGAGCTACCAGTGATGAGCCGGGAAAATCGTTTCTTAAAGGCAGGTGTCCTAGACCTGAGAGTGGTTTAGGGAGCAGGGACATGGTTCCTACTTCACATACAAGGTGAGCCAGATCTCATTCTTATTTGTTTTTCACCACAGAAGAGAAAGGCAGGGTTTTTTTATTTGTTTGTTTGTTTTTGAGACATAGTCTATGTGGTGTCACAGCTCACAGCAACCTCAAACTCTTGGGCTTGAGCGATTGTCTTGCCTCAGCCTCCCAAGTAGCTGGGACTACAGGTGCCCGCCTCAATGCCCGGCTTTTTTGTTGCTGATGTCATTGCTGTTTTAGCTAGCCTGGGCTGGGTTTGAACCTGCCAGCTTTGGTGTATGGCGCCCTACCCACTGAGCTACAGGCACCACGCGGGCAGGTTTTTAATCTCCAACGTTGTGGAACCAGTGTTTGCCCCAGGATAGCCCCAATTTTAACACTGGTTTCTACTCACTTTTCTTCACTTTGGGAGGAGTGCTTGGGAAGCTTCTCCAGCTTCTTGCAAAGTTAGCAAAGGTTTAATTTAATTTAATTTAATTTTCTTAGGCTGGGCGCAGTGGCTCACATCTATAATCCCAGCACTTGGGACGCTGAGGTGGGTGGATAGCCTGAGCTCACAGTTTAGAGACCAGCCTGAGCCAGAGCAAGACCTTGTCTCTAAAAATAGCTAGGCATTATGGCAGGCACCTGTAGTCCCAGCTACTTGGGAGGCTGAGGCAAGAGAATCTCTTGAGCCCAAAGAGTTTGAGGTTGCTATGAGCTGTGATGCCATGGCACTCTAACAAGGGCAACAAAGTGAAACTCTGTCTCAAATAATTAATATTAATATTAATAATTTAGGATCGACGCCTATGGCTCAACCGGCTAAGGCGCCAGCCACATACACCTGAGCTGGCGGGCTCGAATCCAGCCCAGACCCGCCAAACAACAATGACGGCTGCAACCAAAAAATAGCCGGGTGTTGTGGCGGGCACCTGTGGTCCCAGCTA
>NW_003852535.1:2264235-2266717 GCF_000181295.1 Otolemur garnettii
GAGGTTGCTGTGAGCTGTGATGCCATGGTACTCTACCCAGGGCGACAGCTTGAGGCTCTGTCTCAAAAAAAAAAAAAAATTAATAATTTATTTATTTAGGGACAGAGCCTTACTCTGTTGCCCTGGGTAGAGTCAGTAGCATCTGCGAATTTAGTAAAATGCAAATTCACAGACCCACCCTAAACCTACTGAATCAGGAACTCCAGCAACAGGGGCCCAGCAATCTTCATTTTAACAAATGTTCCAGGAGATTGTAAACAACTGTCATAAACCAAAGGAAACTGAACTCAGCAGAGGTGCTGAGGAGGGTCTCCAGAAGGACAAAAGACACAGTACTGAATTGACAGCTGAGAGATGAAAGGGAGACAGGCATGTGAGTAGTGAGAAGAGCCTGTGGGCTGATGGACCCAAGAGAAGGTGGACATCCCAGGCCCTTGCAAGTGTGAGAAGGATGCCCAGATTCTACTGGAAGCCACTGGGAAGCAGGACAACTTTATCAGAACTGCATTTCAATATATTAAATTTCTACCAGGGCATGGTGACTCATGACTATAATCCTAGCACTATGGGAGGCCAAGACCAGTGGATTGCTTGAGCTCAGGAGTTCAAGACCAGCCTAAGCAGGAATGAGATCCTGCCTCTACTAATAATAGAAAAACTAGCCAGGTGTAGTGGCAGGTGCCTATAGTCCCAGCTACTCAGGAGGAAGAAGTCCCTGTGAGCTGTGATGCCATGGCACTCTACCATGGATGACAAAGTGAGACTGTGTCTCAGAAAAAAAAAAAAAAAGTTAAATTTCTTATCCAGATTCAGCAGAGGACCAGGGATGTGCTACTAGGACTGAAAAACATGGAGTAGATCCCAGAAAACTTTTAAAAGCTAATTAATGGGAGTTAGGGATTCCTTGGATGTAGTACTGGAGAGAGGGAGAGCTGCTCTGAGGCATTGCCCAGGGTGGAAGCTGACAGCATGCCTGTCATAGGTGCCTTGGGATGCCCAAGGGTCCATGAGCAGAGATGAACAGTAGTGCAGGCCTGGAGCTCAGGGACTTGGGCAGGCTGGAGACACTAGTTAAGTCAAATTCAAGAGCGAATCCTCTTAGCTCAGCTGCTTAGGGAGTCTAGTAGAAGTTAAGCCAGAATTAGGTGGCACCCTGAGCCACCTGGCTCAGTGAGTAGGGCACCGGCCCCACATACCAAGGGTGGCAGATTCGAACCCGGCCCCAGCCAAACTGCAACAGAAAAATAGCTGGGCATTGTGGCAGGCACCTGTAGTCCCAGCTACTTGGGAGGCTGAGACAGAAGAATCGCTTAAGCCCAAGAGTTTGAGGTTGCTGTGAGCTGTGATGCCACAGCACTCTACTGAGGGCAACAAAGTAAAACTCTGTCTCACAAAAAAAAAAAAAATCAGCTGGACTTGGTGGTACACATCTGTAGTCCCGGCTATTCAGAAGCCTGAAGCAGTAAGATAACTTGAACCCAGGAGTTTAAAGCTGCAATGAACTACAATCATGCCACTGTACTCCAGCCAGGGTAACAGAGCAAGACCCTGTCTCAAAAAATAAAAATATATTTGGTTCTTACCTGCCCATCTTTATCTTCCTCCCCTCCTCACTACTGGAGTTGTGTCTTTTCCCTGGGCCCCTACACAAGAGGAGTGAATTGTTTTCTTACCAAACACTCTAAGCTTAATCCTAAAGTCACTCAATGACTGTTCTCCCAGCCCAGTGGGAAGCCTTTGCCACAGGTCAGTGGGCAGAACTTGGGCCTGGAACTCCAAGGCTCTGCTCTCTCGGGTTCTAAAGGTGAAGCCAGAGAAGGTGGCTCCAGGCCCTGTAGGAAATGACTCTAGATATAACCAGGGAGAGAAAAGGGGAGCCTGTGCCCAGACAGTGCAGAGGCAGTTATAACCCCAGTAAGGATTTAATTAAAGCAAAACTAAAAAAAAGAATTTTGGGGTTTTATTCTTGTGCTAACTGGTCATGTGTTAAGAAATGGCAAAGTACAGAGGACCACTCTGACTTCCTGCCCCTTTCTTGCCCCATTTATAAGAGCCACATGCATACCATTTGCTTCCTTCAAGTTGCCCACTGGCCCAGCTGTGTTCCGATGCCATCGCTGCGATGTCCAGCCTAGAATTCCTGTGCTGCACTGGCTTGCACACTATACAAATGGAAGGGACCACAGAGGACACTGAGGCACAGAAAGGGCAGTGACCTCCTCAAGTCACCTGGGAACTGGCCTCAGGAAGCCCCTGTAGAGACCTCTATGGAGAAGTCACTTCCACCATAAAACTTTTTCAGCTTGAAAGGACAGCTTGGCTTGGCGCCTGTGGCTCAAGCGGCTAAGGCGCCAGCCACATACACCTAAGGTGGCGGGTTTGAATCCAGCCTGGGCCTACCAAACAACAATGACGGCTGCAACCAAAAAATAGCCAGGCATTGTGGTGGGTGCCTGTGGTCCCAGCTACTTGGGAGGCTGAG
>NW_003852535.1:2267129-2282578 GCF_000181295.1 Otolemur garnettii
GGGCCCGGGCTGGGGATTCGAACCCGCCACCTTAGGTGTATGTGGCTGGCGCCTTAGCCGCTTGAGCCACAGACGCCGAGCCGAGGCTGCATTTCTAACTAGCTCTGCTTCCCCATGGATAACACTTAAATCACACTTGACCTAGAAACCTTCAGACCTTGCCCACTGGGTTAGTTTGGGTGAGTTTCCTAAACTGTCATAACACAAAGACCTCAAAATGCAACAGCCTAGGGTGGGAGAGCTGTGCTCCCAAAATCAGCCCAGTGCTGGCCAGCAGGGTACCTGCTATATCCCCAACAGTGCCTCTGAGAGTCACTCCCATTGTCACCACTTCCAGCCAACAATGATGGGCAATTTGCACATGTCCCATTTGCTCACTTCTCTCTAGCAAGAACCTAACCACAGATTAGGCCCCACCTAGCTGCAAGAGAGGCTGGGAAACATAGCCCAGAGGCCACACCCAGTGGCCACACTGTGATGACAGAGGGCAGGAGAATGATTTGGGGGCAGCCTCCAGCAGTCTGTGGCACAGGATCTGGGGAATGAGCACTTCATGAGCATGTGACGGGAGCTGGACCCAGCAGGTCCAGCCCAGGGGAATTTGAACTTTGGTGTTACATGAGAGATGGCCACAGTGTCCTGGGAGAGCAGGGTGGTAAAGCAGCAGGACTCTGGAGTTGAGGGCTTGGATACTGTCCCCTCCTCATGTGACTTACCAGCTCTGTGACAGGGACAAAGCCAAGCTTCCTCCTCTGTAAACTGTCATGATAATACCACAATAGTTTCTATAGGGAGTCCTTGGCAAATGGCAGTAACTTCAGGAATCCAGGTTGCTATGAGGTGAGCTCAGGTTAATTTCAGATCAGATGAGGGTATTAGTGGATACAAACTATACTCAGTTTTATTGTCATTAAAATAACCCTCTTAGCCAGTTTATCATTCCCACTTAGCAATTGAGATGGATAAAAAACAAGTGCCATCAGCTCAGAGTGGGCAAGGCAGACCCGTCAACTTCTGGGACCACTCCATGGCAGATGACCTCAAGAGAGTTCAGGGCAGGCAAATGGGACCTGGGAGGATTATGGACAAATGCGTGTGGCAGGACTAAGGAAGCAGGTGTTTGCAACTGGAGAGGGGAGAGACTGGCCAGGAGTGCAATGGACACTTCATTTAACAAGCATTTACACAATTTGTGTCCATCCAAGCAGAGGGCTTTACCTTGAGAACCAATCAGAAGTACAGTCCCTGACCTCAGGGAGCTCACCATGGTCTACAAGCAAACCAACAACTCTGAAGTGGCACAGGCAGCGCTATGATCATAAAATGTGAGCAGGGTGCCTGGGCATCCCAAAGTCAGCCTAGGGTGAGGAGAAGAGCCAAGAAAGGACTCCAAGGGACTGAGTGCTCAGCCTGGGTCTTGGAGAAGGATGGGGTCACCTCCCACCCAGGGTCAAGAGGAAATAAGCCTTCTAGGCCAGGGTGATGACAAAACACAGCTTGTTCAAGGCCCAAGAAGCCACTAAGGGAGAACAAAGCCTAGTAGGGAGGAGGGCCCAGGTGGTGGAGGAGTTTGGGCTTTTTCCTAAGGGTGGTGGGAGCCACTGAAGGATTCTAGAGGGAGGAGATATCAAGGTCACACTGAGTCGTGAAGGTTAAGGTGAGGGTTAGTGAGAGGTGTGAAAGAAGGGGAGATGGGAGGCAGCAGGGGGTTGGATGGTGCCAGAAGCAGAGTCTCCAGAGCTCTTCAGGAGGCGCAGGGGCTGGGATGCCCCCAGCACACTGTTAGTCCCCTTGTGCCTGCGCTCTTTGCTCCACAGACCTTACAGATTGTCATGGTAGGCTGAATCCAGCACCACTGTTGGCCGCTGGCTGATAGGAGGTGCCTTGATTCAGAAGAGCTGAGCCTCCTAGCTGGAACTGCAAATGGTGGTTTCAAATTGGTCTCTAATTCCAGCCCAATCTCACATTGGTAGGCAGGACTGGGCCTGCTGGGAGCTACTGGCATTGCCTGAGCCTCATCTCAACCCCACCAGCGCAGAAGATATTCATAGCTGAGGAAGGTGACAGCGTTGACGGGAAAGGCACGGGCACTGTTGATGGTGAGGCCGCGGAAGAAGACCCCCGGGCCTTCCTGCCGCATGCTGCTCACCACACAGTCCAGCAAGCCCTGGTACGCCTTCCGTGTCAGCCCGTCCATCTGCATCCGGGACTTGATCACGTCCAAGGGCGTGGCTGTGATCCAGGAGGTGATGCCGGCGAAGCCCCCTGCTACCAACACTGTGGAAGAGCCTGGGGCAGAAGGAGCCCATGCAAAGTCGGACCTGGAACAGAGCGTGTCCCCAGCCCCCCTTCCCAGCCTCCACAGTCAGTCTGCCCCTGACCTGCACCTCTCTGTCCCCCACCTTCTTATGTTGCTCTACTTACTGGGATTTTGGCCCTCTGGTGTACCCTGGCGACAGAGTGCTTCATAGGTAACAAAGTAGATTCCCAGTGTGGGGGTGTCCCTCAGTGTCAGGGCCCAGGCTCCTCGGAAGAGCCCCCGTGGCCCCTCCTTCTGGAAGATGGAAGTTGCACAGTGCACAGGCCCCCGGTACCGGGGTGGGGGGCTCCCCGGCTTTGCTCTTGGCTCTGTCTGGTTTTGTAGCCGGACTTTGATGAGGTCAAAAGGAGCCAGGCAGTAGGCCTGTCAGGAAGGAAACGGGAAGACCCTAAATGGGGCTTCTGGCTGGAGACCATGAACTCATACTAAGCAAGCAGGAGAGCCGGGTACAGCATCTTCCTGGAGGAGCCACTTTGACTCCTATCCCCAGCACTGAGCCTCTCACATGCACCACTGAGGACAGGCCAGGACATCTGCATCCAGTGCGGACATGTCACCTCCCCTAGCCATTAGGCCCATGAGGGCAAGCAGTACTGACCCCTCCTCATGCAACAGTGTTGAACTCACCTTGCAGGCACCCAGCACTTGGGAACAAGCACGGATTCTTTCCTGGAGTGGGGGGAGGTGTCTGGCGTCCCTAAAACCTAGCACCACTGGCTTCCTCTGCCCCACTGCTGTTTCCCCAGCCCAGTCTGGGTAGCTGGGAGGTGCCTTGATTCAGAAGAGTTGAGTGTCTTGCATTGAATTGCAAAGTGTGCTGTGACCATGAAACAGCAAAAAACCAACTCCCTCCCCAGGACAGAGAGGTCACTTCATTACTGCCCTTACTCCAGAGGTGCTCCCTCCTTTCCCTTCTGCGGGAAACAGCTTAAAGGCCCCCCTTGGGGGCAAGCACTGGGCCAGCCCTTCCTGCCCCTAGAAACCCCCTACTGTTACTGTCTCAACAAAGAGATTTCTAAGTGTGGGAAGGTGGGTGAATGTGAGATTTGGCCAATCTTAGACCTCTCATCATTGGCTGCAGCAGATGGGACACAGATCTGGGACAGTATTGAGACTTGGCCCTGGGTGAGGGTTAGTGCTGGGGCGGGGGGTGGAGGAAGACCATACAAGGGTTAAGGTTTGAGTCGGGGATGTGACTAGGTCAAGGCCAGATGTTAAGTCCAGGCAGTTCTCCCGCCTAATGGGCACAATTTAAGGTTATATGGCACATCTCCTGGGAGCAGGACACAACCACAACAGGGACCTTACTTAACAAATGCAAAATTGTAAACTAATCGTTTGTACCCTCATATTAATCTGAAAAAAAAAAAAAAAAAGTCCAGGGGCGAATGGAGGTCCAGGCTGAGGTTGGCCCATTGCTGGGATGGATGTGGTTTCTGCTTATTTTGTGAAAGGTATATGTGCTCGGTTCCTCAGGCCTGAAGACAGCTTGTGGTGGAAGGGGCTGGTGGTCACCTCCAGTAGTGGTCTTTAGAGTGTGGCCAACCAAGTCTTATCTACTTCCATCTGGGCAGGAAGAGTAGTGTGTTGGGGACTCTACCTTGTGAGATGCGGCCTTGATGCTGCCCTCCAGAGCATGGTGGCAGGGCTGTGCTGAGGGCCTCCCTGAGGGGTGATCTCCTGAGCTCTGGGCTCCTGGGAGTTGAAGAAGGGCTGGCCAGGGACAGGGTGGCAGATGACACTTGGGGGAGGTGGAGCTCCAGATGCTACTTCATTGTACCCAGGTCAGCCTCAGCTAAGCCCAAGACAATGTCTATCCCCATCAGAAGATGTTAAACCCTGCCTCTTTCAGATTAAAATATATTTTTGTTCCAAGACCCTGTTAAATGGAAACTACGGGCTTAACAGTAAATCCAGGCTTCGGTTGGCTCTGGCCCCACTGGTGGTCCTGATGATCCTAGGTTCTGCTTCCCACAGAGCAGCAGGAGAAGGTGGCTTAGGAGCTGGTCCTGGCTAGGCCTATAGCCTAGGGTCTCAGGTCTCTTCCTTGTTTTGGGGGGTGGCAGGTCTCAGGACTTAGGAAAAATGTAGGTATACCCCTTGCACAAAAAAGGACAGAAGAAAAGCCAGTACTTTGGGAGGAGGTCTCATTAATCATTAAGTCATTTGAATGAGCAAACTGACTCTGTCCTTTGTCCTTGCTCTCTGCCCCATGAAGTATGTCAGGGGCATCAGGGCAGGCACCTAATAGAGGCTGATGCCAGTATCTGGCTGGATGTGAGAGGGAGCTGTGTGTATGTCCCTTTGCCTCTTTAAGCTCCATCCAAGGCCTCATTCAGCATGGTCCCAGCTGGTGCCTGCAGGTCCTCGTTCCCTCCACCCCACCACAAACCCTGGCTCTACAGTGCTGAGAACAAAGACCAAAGCCAACTGACTGGAGTGTCTTAATAGTTAATACCCTGGGTCTCTCCCACAAGACATATCTCCCAGGCTGTGGTCACTTGGTACTGCAGGCAAAGGGCTGAGCTGGGTGGGGGTGTGCCAGGACCACATCAGGACCAAGCCAGAGGGGCTGAGCTCACAGGTTTGCTGGGCCTGGCAGTTCTTCAGAGACTATGGTGCATTGGGGAGTAGGCCTCCCACAGCTCTGAGTCTGGCAGAACCCCCTAGAGGTGGGTGAGCGAGCCCTGACAACATGAGTGTAGACTGCAGGCATCCTCAAACTACGACCTGTGGGCCACATGCAGCCCACCTAGGACATTTATCCGGCCCGCCAGGTGTTTTTGCCACCACTGCCTGTCCTGCTTAGCAGCCAACTCATCCCAGGGCCTGCAGTCCGGCCCTCCAACAGTCTGAGGGACAGTGAACTGGCCCCCTGTTTAAAAAGTTTGAGGACCCCTGCTGTAGAGCATGGCTGCTTCTCTATAGCACCCTCTTTGCAGCACCTTCAGCTTGGCACAGCCCAGGCCAGGTCACCAGCACATGCAGCTTGGCACAGCCAGGCCAGGTTACCAGAGCAAGTCTAAGGGAGGTCTGCCCATTCACAGCTGTGGGTCACCAGAGGGGGATGGGAAGGGACAGATCAACCTGATCCTCATTGTGCCACTGTGTGTGCCTGTGTGCTCCCCTCTCACCTGCATGAACCCCCCAGCACAGCCTGCTATGAAGACATGTGTGTAGCTGGGTGGCTGAGCCCGCCGTTCCCGATGGGAGGTTGCGGTGAGTGCCAGCAGGGAGTTGCTGTATACCCCGAACAGCACAGAGTTGACCACAGCTATGCTCGCGATGGGGAAGCTCATGCCCTTGAAGAAGCCCAGAATCTACAGAGAGACATGGCGACACCAGAGTAGATGCCATGGGGCTTCCCCTTTGACCTCTCCAGCCCTGGCAAAGCCATTTTTGGCTGGAGATCCCTCCCAAGCCCTGCTACAGAGCAGTGGGGACAGTCTGAGGATGGGAAAGGCCTCAGCTCCTCTGTAGGGGTACTGAGCTACCACCAAGTCCCCCCAGAGGTCCTAGACTTGGATCTTCTCTCCACCGGGGAGAAGGAATTTGGTACTAAACACCCCTGATGCCTCCTACCCCAAAGAAGTAGGCCACCCACCGACTCATGGCGGTAAATCTTCACCATGCAATCAGTAATGCCCTGGTACGTGGTCTGGGTCTGCAGACGCACCTGAATGGGGAGGACAAAGCAGGTGGGCAGCCACTCTTCCCTCCAGCTCCAGGAGCAGCATGCAAGCAGGCAGAAGAGGAGGAAAAGCCTCCATTAGCGAGGCCTGATCTCAGGGCATCCTGACATTTGATTTGGGTAAGATCTTTCATTACTCAGTTGCCTCTCCTAGACTCACCTTTACAGTATCAAAGGGGTGTCCCAGGACCAAACCCAGAGCTCCTGTGGTGACAAGAAGATGCTATGAGTTAAGGCCTCATGCCAGACCTAAGATGCAAGGTCTGCTGAGATGAAAGAGGGATTCAGGCAGGAGGAAGAGGGGCAGGACCTTCTCAGATACATGCAGCCACTTTCCTGCCAGCTTCCAGTGAAACTCCAGCTGTCCCTTACCCCATCATCCACAGGGAGCTGGAAGGCACTGGGACAAGGGAGTGAGGCCCATCTTCCCACCAAAAGGGAAGAGCCAACCAAAGACACTTGTGTCCTTGGCTGGGAGCCAACCCCAAAGTGTCCTGCTGCTTATGAATGGGGAACTCTGGATGAATCCCCAGTGCTCCTGCTTCCTGTCAGCTTTACTCTTTCCTTCAATTCATAGGGTTGTCACCTTGATCCAGAGCAGGCCGCACCACCAGTCAGCAGTACGGTGCCAACTGCCCTTTGAGGAGTAGTGCTGACCCTCTTAAAAGACCCTTCCCAGGCCAGGCACGGTGGCTCACGCCTGTAATCCCAGCACTCTGGGAGGCCGAGGCAGGTGGATTCCCTAAGCTCACAGGTTCAAGACCAGCCGAGCCAGAGTGAGACCCTGCCTCTAAAAATAGCCAGGTGTTGTGGCGGGTGCCTGTAGTCCCAGCTACTCGGGAGGCTGAGGCAAGAGAATCATATGAGCCCAAAAGTTTGAGGTTGCTAATGAACTATGATGCCATGGCACTCTATGGAGGGCGACAAAGTGAGACTCTGCCTCAAGAAAAAAAAAAAAGTAAAAAAGAAGAGAGCCCTCCCAGCCCTTCACCTAGTCTTGTCCTCTATATGGAGCTGGTTCTGGAGATTAGGGGAGGTCTCAGCCCAAGGAAGCAAATTCAGAATGTATCTCTCCCCTAAGAGGAGTGTCACTCAGAAGCTGGGTGGGAGTGCAACCTTTTGCCAGGTGGGGCAGAGACCCAAAGCAAACTCAGGATAGCAGGTGATGTCAAAGGTGAACTTCCTTTCTGAGCCCCACAAGGTGGGCCTAGAGAGTGGGGCTTTAGCTGCAGGGGCTCCCTGGGCTTTCCCACCCTGGGAGGTGTCTGTCTGGTGACTTGGATGCAAGCAGCACCTCCCCCCCTGCAGGTCACTCTCAGGAGGCTTGGCCTCAGCACTTCATGTCACTCACCTTCCCTAGGAAGTGACCTACTTGGGTATGAAGTGACAGAAGGAACAAAAGTGTCTCACCAGAGATCCAACCAGCCACGAACTCCTCCACAGGCATTGTCTGGGCTCCGTGGGGACTGGTGACGCCCGCAGAGAAGATGGTGAAATTTTAATTCCCCCTCACCCTCCTCTATACAGCGTTGATAACCTCCTGCTAATGTTTAACCCTGGCTGGAGGGTGAGAATTGGCCTAGTGCCCAGACCTGGGGCAACTGGGAGAGGGGAGCCAGCCAACTCTGGTAACCCTAAGGCTGGAGGTGGTATGCAGAGTGTGGACTCTCACAGGCCAGGGGTGATGGATATATGGAACCATGGTGGCGTGATCCCCCAGTCCAGCAATGGCATGACAATGTTGGGGATGGTAACCCAATGTCAGCCTCCTGGGAGGCCCTGCCTACCCACTGTAGCCCAATGCCCCACCCCACCTCCACCCACCAGGCCTGAAGACCGATGGGGCTGGCCAGTGTCCACCAGGGGGGCAGGCCCAGCCCACACTTGCCTGTGGCTTGGAGTAGCCACTCCCAGGAGTGACTCACCAGGCAGAAAGTTGTTCTTTCCAGAGTTGTTTACAACTCCCCTGTGTGAGTCAAACACAGCCTGCCTAGGCCTATTCTTTCCCAGGGGAAAGATGGGAGGATGGGCATATTAAAAGTCCTATTTCTATTTGCAAGGGCCCACCCTGCTTAGAGGCAAAACTGAAATCTTTCCTAGGCCCTGGGAGCCACAGGGTGCTGCTCATCCTCCTCCGACCACATCCAGACTCCAGCCTCCTCACTCTTCGTCAAACAGGCTCCTGACTCCAGGCCTTTGCACTGGCTGTTCCCTCTTCCTGGACATTCTTTGTTTACCCCCGGCTTCAAGCCCAGACTCAGATGTCCCTTACTGACTGAGCCCCAACAAACATTGCTGTTTGCCCCACCCCACAGCAGTCAGACCTCACTCTTCCTCTTCTTCCTCCCATCACAGTTACCACTTGTGACCCATGATGTGTCTGTCTGGCAGGGATCTCTGACTGTTTTGTTCACTGATGTATCTCAAAGGCTTAGAAGAACGGGTGGCACAGGGTGGGCACTCAATAAATATTGAGTGGAGTTAGAAGGCAGGCTGGGTGAGGTGGCTCATGCTTGTAATCCTAGCACTCTGGGAGGCCAAGGTGGGTGGACTCCCTGAACTCACAGGTTTGAGACCAGCCCATGCCAGAGGGAGACCTCATCTCTAAAAATAGCTGGGAGTTGTGGTGGGTGCCTGTCGTCCCACCTACGCATGAGGCTGAGGCAAGAGGATTGCTTAAGCCCAAGAGTTGGAGGTTGCTCAAAAAAAAAAGTCTCACTTTGTCCCCCTCGGTATAGGCTGTGGTGTCACAGCTCACAGCAACCTCCAACTCTTGGGCTCAAGCAATCCTCTTGCCTCATCCTCCCAAGTAACTGGGACTATAGGCGCCTGCCACAATGCCCAGCTAATTTTTGGTTGCGTTGGTTAGCTGACCTCGGCCAGGCCTGAACCTGCCAGCCTCACTGTATGTGGCTGGTGCCCTATTCACTGAGCTATGGACACCGAGCCGATATATATATTTTGAGACAGAGTCTCATTATGTCGCCCTCAGTAGAGTGCTGTAGCATCACAGCTCACAGCAACCTCCAAATCTTGGGCTTAAGAGATTCTCTTGCCTCAGCCTCCCAAGTGGCTGGGACTACAGGTGCTCCCCGCCCCAAGGCCTGGCTATTTTTTTTTTTTTGTAGTTGTCATTGTTGTTTGGCAAGCCTGGGCTAAGTTTGAACCCGTGAGCCCCAGGGTATGTAGCCAGCACCCTAGCCACTGAGTTACAGGTGCCAAGCTAAAAAATAAAAAATATTGAGAGAATGAATGGAAACATCATGGAGTAGCATTGGTGGCCAAGCCCTGGTGCTCCAGTCTTCTCTGGGCCCTAGAGAACATAAAAGTCCAACAGTACCCCCACCATCCCCACTAGGTATCCTAGGAGCTTTTGGTTTCCTATCAGGTGCCTAAAGTCCCATTCTGCTCACCCTCCTCTCTCTCTGTGGCCACAGCAGAACCCAGCCACTCCTACCTGTCCTATGGGTAGGAGGGGTTCTAGGGTGGACAGATTCTAGGAGGCAGGGCTTCATCCTGACCTCTTTCCCCTGAAACTGCCTGCGGCTCTTTGGGCCACCGTAAAGACCATCTGAAAGACTGGCCTCTCATGGTGGGTTGGATTGCATCCTAGTTCTACCTCTTGTTCTCTCCCTGAGTGGTGTCGGGGAAACCCCATCTCTGGGCCTTGGGATCCTTTATTGTTTGCCAAAGTAGGGGATCAGGGTGGTGCCTATGGTTTACAGAGTAGGGCGTCAGCCCCACAGACTGGAGGTGGAGAGTTCAAACCCGGCCCGGCCAAAAACAAAACAAAACAAAGTAGGGGATCAACTGGTTGACTGCTGATGTCTAAGCCTCAGCTCTAAAAGCCACAGGCCTCATCCTTCCTCACTTCAGAATGGGCCCCATTTTCTCTTCCTCCTCATGGAGCTGCTTGCAGCCACCCACCCAGTTCAAGATCTTCATTCTTACTTCCCTATAACCTGGCAGAAGAGAAGCCACCTGTGCATGGCATAACGGTGCTCTCATCTC
This sequence comes from Otolemur garnettii, assembly GCF_000181295.1. NCBI lineage: Eukaryota > Metazoa > Chordata > Mammalia > Primates > Galagidae > Otolemur > Otolemur garnettii. Next base: position 2,277,152 of record NW_003852535.1, read on the forward strand.
ATCACTCTCTAGCTCACAACCTCTAAGATGTCCTCACTGCCTGAAAAACCTGCCCCATACACCTCACTCTGCAGTTCAGAGGACCAACCTCAGTGCCACTCCACCCACTGTGCTCTGATGCAGAAGGGGTCTTCCTGGGGTCCTAATTGTGTACTTGGAATGCCTTTCCTCCCCCACCTGCCAGCCAGCACACTACTCAGCCTTCCGGTTCTCTCCCAAGCCCTCTCCTCAGTTAGACCTGGGTTCTGGCTTTCCACGGCCACCACACATAAGGAAGACGTCAATCTTTCCAATCTCTTTTTCTCCTTCATAAAAAAGAGAATACTCACCTCTTAGTGTGTTATAAGGATTAAAGCACTTAGAACAGTAGCAGGCACATAAATTGTAGCTGCTAATACTTTTATTTCCACTCACAGGATACATAAGGATGACATGAGGGAACACATGGGAAAGGTCCTGGCCCAATGTCCAGCACACAGCAGGTGAGCAGGGACTGAGGACCGTCTCTTTCTTCCTTACAGCATTTTGTAGCTCTTAGGACAACACAGTCATTTTCTGAGGTTTTAAGTATGCTGTTCTCCTGGGCTTCTTTCTCTTTCCCTTCTTCCTTCACCTCCAATTAAACCTTAACATACACTTCCTAAGGGCAGTGGCCATATCTCACCTGTCTTCACCCCTTGACCCAGCACAAGCCCCGCACCCTGTAAGCAGCAGTCAGCAGCACAGAGCTGTGTTCCCACCCTGCTCCAGCTAGTTTAGGGAAGCCACAGGGCCATTGTGTCTTGGTCTGAAGGTTCCAGGGCTGCACACTTTTCTCTGCAGCCTACATCCATGCCTCTTCCAGTCCTTAAGTCGTGTCAGTAAGACCCACATGTTGTAATGGGCTCTGTTGCAGGTGGTGTGGAGTCCTGGAGGGGCAGGCAAAGAGCTGGTCCAAATATTGATTAGACTAGGCCAGGAGTCAGAGCTGCTTTCCAATCCCAGCGTATTAGGGTAAGCTGAACTCACTGCTCTGTTCCAGATTGCCATTTGGAACAGTTTCTGCTTCCTCTGGCTCTGGAAGGTGCCCAGTGGATCTATTTTTCTCCCTGAGGTCCACACCTCAGGTACATACATGCTGGCATTGCCAGGATATATTGGTCACATGGTCCTGGGGATAAATGGTTTCACACTTGCCTCTTCAGTGCCCCAACATCTTTTCCCAGCCTAAGAATAACCTCGAGGTCTCAGAGCTGTGTGTTTAAGATAGCGAGGGATCGCAACTGCTCCCTGGAAAAAGTGCACCTGGCCTGGGTTTCTGACATAGATGTATGAGTCCTTAGAAGTCATCGAGTCTAACCTCCTCATTTTACATATGTGGAAACTGAGGCCTAGAGAGTAAGGGACTTGTCCAATACGAGTTAGGAGGGCCAGGACAGTCTCCTGACCACAGTACAAAGGCCATCGCCCTTCACAGACAGGGGGACGCTGCAGTACAGGCCGCCGTGCCCAAGCAGTTTGACTCCTTGACACGTCCCAGAAAGCGTCTCCAGTTCCCAAGCCTGGCCCAAAGGCGGCGCCTGTGGCTCAGTGAGTAGGGAGCCGCCCCATATACCGAGGGTGGCGGGTTCAAACTCAAACCCGGCCAAATTGCAACAACAACAACAAAAATAGCCGGGCGTTGTGGTGGGTACCTGTATTCCCAGCTACTCGGGAGGCTGAGGCAAAAGAATCACTTAAGCCCAGGAGTTGCAGGTTGCTGTGAGCTGTGTGACGCCATGGCACTCTACCAAGGGCAACAAAGTGAGACTGTCTCTACCAAAAAAAAATAGTGTCCCTGTCCGGATTTTCTTGAATCTCCGCCACATCCTATTAAGGCCAATGGCCGGCGCCGGAGTGAGGGGCAACTTCCCCAATCACTCGGGTTGTAGGGGAAGGGCTGTTTCGTGACACCGTGGCCAGACACGCAAGGTACTTGCCCACATCGTCTGGGCATGTGCGAGCCGGCGGGAGCTGTGAGAGCCCGCGGAGACCGGCAGGGCGCGTGCGCGGCAGCCCCGCCATCAGATTGGCTGCCGTGGGCAGGGGGGCGGAGTCCTGCGTGCCGCGCGTCCTCCGGCCGCAGCTTCCGCGTCGCAGCCCCAGCCCTGGATTCCTAGCGGGAGCTGGAGTCCCAGCGGTGGCCCGCTCGCGGCAGGGCCGAGACCGGAGCTAGGAGCCGGAGACAGAACCTTGGCTGAGGCGGCTACGTCTCTACGAGGTGACAGCCCAGCGACGCCTTGCCCTGACCCCCGCCCGCGGATAGGGGTGAGCCTTGCTCTGCCTGGGCATCCCGGAGAGTAGAGGTTGGACCTCGGTTATTGACAGTCACAGCCCTGACCCCTCCCACCAGCTCTGACCTCGAGTCGGCCGAGGGACACCCCACCCAAGTCTGCACACTTGGTCCCACCTTGCAGGGCTCTTTAGCCTTGCAGACCCAACCCGGGACCCCTTCCCTTAATCTTTGAGAGCTTGTGGAGACCCCCACCTCCTCATCCCTGGACCCCCAGTAACTGCTGTTTCTCTTTTCCTTTGCAGATGGATGGGACAGAAGGCAATGCCGGACAGCCCGGACCCGCAGAGCGGTCCCATCGAAGCAGCGTGTCCTCCGTGGGAGCCCGAGGTGGGTCCCTGTCGGCCTCTCTTACCCTCTAACCCTTTTGGGACTCCATCCTCGGGCAAGTGGCTCTGGTTTTTATTCTTTTTCGTTAAAGATAATCTTACATATACTTTAAGAAATAAGGTACATTAAGATATGGGAAACTCACCGAAGTGAGTCAGAGCACCTGGCTCTGTCGCTAGCTTAGTGGCCAAGTGGAGTCTTCTTAAATCTCACTCTCCTTATTTATAAAATGGGTATTTCAGCCATGCATGGTGGCTCACGCGTGTTATCCTAGCACTCTGAGAGGTCAAGGTGGGTGGATAGTTTGAAGTCATCAGTTCGAGAGCAGCCTGAGCAAAAGCAAGACCCCATCTCTACTAAAAATAGAAAAACCAAGGCAAGAGAATTGCTTGAGCCCAAGAGGTGAAGGTTGCTGTGAGCTATGACGCCACAGCACTCTACCCAGGGCAACAGCTTGAGGCTCTGTCTCAAAATTAAAATAAAATGGGGATTTCATATAGCTGTGAAATTCAAATATGATCACATGAATGAAAAGTGACACCTTCAGTGGCACCCTTAGCTCAGTGGGTAGGGTGCCGGTCACATACACCGAGGCAGTAGGGTTTGAATATGGCCTGGGCTAGCTAAAATCAACAGTGACAACTGCAACAAAAATATAGGTGGGTGTTGTGGTGGACACCTGTAGTCACAGCTACTTGGGAGGCTGAGGCAAGAGAATTGTTTAAGCCCAAGAGTTTGAGGTTGCTGAGAGCTGTGACACCACGGCACTCTACTGAGGGCAGCATAGTGAGACTCTGCCTCAAAAAAAAAAAAAAAAAGGAAAAGTGACATCTTCACAGTGGCTCATCCCTGTAATCCTAGCACTTTGGGAGGCCGAGGCAGGTGGATTGCCTGAGCTCAGGAGTTTGAGACCAGCCTGACCAAAAGTCAGGCCCTGTCTCAAAAAAATAGCCGAGTATTGTGGTAGGCACCTATACTCCCAGCTACTTGGGAGGCTGAGGCAAGAGAATTGTTTGAGCCCAAGAGTTTGAGGTTGCTGTAAGCTATGACACTATGGCATTCAACTCCAGGGCAACTGAGTGAGACTCTGTCCCCTAAAAAAGAAAAGCTATCTTAGCACTGAGGAAAGCTGAGGTGGGTGGATTGCTTGAAGTCACAAGTTCAAGACCAGCCTGAGCAAAAATAGAAAAACTACTACTACTAAAAATACTACTACTACTAAAAATAGAAAAACTCAGCTTGGCCCCTGTGGCTCAAGTGGCTAAGGCGCCAGCCACATACACCTAAGGTGGCGGGTTCGAATCCAGCCCAGGTCCACCAAAACAACAATGATGGCTGCAACAACAAAAAAAATAGCCGGGCGTTGTGATGGGCACCTATGGTCCCAGCTACTTGTAAGGCTGAGGCAGGAGACTCACTTGAGCCCAGGAGTTGGAGGTTGCTGTGAGCTATGATACCACAGCACTCTACCCAGGGGGATAGCTTGAGGCTCTGTCTCAAGAAAAAAGAAAAACTGAGGTAAGAGGATCACTCAAGCCCAAGTTGAATGTTTCTCTGAGCTATGACACCACGGCACTCTACCCAGGGCTACCCAGGAGGACAGCTTGAAATTGTCTCAGGGAAAAAAAAGTGATATCTTCACTTTCTTTGTTCCATTCCTTTCTCACAAACAGTCTTTTGAAAACAGGTCATTCTTTGTTTTCTAGGGAGGAAATTAGGCCCTATAGAGGTTAAGTTACAAGCTATTGAAGCCCTCCGGGTGATCACATTATATGAGCCTTCAGTGCCCCAATTTTCCCTGCCTGAGAGGTGGATTTGAACCTCCCCCTCCTGGGTGTGATGTCTCTCAGAGTAGCTGTTGGGGCAAAACAGACTAGGGGTTTGTGAAACACCTTCACTTGTATTCGGAATAAACTGTGACCTTCCCTGTCATAGGCTTCACCTCCTTAGATTCATAGCCACTCTGTGAGGCAGGGGTATCAGCTCTGCTTTTACAGATGAGGCAGCTGTTACTCAAGCTGACTTGTTGAAATCAACTGGCTAGCCAGGGACCAGACAGAGAATGGAATCCGATTGTGTGGGCCTCCAAGTTCAGTGTTCCTTCACCAGGCTGGTGGTTCCAGGTGTGGGGATTTGAATCTGCCTACTCTTCCAAGACTCTCCTTTTGGCTCTGGGCTCCAAATGGAATGCCCACAGGTTGTCACAAGGAAATGCTCAGTTGTTGAGGTTGTGCTTCCCTAGCCTGCTTACAGCTGTCTGAAAGGTCCCAATATTGACTCCTAAATCTTGGAGAATCCTAAGGAAGCCAAGACTTGGAATTTTCTTTAATCTGGGGTGACCTAAGTAATCCTCTGTTCCTTAGCGTGGGCCAGAGAGACACAGAGACCAGCTACCCCTACACCCTGATAAGGTAACTGCTATAACCTCAGGATGGATTCAGCCTATTTCTACCTCAGTTCCCCACCTGTGGAATGTTCTCATTCAGGGCAGAAGCACAGCAGAGTCCCTGGGCTGCCATGGGAGTTGGGAGGGGGGCGATGATGGCCTGCCCTAATTTGAACCTTGGGGATTAGAGTGAGGCTGGTTTCTGGGCCAGAGTTGCTGGGTTTCTGGGTGGTTTGAGTGTCTCAAAGTCCTAAGTGATAGCATTTCTTTTTTTTTTTTGAGATAGAGTCTCACTTTTGTTGCCCCTGATAGAGTGCTGTGTCATCATAGCTCACAGCAACCTCAGACTCCTGGGCTCAAGTGATTCTCTCTCTCTTTTTTTTTTTTTCTTTAGTTTTTT
>NW_003852535.1:2284055-2295010 GCF_000181295.1 Otolemur garnettii
CACTCACAGCAACTTCCAACTCCTGGGCTCAAGCGAGTCTCCTGCCTCAGCCTCCCAAGTAGCTGGGACCACAGGTGCCCGCCACAACACCCGGCTATTTTTTTTTTGGTTGCAGCTGTCATTGTTGTTTGGCGGGTCCAGGCTGGATTCAAACCCGCCACCTTAGGTGTATGTGGCTGGTGCCTTAGCTACTTAAGCGACAGGCGCTGAGCCAAGATAACATTCTTAGCAGAGTCTTTCACAGTTGCTGGGTTCTGCCGCAGGAGTATAGCCTTGGTCACCTCTGAGAGCCATAGGGTGGTGGCTCTAGCCACTGGATGGTAGAGGGTGTCTGTAGGCCTGTCTGTGCCTGGACAGTGGGCCTCCACTGATCCTGCCTGACCTCTTATTGCAGCAGCTGACGTGCTGGTATACCTGGCGGATGACACAGTGGTGCCCCTGGCTGTGGAGAACCTGCCCTCACTCAGTGCCCATGAGCTGCACCGCGCAGTCCGTGAGGTCCTGCAGCTCCCAGATATTGCTCTGGATGCCTTTGCACTCTGGCTCGTCTCTCCTCTGCTGGGTAAGGCTTGGTGGGGAAAAGCCCAGGCTAGAGGATTGAAAGGGCACTGACCAGGGAGGGAGGGAAGGGGGCAGCTTCTGGAACTCTGGCTACTGTACATCAGGGGAAGGTGGGACTCAACTGTGACCTGGAGCTGTTTGTCCCTTTGAGGAGCAGAGCCCTGAAGAGACTTCTGGCACCTCCACCCACTGCCATCTTTCTTTCTGCTAGTAGTAGAGGAACTGCCCCTCACCTCAGTGTGTGGGATCCAGGACGTAGGAAGGAGCCAGACCATGAGGGCAGAAGGGAAGGGGCTGTGCCCCCTGAGCACACAACCTGTTCCACAATCCTAGCACTTTGTGAATGTGATCTTGCCTTATCTTCAGCCCACACTCATCTTGCTGATGAGAAGCTGAGGCTTGGAGTGCTCAGACCACTGACTGGCAGGGCCTAGATAAAACCTGGGTGGCCTCTAAGAGGCCTCTTTGCACTGTGTCCTGTTTATTGGGGGCAGGGAGGAGGGGGACACAGGCCAGGAAGCAGCCCCCTTTAACCTTGAAGCTTTTGTTGGGAGGGAGGGCTAAAAAGAGTATGGATACTTCTCTGCTGGGGGGTTCCAACCCTGCCTGTTATCTGGCCCTGTGACTACCCATGTCCTATCCTTTAGGCAGAGATTCCAAGGTAGAGTGAGCATGGGGGTGGTGGCTCTCAGACCCTCAAACCTGGATCTCTGGGTGAATCGGGTCTCTGAGCCTGCTGGCTTGGATAGCAAGAAGGCCAAAGGAGAGGATACCCCATGTTGTTGTTTAGAGATGTAAATTGATAATTGGTGCCAGGGCCAGGCACGTTTTCTAAGCTTAAATATTGTATTTGTTACTTGGGAGGCTGAGGCAAGAGAATCACCTAAGCCCAGGAGTTGGGGGTTGCTGTGAGCTGTGTAACGCCATGGCACTCTACTGAGGGCCCTGAAGTGAGACTCTGTCTCTAAAAAAAAAAAAAAAAATTTGTATTTGTTGTAGAAGAATGGGAATAGGGGCAGAAAGAGGGTGACATCCCATTGGGAGTTGCAGGATGGCTGGGTACAGTGGCTCACACCTATAATTCTAGCCCTCTGGGAGGCCAAGGCAAGTGGATTGCCCAAGCTCATAGGTTGGAGACCAGCCTGAGTCAGAGCAAGACCTTGTCTCTGAAAAAAATAAATAGCTGGACATTGTGGAGATGCCTGTAGTCCCAGCTACTCAGGAGGCTAAGATAAGATCACTTGAGCCCAAGAGTTTGCAATTGCTGTGAGCTACAACGCTACAGCACTCTACCAAGGGCAACAAAGTGAGACTGTGTCTCCAAAAAAAAAAAAAAGAGAGAGAGAGAGTGAGCAGGATAATCTAGTCCAGGCCCAAGGGGTTCCCAGTGATTATTTTCTTTTCTGAGGCCACTGGGGTCAGCCTACACCCCAGAGAGGGAATCTCAGTCAGCCTGGTAGGGAGGGCACTCCCCCCTCCCCCCATCCTCCTCCAGAGCTTCCTGCCCAGCTGCTGCTCCAATGCCCTCGCCCACCCTTTTCCTGCTGACTGCCCACCCTTTTCCTGCTGACCCGTCTCCTCAGGCCTCCAGACACCCCTCCTTCACCTCCGGACTGTTGGTCAGGACTATGGGCCCATTGGCTGGTGTCTTTGGAAAGCTGGAGGGGGGTTCCATGTGGATCAGTCCCTGCCCTGCCCTGAGAGGGAGGCACCCAGTGCCTGCCAGTCAGTTCACTTCCTCCTCTTTCTCTCCCTTGAACATTCAGGAATAGGCTGCCTGTATGGCCTGAGACAGCCATAATTAGCACCCACTTTGTCCCTGGACCAGATTCCAGGAAGCTGAAAGGTTCCTTCCTTCTTCTTTGACTAGGGCCCCCTGGAACCTTTGGCTTCCCCCTATCTTCTCAGATTGAGTGAAGCGGTGGTACGTACCTGAGGTCCTGAGCACCCTGTATGACAGGGAGAGGGTGCTATCTGCTGGAGCCACCCTTCATGCCAGCTGTTTTGGCAGGGCTTGGCCTTCTCAGTGCTGCTGTCACTCTGCATGGAACAGGACTCCATGAACTGTCTCTTTTGGGTAACAGCCTCTGGGCAGGATGGCTAATCTGGATATTCATGGGACCATGGGGTCAACATAGATCTGTTTTTTTTTTTGAGGCAGAGTCTCACTTTGTCACCCTCGATAGAGTGCTATGGAGTCACAGCTCACAGCAACCTCAAACCTTGGGCTCAAGAGATTCTCTTGCCTCAGCCTCCCAAGTAGCTGGGGCTATAGGCACCCACCACAATGCCCAGCTACTTTTTTTTAGAGATGGGGTTTCGCTATTGCTCAGGCTGGTTTTGAACCTGTAAGCTCAAGCAATCCACCCACCTCAGCCTCCCAGAGTGTTAGATTACAGGTGTGAGCCAGTGGGCCTGGCCCTGATAGTTCTCTCTTTTTTTTTTTGCTGTTTTTTTTTGGCCAGGGCTGGGTTTGAACTCACCACCTCCAGCATATGGAGCCGGCACCCTACTTTGAGCCACAGGTGCCGCTCCCGATAGTTCTCTTCTAATGATGGGAGTCCTCTGAGCTACTGGGATGGGGGTTAAGGATGGCCAGGACTGGGTTCTATGTGGGAGAAAGGGCACACTTATCCCTGGGGTTTCCCCCACAGTGAATCCAAAGGGTCCCATGTAGTTACCTTGTTCATTCCACAAAAGCCTCCCTTGTGCAAGGCAGTGTTTTAGATGCTGGTGGCACAGTGCCACTGTACCTATATGGGCTTCAACTTCCCCCCTGTAAAGTGGGTGATCTCCAGACAGAGCATGAGGAGAACTCTGGCCAAGGGCCTGAGCAGTCTTAGGTCAACAGTGGGGTAGGCTGGAGTTCCCCTCTGACTAAGGGGACTTGGGGATCCCCTGACTGAGATCCCCTCTCTGGGGTATAGGCCAACCTCAGTGGCCTCAGAAGAGTAAATAATCACTGGAGGCCCCTTGAGCCTGGACTAGATTGTCCTGCAGTTCCAAAGGAACGTGTTCTTCCCAAAATGTGTTCTCTCCTACCTTGGAATGATTCTGATGAGGGAGCCCTTTCTCGGGGGAAAGGGAGGTGGATGTTAGGATCAAATGGCACATCCCCCTGGATTGATGGTGAAGATGGGTAGTGCCATAGATCTAGGCTGGAAATGAGAGCTGTGAGGCCTCTGAAAAATCTAGATCAGAAACAGCAGGATAAGAAAAAGAAAGAAAAAAAGATCAGAACAAGAAAAGACTGAAGCTGCTGGGTTCAGGGCTTAGGTAAAAAAGGCTGCTTTGTGAAAGTCAGGGCCCACACGGAAGGTCCAGATGACCCAAAGAACAGAGATGAGGATCCTCGTCTTCAAGCTAGCAGGATGAGGTACTCAGGCATCGAGGGGGTGGGGGGTGGAGGTATAAAGTGGGGAGATACAGATCAGAGAGGGATTCAGAGGCAGGGTAGAAGGCTGTCCCCCCACTACACCCTGCACATATCCTTGTTTATCTTAGGTGAGCATTCATCTCACACCTCTCAGAGTCAGTGTGGGTTCCCCCTCCTCCAGGGCTATGGTGAACAGTCAGTCTGGAGCCAGGCCCATCTCACTCGCTGGGTGACTTTGAACAAGTAGCTTAACCTTCCTGAGCCTTATTTTCTTCATGGGTGAAATAGGGATTAGGGTAATTGTAGGGTAAGTGTGTAGAAATCACTTGGGATGGTTCTGGATGCTTAGTACCTGCTCAGTTACTATTGGCTGTGACTGTCATTGTTGCTTGTTAGTGGGCAGTGGTGGGGTGGGCGGGCAACTGCTGGACCTGTCAGGGGCTACACTTCCCCTCTTGTCCTGCAGAAGTACAGCTGAAGCCCAAGCACCTGCCCTACAAGCTGGGCCGCCAGTGGCCAGAGCTGCTGTTGCGCTTCACCGACGCGCCGGATGACGATGTGGCCATGGGTCAGTGCTGCTGCCTTCCTGTCTCTGCTTTGGGCCCACCTGAGTCTGGAGTGCTGCTCCCAGCCCAGCCAGGCTACTGCTGGCAGGTGGAGCTGCCCTGAGGGGCAGGGCCTGCATCTCCCCCAGGTTCCCTCCGCCACCCTGGCAGGGAAAGAACAGGTCCCGGAGGGAAGCCCCAAGGAAAGAGGTGGGGAGGGCAGCAAGCACATTGAGATGAGTGTACACCTCACTCTCTGAACAGCCCTCAGTTTTCTCAGTCATGCTGAATAAGGTGGGAACTGGGGCCCAGCTCAGTCAGGGAAGAGGATAGGGCTGGGCTAAGCCAGGAAGTGACCCCCACTTCTGTCCCCAGATGAGCCTTCCCTGCAGTTCCGAAGGAATGTGTTCTTCCCAAAGCGGCGGGAGCACCAGGTGAGGCAGTACTACATCTTGCCCCTATGCCCACTCTCCCCTGTCCCTAGACCCCTGGAAATTCACGCCTGGCTCCTGCCTGGCTGAGCAGCCTCTCCCTGCCGCATTGGCCCACAGATCCAGGATGAGGAGGTCCTGCGGCTACTCTATGAAGAGGCCAAGGGCAATGTGTTGGCCTCACGGTACCCCTGTGACATGGAGGACTGTGAGGCACTGGGTGCCCTCGTGTGCCGTGTACAGCTTGGGCCATACCAGTCTGGCCAGCCTGCGGCCTGCACTGTGAGGTGAGTGGCTGTGTGATCTGTGGCAGGGACACAAGGAGAGGGAGGTTGCCCCCAGAACCCTACTTACAAGGGGTCTTAGGTCTGCAAGGTGAGGTCACAGTCCTGGAGTCAGGAGGCCTCGGTGCACACACACTCACTAGGTGGCCTTGGGGAGGTCATTCCACCTCTCTGAGCCTCTTTTTCCTCATCTGTTCTGGCAGCAGGATACTCAGGTGAAGTGCTATCTATGAGAGGAGGCCACGGCCCAAGTGGCCCCAGCTGCACATGACAGTGGAGCCCAAGCTCTGGCTTGTTCTTTGGGAGTCATAGCCAGAGACCACACACATACTGACTTCTAGTCCCCAGTAATAGTCAGCTTAGTTCCATGTGCTGGGGATGGGGCCCACGCCTGATACTCGGCATGCCTGCTTGCTGTTTCCCACTCTCTCTCAAGAAGCCGTGTAAACTAGCAGGGCCTCAGAGGTCACGAGGGGTGAGTCTGCCCTGGCCACAGACCCGGCAGCCAAGCTGAGATTCTGTCCTGCTCCGTGTACCTGTGTAGAGGTTGCCCTTTCTTTCACAAGCCAGGGCTGATTGTAGGTTTTCACATCTTATGAGACCGAACAGAGTGTTGAGTGTTGGGCCATTTGCACCAGGTTATAAAAATTCCACTAGTTTAGAAATTCTGACTCAGACACAGGTGTTGCTCTGGAACCTCCTATCATAGGCTGGTTCTGTTAGGTGGCTGACTGCAGCTCTCGTCTCACCCTCCTGACCTTCCCTTCAGCCTCTCACCTCTGACTTGAAGCCACAGTCCTAGGCCCATGTCCCAGGCCCTCCTTCCACTCCCTCGTCTTCCCTGATCATCCACGTACCTCTAGCATGACAAGGTAGGGGGCCTCCTCCACAGTGCCCAGCACACCATGGCTCGTGAATGATGTATGTCTTTCCCTTCTGGAGGTGAAGATAGCCTGGTGTTCTGTGAGTTTCATGGGTGAACAAATGGTGACTGGCAGGGAAGAAGGCAGGGCCAGGCCTGTGGGGCCCCTTGGGACCAACAAGGATGCAGTGCAGAGGCCATCAGCTGACGCGGGACTGGTGGGAAATGCAGGAGGCAGGCAGGTGCTGGTGCCTGGAGCAGCAGGATAGAACATGTGACCATGGGCTGGGCAGAGGGACAGCTCCAGTGGGCCTCATCAGGCTCCCACCTGTACTTGAAGAGTCTTCTCATGTTTTAGGGTCAAAGGAACTTACTTAGGTGGGGCCATTTATCATCCCCTCTCTGCAGAGGACCCAAACACAGGGACAGAAAGGCAGCTCTGGCCAGTTGTACAGCTCATCATGCAAGGGCAGATGGTCTGGCCCTGGCCATCTCTTCAGATAAGGGCTAAGATCTGAGCCCACTTCTGTCTAATGCCTGGGTCGCTCCACCAAGGGCCCTTACCCAATCTCTGGCTTGGAAGTGGCATTTGTGTTCCTTTCCTCCAGGCGGCCGTGCCCCCACCATCACCGTATAGGGAGAGCTCCCCACCTGCCATGAGGGTGCTCCCTGGAAATGGTCGTGGTAACACAGGCTGCCACCAGAATGGAGGCAGTAGGAGTTTCTCTGGTGGTCATTGTCCAGGGCAGGGAAGGGCCCCATGAATCTCCAAGCTAAGTCCCTACCTTCCCTTGTGAGTGTGCCACCTCTAGCCAGGCTGCCAGCCCCCATCTTCCTTCCTCCACAGGGAGAAGCTGGACTCCTTCCTCCCTGCCCACCTCTGTAAGCGGGGCCACGGGCTCTTTGCTGCTTTCCGAGGCCGTGGAGCCAAGGCTGGGCCAGGGGAGCAGGGCCTGCTGAATGCCTACCGCCAGGTAAAGGAAGTGGTTGGCGACAACAGTGGGCATGAGGCCACGCTGGGCACACACTACCGTGCCTACCTCCTCAAGTGCCATGAACTGCCCTTCTACGGGTGAGCAGCCCCAGCCCTGGGTCCCCTCTGCCCCCTCCCCCAGCAGCCTAGCAGACTATCCTTAGGCTTTATTAGCATAACGGAGCCTGATTCTGCTTCAGCTGAGCACTGTCCTTCCGTGAAGCAATGTCTTGACACCAGCCCCCTAGACCCTACTGGCCCCAAGCTGGACACCTGCCCTCCCTCCTTTCTGTCATCACCAGGGCACCGTGGATGGATTCTCTCCTTCCACCTGCCACAGTTACTTGGTATATTCCTGCTGACCTTCCTTTCAGCCAGCCCTCTCTCCCTCACACAGCCAAGCATTTTGCAAATATTTTCTCACATCTGCTGTGTGCTGGGTGCTCTGTGGAGACTAGAGGTCCTTGGGTGTGCCAAAGATACCATATCCCCTGCCTGGTGTAGCTGACTTCTTAGTGGGGAGAGAGATAAGAACACAGAGGTAGAGGACACCCTGCAGGTGGGTGGCAGCAGCCCCCAGCCAAGCCTGAGGGGATAGCAGTCCTCTGGGAGAGGAGCTAGACTGGGACCATCCTCAGGAATCAGGGGATGGCCCATACTCATCTCAGCCTGTCCCCTTGCCATGTGGAAAGAGCAAGATGTAACTTGGGCTCTGGCATAGCCAGGGGCAAGGGCCATTGCCTTCTTACCCAAAACCATCCCCCTGGGCAGTTCTTTCCTCCTCCCCAGCAGGTCCCTGCTGCTGAAAGTTCTTTGCTCAACAGTAGGCAATGGGTGTCTCCTGCCCTGACATGGCCCGCCCTTCTCGCAGCCCCAGCCCTAGTGCCTGAGCAAACGTGTGACTTGCCCTTTCCCCTACCTGGGGCACACTCTTCCCTCCGCGTGGCACCTGCCCTTTCTCTGTGCCATCGAGGCCCTGCTCCCACCAGGCCAGTCTTGTATGACCAGCTCAGATGCCATTGCCCCATAACTCCTCACTCCCCTCAGTGTCTGTGCCCCGCTACTGGACTGGTTTCTGTCACCCACATAGCTTAAGCTGCTCAGAGGCCCAAGACAGGCCCAGAGCAGGCCTCCTAGGGATTTTCTGTGAGAAAGAAGGGAAGGCTGACACCTGTCCACTCCCCAGGTGTGCCTTCTTCCACGGCGAGGTTGACAAGCCAGCCCAGGGTTTTTTGCACCGAGGTGGGCGCAAGCCTGTAGCCGTGGCCATCAGTCTGGAGGGCGTGCATGTCATCGACAACAGGGAGAAGGTATCTTCTCCAGGGTATAGAGGAAGGGGTTAGAGGTCCTTAGCCAGGCCTCCCTGATTCCCCTGGGTCTGTGGGGTGACCTGGTAGGGTGGGTAGACTAGGAGGGACTCTGCCTTGCTTGGATACCTTAGGGCTCCTGCAATCCTTCTGAGGGCATCCCTAGGTTTTCCCTCGCTCAGCTTTCTTGGCCTGTGTGCTAGGCTGAAGGGTGGCTAGTGTCAGGGGAGGCTGCAGCTGGCATTTCTGCCTCTGAGTGGAGGGAGTCTAGCACTGTCCAGCCACTCTGTCTGGTGAACAGCTTGGCTTTCCAGAAAGACCCCTTAACTGGGAGCCTTCCATAGCTGACAAAGTCCTGCTTCTCACTACATTTGGCAGCTGGCCCTGGGTAGGTGATGGTATCAGCTAATCCTGTGGGGCAGCTCTCCCATGCCTGAGCAGAAGTCCCCTCCTAAGTCAGAAGAGTCTTGGCTGACTTCTGATTTTCCCTGGAGAAGGACTCCAGCCTCTCCTGTGGCAGGCCGGGGCCAGCTCAGCCTGCCTAGATGCTACCCAGCTGCCCTCTTAGAAAACACCTCCCTGACCCCACCTGACTCCCTGGCTGTACTCAGACTCAGCCCAACACTAGGAAGTGTGGGATAGGGTTCTCACAACAGCCCCTCTCCCAGGGGGTGCCCTGGGAGGGTCTGATGAAAGCTGGTGCTCCTCTCCTTAGAGAAGACTGTCTTGGAGGAGTAAACAACCCTGGCCAAGTGTCCCCTCCTTGTGGCACCTGAGTGGGATGGGGTGGAGAGCAGTCCTCTGCCCTGGGGCTCCAAGCCTTGCTCTGCATCTCCCACTGGCCAGCACGTCCTGCTAGGCCTGCGTTTCCAGGAGCTATCATGGGACCACACCTCCCCTGAGGAGGAGGAGCCTGTCTTGTGGCTGGAATTCGATGGAGACAGTGAAGGCACACCTGTCAACAAGCTCCTCAGGATCTACTCCAAGCAGGTAGTGTAGGCGTGGCCTGCCCCAGGGTGGGGGAGACTGGGCCCTAGGCTGGGAAGGAGAGAGCACAGCCAAGGGTGCAGAGCACCTGATTTCTGATGACCTGGAGCCGCCCTGGTCTGCAGATCCTGTGACAGGTGAGGCAGCTATGGGTGGGGCAGTAGTTGAGGCTTCCCCAGTGCTGCAGCCAGCTTGCACCCTCCCCTCCTGTATTCCAGCCACTGTGACGCCAGTGCTGCAGTCCCCACTGATAAGAGGTGGATGGAGAAGGATCAGGCCCTTCAGTGCCTTTGTCTGACTTTCCCATTCATGCTGGCACCAGATTTCCACCCAGCCTTGTTCCCCTGTCCCTTCCTCTGGTCACAGCAGAGACCCTTTTAGACACTGTTCCTCAGTCCTCTCTCTTCTGGTACAAAGACACACTGCAGGGACTCCTGTGGCCACCCATCCCCTTCTCCAGCTTCTGGATCTCTGGAGCCTTTGTTGCCAGCTGCTCCCAGCACCCTTTCACAGCCAGCCCTCCTCTATGCAGCCAGCCCCCACTGTTGTGCTCCCTACACAGCTTCAAGCTGCAGCAGTCTCTGCTTTGTCACACCCACTGGTCTTTGTCCCTCCTGAGCCCCGTACCTCCCACCTGGCTTGTCTCCCCTCTTCCCCTCTTCACTCTCCACCTCTACCCCTCAGGAGCGCCTCTCCCTTTGCTTAATTCATCCGCGATCTCTTTCTTCTCATGGCTTTGAACTTTAATGCTCATGAGTTCATGGTTTTCACATCACTTCTCTAGACTCTCTCCCCCTCCCCCCTTTTTTTTTGAGACAGTGTCTGGCTGTGTCACCCTTGGTAGAGTGCCATGGAGTCACAGCTCACAGCAACCTCAAACTCTTTGGCTTAAGCGATTGTATTGCCTCGGCCTCCCAAGTAGCTGGGACTACAGGCACCCACCACAATGCCCAGGTATTTTTTTGTTGTAGTTGTCATTGTTTGGTAGGCCCGGGCTGGGTTTGAACCCGCCTGCTCTGGTATATATGTGGCTGGCGCTCTAGATGCTGAGCTATAAGCACCGAGCCTCTAGACTCCCCCTTTTATTTTAGAGACAGTCTCACTTTATTGCCCTCCGTAGAGTGCTGTGGAGTCACAACTCACAGCAACCTCCAACTCCTGGGCTTAGGCAATTCTCTTGCCTCAGCCTCCCAAGTAGCTGGGACTACAGGTGCCCACTACAATGCCCGGCTATTTTTTGTTGCAGTTTGGCCGGGGCCAGGTTTGAAGTTGCCACCCTCAGTATATGGGTCCAGTGCCCTAGCCACTAAGGCACAGGCGCTGCCTGAGACCCCCGTTTTTAAGTAAATGCGTTATTGAACTATTATGTACTCACAAAAGTGCCCATATCCCAAGTGCATAGTGCAACAACTTTTCCTAAACAATTGTATATCATACTCTCCAGATTAAGAAATAGAATACTGGCTTGGCACTCGTAGCCCAGGGAGTAGGGCGCTGGCCACATACACCAAGGCTGGCAGGTTCGAGCCCAGCCTGGGCCTGCTAAACAACAATGACAACTGCAACAAAAAAAATAGCTGGGCATTGTGGTGGGCACCTGTAGTCCCAGCTACTTGGGAGGCTGAGGCA
>NW_003852535.1:2295798-2299985 GCF_000181295.1 Otolemur garnettii
GCCTGTAGTCCCAGCTACTTGGGAGGCTGAGGCAAGAGAATCGCTTAAGCCCAAGAGTTTGAGGTTGCTGTGAGCTCTGATACTACAGCACTCTACTGATGGTGACAAAGTGAGACTCTGTCTCAAAAAAAAAAAAAAAGGAATGGGAATACTGTCTATGAAGTGCATTGTTGTGCAGCCTGCCACATGCCTAGGCTGTGTGCTGTTGTGTGTTGTTCCCAGGCCACACGCCTATAATCCTGGTACTCTGGTAGGCTAAGATGGGTGGATTGCTTGAACTCAGAAGTTTGAGACCAATCTGAGTACCTCTGAGACCCCATCTCTACTAAAAATAGAAAAACTAGCTGGGTGTAGCAGTAGGCACCTATAGTCTATAGTCCCAGCTACTCGGGAGGCTGAGGCAAGAGGATTGCTTGAACCCAAGAGTTTGAGGTTGCTGTGAGCTATGAAGCCGTGGCACTCTACCAAGGGCAACAGAGTGAGACTCTGTCTCAAAAAAAAATTGTAGTTTTCAGGATACAAATTTTGTACATCTTTTGTTAGATTCCTCCTTATTTCTTTTGGTGCTACTGTAAATGGCACTTTTTCTCATTTCAATTTCCAATTGTGCATCGCATTATATGGAAATGCAATTTTATTTTGTCATCCATATATCTTGCAACCTTACTGGACTTCCTTCCTGGTCTGGTCAGAGTAGCTTTACTGCAGACCCTTTGGGGCTTTGCATGTAGACAGTTACATTATCTGTGAACAGGAACAGTCGTGTTTCCTGCTTCAGATCGTGTACCTCTTGCTGGTCTTGCCTGGCAGCACTCACTGATCTCCCGGTCGATGTTGAGTGGACACAACGTTGGTGCAAGCCAACGGCCCTACCCGCCCCAAGCATGAGAAATAGCATCCTCCTCTGAGGAAGTGTGGTGTCACCTGTGGGTTCTTCAAAGATGCACTTTATTGGGTTGAGGAAGTTTTGATCTCAGTTTCGCCAGATAGATGTTTTATTCTAGATGGATCTTTAATTCCAGATGCATGTTTAATGGTGCTTTGTTTTGGATGACTGTGAACCTCAGAACCACTGTACTATGCTGGAGGTTTGCCCTAGGGAACTTAGAGGGCTTCCCTGCTGTTTGTAGCTCAGCATTTCTGTCCTCACCAGGTGCCACCATCTCACCAGCCCACTTCCCACTCTTGGTTGGTGGGGGCCCCTTGGTCAGAGAAGGAGGGGCTGCCTGTCCTCTGCCTTTCCTTCTGGGCTGAACAGTGTTGCCTGCTGTCCTGCCCTCCTAAGGGGCCATGGTTTGCTTCAGAAGGGCAAGATCTGGGCCACCCTGAGCCCAGCAGTCAGGAGCACAGGTGGGCCTTCCTATCCACCAGGCCCATGTTGTATCCCAGGCCAGCACAGGGGAGATGCTCAGAAAATACTTGTTGCTGCCACCTTTAGACACCTTGTATCTGTGACTCCATCAGAGTGCTAAGGTCCCTACCACGTGGTGCCCAACTGTGCCCACAGACATTGGCCACTTCACCTTTTCTTGAACTCGTGAGCTCAGGCAATCTGCCTGCCTCGGCCTCCCAAGTGCTAGGATTACAGGTGTGAGCCACCGCGCCCAGCCCACGCACGCTTTACCTTTTTTTTTTTTTTTTTTTTAGAGACAGAGTCCCACTCTGTTGCCCTTGGTAGAGTGCCGTGGTGCTGTGGTGTCACAGCTCACACTAACCTCCAGCTCTTGGGCTTAGGCAATTCTCTTGCCTCAGCCTCCCAAGTAGCTGAGACTACAGGCACCCACCACAGCGCCTATTTTCTATTGCAGTTTGTCTGGGGCCGGGTTCGAACCCGCCCCCCTTGGTATATGGGGCCGGCACCCATCTCAACTGAGCCACAGGCGCCGCCTGCTTCACCTTTTCTGTCAGCATGTGTTGGGTATCAGATCTATTGAGAAAGTGTCACTTTTTTTTTCTTTTTTTTGAGACAGAGTCTCACTTAGTCACCCCCAGTAAAGTCATGGCGTCATAACTCACAGCAATCTCAAACTCCTAGGCTCAAGGGATTCTCTTGCCTCAGCCTCCCAAGTAGCTGGAACTACAGGTGCCTGCCACAATGCCCGGTTATTTTTAGAGACAGGGTCTCACTCTTGCTCAGGCTGGTCTTGAACCTGTGAGCTCAGGCAGTCCACCCACCTCTGCCTCCCAGAGTGCTAGGATTACAGGCGTGAACCACTATACCTAGCCTGGACTGTGCTTTCTGACTAGAATGTTCTTTCCTTCCCACCCCACCTCCCAGATCTGGGGACCCCTTCTCATCCACTAGGAGTCACCTCTGAAGTCACCTCAAGTGAGATATCTCCCCTGCCCACTGATCCACAGAGCACCTGCCTCACCCCTCCCTCTCTGTGATGGTGTTTGTTCCCACTCCTGCCTCCCCCAGCAGAGGACAGGGGCTGTGCATCTGATTTATCTGACTTAGCCGTGGGCATGGAAGGCTGGATCTGGTTGGGGCTCGCCCTGCGGCCCCTACCCTAGTCCCTCACTCTGGCTCCTCTTCCTCCCCAGGCTGAACTGATGAGTAGCCTCATCGAGTACTGCATTGAGCTAAACCAGGCCGCAGAGGCCACCGCCCACCAGGAGAGCATGTCTGGGCCCCTGTCGGCTCCCACCTCCTCGCCATCCCTGACTCAGCGCCCCAAGCTGCGGAGGCAGGGCAGTGTGGTATGCAGCCGCATCCAGCATCTCTCCACCATCGACTACGTGGAAGACGGTGAGCCACCCTGTGTGTGCGTGCACCCACACATGCTTATATACATTCTCTCAGCAGAGAAGGCAGCTTTTGCCTTCTGCCACCTCACCCACAGTGGGAGATGGTTCTGAGAGAAAGAATGTGTTTGGATGGGTGTTTGAACACTAATGATTCTGAAATATCTTTATGTCCTTGATTATATTTCCATTATGAACTACTGTTCTTTTTTTGTTTGTTTGTTTTGCCTATTTTCCTCCGTTACTTGGTTTTTATTTTATTCCTTTTTTGTTTGTTTGTTTTTTTGAGATAGTCTCACTCTGTTGTCCTTGGTAGAGTGCCGTAGTATCATAGCTCACAGCAACCTCAAAGTCTTAGGCTGAGTCAATTTTCCTGCTTCAGCCTCCTCAGTAGCTGGACCTTTAGGTGCCCGCCACAACATCCAGCTATTTTTTAGAGATGGGGGTCTCACTCTTGCTCAGGCTGGTCTTGAACTCCCTTCGGCCTCCCAGAGTGTTAGGATTATAGGCATGAACCACCTCACCGAGCTAAAAGGCCTCTGTTTTTGGTTTGTTTGGTTTTTATCAGGCCCAGGCGAGGTTCAAACTTGCAGGGACAGCACTTTAGCTATTGAGCTATGGCTGCCAACTTTCTTGATTTTTATTTTATTTTATTTTATTTTGAGACAGAGCCTCAAGCTGTCACCTTGGGTAGAGTGCTGTGGAGTCACAGCTCACAGCAACCTCCAACTCCTGGGCTCAAGCAATTCTCCTGCCTCTGCCTCCCAAGTAGTTGGGATTACAGGCACCTGTCACAATGCTTGGCTATTTTTTGGTTGCAGCCGTCATTGTTATTTGGCGGGTCCGGGCTGGATTTAAACCCGCCAGCTCAGGTGTATGTGGCTGGCGCCTTAGCCTCTTGAGCCACAGGCGCAGAGCCAACTTTCTTGATTTTTAAAAATCAATATCTTAGGGCTACGCCTGTGGCTCAAAGGAGTAGGGCACCAGCCCCATACACCAGAGGTGGCGGATTCAAACCCAGGCCTGGCCAAAACTGTGAAAGGAAGAAAAAAATCAATATCTTATACTAATATGGTAGGTACTTCTTCAGAGTTAATGACCTACTACTGGTATATTATTATTAAGTAAAAGAACATACTTTGGCTGGGCACGGTGGCTCACTCCTGTAATCCTAGCACTCTGGGAGGCAGAGGCAGGTGGATTGCTTGAGCTCATGAGTTTGAGACCAACCTGAGCAAAAGCAAGACCCTGTCTCTACTAAAAATAGAAAAAACTGGCTCGGTGCCTATAGCACAGCCAGCTAAGGCGCCAGCCACGTACACCTAAGGTGACGGGTTCGAATCCCCAGCCCGACCCGCCAAACAACAATGACGGCTGCAACCAAAAAATAGCCGGGCGCTGTGGCGGGTGCCTGTGGTCCCAGCTACTTGGGAGGCGGA
>NW_003852535.1:2301013-2346333 GCF_000181295.1 Otolemur garnettii
AAAAAAAAAAAAAAAAAGAGTTTTGGGAGGTTATTGCTGGGCGCTGTGGCTCACGCCTGTAATCTTAGCACTGTGTGAGGCTGAGGCAGGAGGATTGCTTGAGCTCAGGAGTTACCTGAGTGAGACTAAGACCCTGACTCATGAAAAAAATGGAAAAACCCAGCTGGATGCTGCAGCAAGCGCCTATAATCCCAGCAGCTTTGGAGGCTGAGGGAGCAGGATGCTCATAGCCTGAGTCTGAGATTGCAATGAACTATGATGCCATTGCACTCTGCTCAGGGCCGTGGGTAGAACTCGACAAAAAAAAAAAAAAAAAGAGTTTTAGGAGGAAGATCACAGAGGTAAAGTGTCATTTTCACCACATCACATCAGAGGTACCTATCCATGTGATTTATGACTGTCAGCATTGACCTTGCTCACTGGCCTAATTTTTTTTTTTTTTTTGAGACAGAGTCTCACTTGTCACCCTCGGTAGAGTGCTGTGGTGTCACAGCTCACAGCAACCTCAAACTTGTGCTTAAGTGATTCTCTTGCCTCAGCCTTCCAATTAGCTGGGACTACAGGCACCCTCCACAATGTGGGCTGTTGTTGTTGTTGTTGTTGTTGCAGTTGTTATCGTTTAGCTGGCCCGGGCCAGGTTCAAACCCACCAGCCTTGGTATATGTGGCCGGTTCCATACCACTGTGCTATGGGTGCCAAGCCTGGCCTAGTATTTTTAATTCGTAAGATTTCTTTTTATCAGCCAGGTGCGTGGTTCACACCTGAATCCTAGTACTTGGGGAGGCTGAGGTGGATGGATTGCTTGAGCTCAGGAGTTGGAGACCAGCATAAGCAAGAGGAAGACCCCATCTTTACTAAAAATAGAAAACTTAGCTGGGCGTTGTGGTGGGTGCTTGTAGTCCCAGCTACTTGGGAGGCTGAGGCAAAAGGATCGCTTGAGCCCAGGAGGTCACTATGAGCTCTGACACCGTGGCACTCTACCCAGGGCAACTGAGTGTGACTCTGGGGAAAAAAAGAAAAAAAAGACTTTTTTTTTTTTTTATGGAGGCTCACCTTCAACCAGTATATGTTGCAAATAGTTGTTTCTTTGCTCTGTTTTTTTTTTTTTTTTTTTTTGAGACAGAGCCTCAAGCTGTGCCCCCTGGGTAGAGTGCTATGGCTTCACTGCTCACAGCAACCTCCAACTCCTGGGCTCAAGCGAGTCTCCTGCCTCCGCCTCCCAAGTAGCTGGGAACACAGGCGCCCGCCACAACGCCCAGCTATTTTTTGGTTGCAGCCATTATTGTTGTTTGGCGGGTCCGGGCTGGATTCGAACCCGCCACCTTAGGTGTATGTGGCTGGCGCCTTAGCCACTTGAGCCATAGGCGCCGAGCTTCTTTGCTCTGTTCTTGATGAAGTTTTAGCAAAAGCTCCTCAGATAACACACCTGGCCAGCATCAAGTGTAACCCTCTGCTTCTGACCTGTGAGACCAGGCACATGCCCACCCAACCTGTGATGGAGCTGGGGGTGGGAGGACTGAGGCTTATGTGGGCAGGTATTGGGGGAACTTAGTCTGAATAGGCCTCAGAAGGAGCCAGAACCCAGCTGCCCAGGGCCAGGCCCTCACCAGGCATGGTCACCTCTCAGTATGTTCCTCTTGCTCCCTTACAGGCAAGGGGATCAAGCGGGTGAAACCAAAGCGCACCACATCATTCTTCAGCCGGCAGCTCTCCATGGGCCAGGGGAGCTACACTGTGGTACAGCCCACCGACAGCCTGGAGCAGGGCTGAAGGCAGCAGAACCAGGCAAGAGAGCACATGGGGGAGACCCTCAGTACTCAGGGTCTGCAGGTATTTCAGACCATGCAAAAGGAACTTCTGTGCCTGGGACCATGCCTGGGTTGTGCAGAGCTGCCTGCCGCTCTCTTGACCTCCCTCCGGCTCTCCTTTCCCCTAGACTCTGGGCCCAGCTATCTCAGAGACATCTGGTCAGGCCCCAGCTGGCTTTTCCCACCCAGAGACTCGCCTTTATGCCCATTTCAAAATGGACAGTGTCCCCTGCTCTGAAGTTCCTATTGGCAACTCTGATGGCAGGTGGCTAAGGGTTATCGCTTGGGACCCTCAGTCCCAGTGTGTGCCTTTGGCCTTTCCCCTAGACTTCGGTGACACCTCCCCACCTTCCTTCTGCTGGCATTTCACCACCAATGCCAGGGTGGGCAGCTGCTCTGAGGAGGGAAGGAGGGGGCCTCCCTGTACCTTCCTGGAGGGGACAGAGCCTAACAGGGTCCCGTAGGTTGGTGGGGAGGGCCCTGTGCCACTTACTACAGTCTCCCTTACAGGCATAAGACACTCTGGCAAGAAAGAAGGTGCCTTTTTGTTAGCCTTGGTGAAGTCACTGTGCTGGGACATGGCTGTCCTGTGATAAGAGGCCCACCAGACCCACACTCAAACTCTTCGAAAAGCTCCCCAAACCCCCTGGGTACTGTCCTGGGCCCAGGGACTCTCAGCAGATGAGTGAAACCTGCCCTTTCTCCCAGTGTCCTGAGTCTTCAGATTTTAGTTTTGGTTTTTGTTCATCTGCTTTGGTTCTATGAAATCTGTGAACTTGTGGCTTGGCACCTATGGGTAGGCGCCAGCCACATACACCTAAGGTGGCAGGTTCGAATCCAGCCCAGCCCGCCAAACAACAATGATGGCTGCAGCCAAAAAAAAAAATAGCCAGGCGTTGTGGTGGGCACCTGTGGTCCCAGCTACTTGGGAGGCTGAGGCAGGAGACTCGCTTAAGCCCAGGAGTTGGAGGTTGCTGTGAGATGTGATGCCATGGCACTCTACCCAGGGGGGACAGCTTGAGGCTCTGTCTCAAAAAAAAAAAAATCTGTTAACTTTTGGGGCAACTCGAGAAAAAAGCCATATTAACCTCAGAGCTGCTGGCTTTCCTTCAGAGACAGTGCTGTGATTTACCCGGGGCCAGCCTGTGAAAGGCCCAGTAACATGGAACAGTGTCTTCTTTCTCAAGGATGTTTGGAAAGGTGGCTTTGATGTGCATGCTTGGCTTTACTTTGCCCCAACTTTGCCCTCCCAGGACAGTGGCTCAGTCTCTCCCTGATAAGCTGGGCCTCTGCAAGAGGAGGGCTTTGCCAGCCCCTGGGCTCCAGACTGGTGGGTGCTTCCTGGGACTTCTGCAGAAGAGAGGCAGGCCCTGGTCAGCACAGGGGCCTTTGTCTTTCCTTCCCAGTGGGGGCCTGTGGGAGAGGAAATGCCAGCTTCTCAGCAGGTCTGAGAGCCTGTTTACCTCCTCCATCCAGTAACTGAATACTCCAGTTTTGAGGTGAGCCAGCCTCCCAGCAGCAGCAACTTTATTTGTCATAATAGATGGGGAGGTGTCCCTGGCCTTTTGGAATGTCCCAGGCGCAGGGTGGTGTCAGCTACCACATCTGGACCTGTCCTGACCTCACTGAGCTACCCAGTCCTGGCTGGCTCCAGCCGTCTGGTTATCTCAGTTCCACTGACTATTGTGATTCTGGGGAATTATCTGTCGGGTGGACCAGGGTGCACGCACATGTGCGTGCCCGTACACAAACTACATGTCTTTCCTCCTCCTTATTTCTCATTTTCTGAGCATCCATTGTGCCTTAACCTTTTCCGCCTGCCCTTTGGGACAAAGCAGTATTTCACTAAATGCCCTTTGAATGTTCTCATTCTTTTGTATCATGTGACTTAATAATAAAATCAGTTTCTATCAAACTCTTGTGTGATTTATGATATAAAATAATGACGGTGTGATGGCCTAAGAGTTAATTACAGGCTGTGTACTTAGTTTTTATTAAACACCCATGAGCTATGTGGTCCTTGGGCCCAAGCTGAATGCTAATGGAGAGCCCAGCGGAGCTGTCTAATCTTGGTGGTTCCTCTGGAACTCCCATGCTTGGGTAGTCCCAGAAGGGTGGTACCTGTGGGAACCATTCTCACACCCTCCCTGAGGGCACCTCATGCCCTGGGCCTGGCAGGGGGACATCTCTTTCCCACAGGCCCTGTTGTCAACACTGAGCTTAGTGTGAAAGGACAGCACCTACACAAAGCTTTGGCCTGTAATGTGAGCATTGGGGGAGTGAGGGTTGTTTCACATTGTGGAGCATTTCTGGAGATGGAAGGATCAAGTCACGTGTCCCAGTGTAGTGGGCCTTTGGCCTTTCCCCTAGACTTAGATCCCAGGATGATCTCTCTGTGCAAGAGCAGCTGGTGAGTAGCTTTAATTCCCCTCTGCCATGGAATGTGACCTGTTCCCAGGATTCAAGATTGAGATGTAGAGGTGTTGGAGGCCATTATGCCAACCATGCCACCCCTTCCAACTCTGTCCATCCTACATGGGATTTCAGGGAGGAATGGTCAGATGCTATCCTCCCTGCTTCCTGGTCCTTCCCACTCCATGTCTCTGACCAGGCCTCATGCTCTCTGTTTGGGCTGGGCATCCATTTCTGCAAAGGCTCAGGCTCTGTGGCTGACTTAGGGAACCCTCACAGCCATGGAGGAGCTTTTGCCCCAGGCTGGCCCTTTCTGCAGCTCACCCTGCCCCAGGGATAGCACCCCCCCTGCCTCTAGGTGCCTACTTGTTTCCAAGTTATAAGTTCAGAACGAGTCTTCCCACCAAATCCAGGCACCCTTGTTTCCTACCCAGCCAAACAGGGGACTAGAGGAGCCAGACCTGGGTGGGGAGCCCAGCTGTATGGCTGGTCCCCTCTTCCAGCTCCCCTTGCAGGTGACCTCCTGGTCTATGATTTGGTCTGCCCCCTTCTTCCACACAGTGCACGCTGCCCATGTGTGGGGTGTTTTCCCACTACCTCCCCCATGGCACCCCACAGCACCCCGCGGTCGGGGCCTTGGTTTACTCATCCCTTGAGACAACCATGTTCAGCAAGAACTGGCTGGAAGGTAAAAGCAACACTGTCAACTCCAGCCCCCTCTCTGACTCTCCTGGAATGAGTGAAGGTCAAGCTTTGGCTTCTCCCCTTGCCAGGAGCCCCTTCCAAAACCTAGAGGGGCCTGGTAATGTATTCGGTGGTTTTGTAAAATTCACAAAACATAGAGGTTTTTTTTGAGACAGAGCCTCAAGCTATTGCCCTGGGTAGAGTGCTGTGGTATTACAGCTCACAGCAACCTTCAACTCCTGGGCTCAAGCGATTCTCCTGCCTCTGCCTCCCAAGTAGCTGGGACTACAGGTGCCTGCCACAGTGCCTGGCTATTTTTCGGTTGCAGCCATCATTGTTTGGTGGGCCCCAGCTAGATTCGAACCCGCCAGCTCAGGTGCATGTGTCTGGCGCCTTAGCCACTTGAGCCACAGGTGCTGAGCCAAAACATAGAGCTTTTATTTTTTTTTTTCTTTCTTTTTTTTGCTGTTTTTGGCCAGTGCTGGGTTTGAACCCGCCACCTCTGGCATATGGGAATAGTGCCCTACTCCTTTGAGCCACAGGCACTGCCCACATAGAGCTTTTAAAAATTATTTTTCTTAAAGAGGGCTCCTAAAAATAGGTTTCAGGCCCCACAGGTCCTGGACTGGCCTCTGCCCACCAGACATGCAGCTTCACTTGTTTCTAGAACATACCCTGCACCCTCTTGCCTCAGGGTCTTTGCTCAAGCAGGCTCCTCTCCCTTTGGGAAATCTAGGGGCCTTCAACCCCTCCCTGGCCGGCTTCCCTGTGTGCCTCCAGCACCTCTCCCTGACCCCTGCAGCCTTTTTCCCCCTAGTCACCAGCCTATGGGCTGGGCTGATCCTCCCCTGAAATAGACCATTCTCTCTCCACAGAGCCAAGACTTTCTTCATTGTTGAACTTCCTCCCTCCTGCTCTGTGGTCTTGGGCAAGTTTTCACCATCCTGAGACTTCCTTTCTTCAACTCTAAAATGGGGGCGGTGGGCGGCACCTGTGGCCCAGTGAGTAGGGCTCCCGGCCCCATATACTAAGGACGGCAGGTTCGAACCTGGCCCCGGCCAAACTGCAACAAAAAAATAGCTGGGCTTTGTGGCCAGCGCCTGTAGTCCCAGCAACTCGGGAGACTGAGGCAAGAGAATCACCTAAGCCCAAGAGCTGGAGGTTGCTGTGAGCTGTGATGCTACAACACTCTACCGAGGGCGATAAGGTGAGACTCTGTCTCTCTAAAAAAAAAAAAAAGAAAAAGAAAGGTTTGTTTCAGGCTTGGCGCCTGTAGCACAGTGGTTATGGTGCCAGCCACATGCTCTGAGGGTGGCAGGTGTGAACCCGGTCCAGGACAGCTAAGCAACAATAAGATAGCTCAGTGTTGTGGCGGGCACCTGTGGTCCCAGCTACTTGGGAAGCTGAGGCAAGAAAATTGCTTAAGCCCAAGAGTTTGAGATTGCTGTGAGCTGTGATGCCACAGCACTCAGTACTGAGGGGGACATAGTGAGACTCTGTCTCAAAAAAAAAAAAACAAAAAAAAAACGCTTATTTCAGGTGGCAGAGCAATGGCCCAGAATTCAAAATGGCCACACTCCCTAAGTGGCTCAGTCTTCTCGTTTATCCCAAAAGTACCAGCCCACAGTACCTTTCTCATTGGTCAGTTTGAATCAAGCCGGAGAAGCAGCTCTGGCTTTTACAGAAGTGGAAGTAAGCATCAGCCTCCAGGTCCCAGGAATTTAAGTTAACAAATTCCTAAGAGCTGAGTCACTAAGGGGAAGATGTTGCAGGCATATCCTTGGCACCTCCTTGAGAAGACCTCTGTTCTCTTAGACCTTACTTTTTCTAGGTATCCTCCCTCACTAGCTACCCATGGCACTAAACCCCAGGGCGACTGTCTCCAAACAAACAAAAAACTCAGGGCCGCCCTCCCCAACTCCCTTAGGCAAAAGAGAAAGTCAAGCCTGGAGGGTGAATCATGCAACACCCCTTCCAAAGGAAAAGCTGTGCTAACGTCTTGTTCCAGCCAGATCTCCAGGAAAAGGTAAAAGGCCTTGGGCATCTACCAGGACTGCCTTACAGGTCACTCATAGGAAACTCCTGCCGGCCTCCCATAAACACAGATATGCAAACTGTAACTTTAGGTCTGCAGGCTCAGTCTGGGTCTTAAAACTAAAGTCTGTTAGCTTCCACACTTATAATGTTGATTAGGAATTTATCTTCTCAGGTGCAGAGGAGACACAAGATAAGATCAAACATCTTTTACCTACCCAGGGACATCTACATAATTGAAGCTTCCTTCACTCTCTTTTTCTCTTCAAACATTAATCTTGCCTAAGTAAAATATAGATTTCCTAGGCCTCACAAGAATTTCACTGACCACCCACCTCTTTTTTTCCTTTCTGTATACCCATTCCCCCTTTTAACCTGTGTTCCCAAATCCCACTTTGGAAAAACAAGTCATAGATTTTGTCTATGGTTTGTATTTTTCCTGGGTGTGTCCTCAAACTCGGTTTGATATGTGGAGCCTGATCAACCCCATTTTGTAGCAGCTAACTCCATCGTGTACATGGTTTAAAACTTTGCAGCCTCCACTGCCCCTCCCCTCACATATTGTTACAGGTCCCTGTACACCCTGCAGAAACAGAAAGATAAGTTTAGATTTGCAAGATCATGAAAAATTCCAGTCTGAATGCAAAACCTGCCCTCCTTCAAGGCCCTTTTGTGCCCACTTAGCCTCTCCCTATCGACTCTAATCTTGCGAGTCTTGCTTCTGTAACCGCTTCACTTTTAGAAAAAAAATCCCTCCCAATTCAAAGCACAAGTTAAAAACCCTGCTCCCTGGGTGGTGCCTGTGGCTCAAAGGGGTAGGGCAACAGCCCCCTATGCCAGAGGGGGACCAGGGGGGTCAAACCCAGCCCTGACCAAAAAAAAAAGCTCTGCTCCCTGGCTTCTCTTGGCCGAGGGTTCTTTGGGTATGAACCCCCTTTTGGTGCCAGCTAAACAAAAGACCCTAAAACTCAATTGAACTCAGTGTGCTGGAGCTGGAGTAATTCTCTATAATTTCACTCTCATTTGGGTACAACAGATAAGCCTCCATTGATTGCCATCTTTGCCTCAGTCACTTATTTCAGCTTTTGAGTTTTGTAGAGCTGCCATCATGAAGTGAAGTCCCACAAGCTGGGTGCTTTAAAACAGTAGAAATTTGTTTTTGTTCTTTATTGTTGTTTGTTTTTTGAGACAGAGTCTCAAGCTGTCACCCTGGATGGAGTGCCATGGCACTATCATAGCTCACAGCAACCTCCAACTCTTGGTCTCTAGGGATCCTCTTGCCTCAGTTTTTTGTGCTTTTTTAGTAGAGACAGGGGTCTCGCTCTTGCTCAAGCTGGTCTTGAACCCGTGCCTCGGTGTCCCAGAGTGCTAGGATTACAGGCGTGAGCCACCACGCCTGGCCAACAATAGAAATCTGTTGTCTCAAAGTTCTAAAGACTAAACTGGGTGCGTTGGCTCATATCTATAATCCTAGTACTTTGCCAAGGCAGGTGGATTGCTTGAGCTCAGGAGTTCCCAACGAGCTGGGCGAGGTGGTTCACACCTGTAATCTCAGCACTTGGGAGGCCAAGGCAGGTGGATTGCCTGAGCTCACAGGTTCGAGACCAGCCTGAACCAAAGCAAGACCTTGGCTCTAAAAATAGCCAAGTGTTGTAGCAGTGGCCTGTAGTCCCAGCTACTTGGAAGGCTGAGGCAAGAGAATCACTTAAGCCCAGGAGTTTGAGGTTGCTGTGAGCTATGACGCCACGGCAGTCTACCAAGGTGATAAAGTGAGACTCTGTCTAAAAAAAAAATAGAGTACTTGAGGAGCCTGAGCAAGAGACTCCATCTCCACTGAAAGTAGAAAAGTTGGCTCAGCACCTATAGCACAGTGTTTACGGTATTGGCCATATGCACTGAGGTTGGCGGGTTCAAACCCAGCCCGGACCAACTAAACAACAATGACAACTGCAACAAAAAAAATAGCTGGGCATTATGGCAGGTGCCTATAGTCCCAGCTACTTGGGAGGCTAAGGCAAGAGAATTGCTTAAGCCTAAGAGTTTGAGGTTGCTATGAGCTGTGACGCCACAGAACTCTACCAAGGGTGACATAATGAGACTCTGTCTCAAATAAATAAATAAAAATAAATAATAAATAAAAATAGAAAAATTATGGCTCGGCACCCATAGCTCACTGGTTAGGGCACCAGCCATATGCACCAGGACTGGTGGATTCAAATCCAGCCCAGGCCTGCTAAACAATGACAACAACAACAAAAAATAGCTGGGTGTCGTGGCTAGCACTTATAGTACCAGCTACTCAGGAGGCTAAGGCAAGAGAATCACTTGGGCTCAAGAGTTTGAGGTTGTTGTGAGTTATGATGCTACAACACTCTACCCAAAGTCAGAAAGTGAGACAGACTTTGTCTCAAAAAAAAAAAAAAAAAAAGAAGGCCCAGCAAGATGGCTCATGCCTGTAATCCTAGCACTCTGAGAGGCTGAGGTGGGTGGATTGTCTGAGCTCAGGAGTTCCGGACCAGCCAGAGCATGAGTGTGACCTTGTCTCTAAAAAAAAAAAAAAAATTAGTCAAGCACTGTGGCAGGCACCTGTAGTCCCAGCTACTTAGGAGGCTGAAGCAAGAGAATCACTTGAGCCCAAGAGTTTGAGGTTGCCGTGAGCTATGACACCCTAGGGTGACAAAGTGAAACTCTATCTCAAAAAAAAAAAAAAAATGTTCTGACAACTAGAAGGTGTCAGCAGGGCCATATACCTTTTGAAACCTGTAGGGCAATCCTTCCTTGCCTATTCCTCCCTTCTGACCCCTTGCTAGTGCCTTGCTGGGGATCTGTGCTGCACTGCCCTAGTCTCTGCCTTTGTGGTCACATGGTGTTTCTCCTCTGTGTCTATCTTCACACATTGGCTGTCTTCTTATAAGGACACCTGTCAGATTAGATTAGGGGCCTAAACTATTCCACTATGACCTCATCTTAACTAATTACACCTCCAACAACCCTATTCCCAAATAAGGTCACATTCTGAGATACTCAAGCATATCTTGGGGGGAGGAGGAGGGAAGATACAATTCAAACCATAATACCACCCACTAAGGTTTACGGGTTTTGGTCTTTGGGGCTTTTTTTTTTTTTTTTGAGACAGAACCTCAAGCTGTCCCCCTGGGTAGAGTGCCATGGCAACACAGCTCACAGTAACCTCCAACTCCTGGGCTCAAGCGATTCTCTTGCCTCCGCCTCCCAAGTAGCTTGGACTACAGGTGCCTGCCACAATGTCTGGCTATTTTTTGGTTGCAACCATCATTGTTGTTTGGCAGGCCCTGGGCTGGATTCAAACCTGCCACCTCAGGTGTATGTGGCTGGTACTTTAGCCACTTGAGCCACAGGCGTCAAGCCAGTCTTTGGGGCTTTTTATTGCAGCAAAGGCTGTTATTTTAAGACATCAGCTTAAAAGAACAATAAACTAACAAACAAAAAAATAAAACACCAGCTACACTTGGGTTTCAGAGCAACCCCTGCCTGACTTAGCCAGCACCTATATCCAGAGGCCCCAGATCAGATGAGGCCTTGCCCTGACTTCCCCTGGGGTCAGTGCAGCGGGACAAGCCTTTAGAGCCCCAAACACTCCTTAACTCTTCAGAATCTGGGTAGCAAAGGCGATTGAAATAGTAACACACAATCTCTGACTCAGGGCATTTCTGGGTCATTTTCTATCACCCACAGCAGCATCTGGGCATTCCTGCAGGCCTTCCCAACTCTGGGCTAGCCGGGCACAGGAGGCTTCTGCCACAGCTACAGCCCAGCAACAGGCGGCTGAGATCCACTGGTGAAGCTTTGTGTTGCTGTCTCCCACATGTGTGCCAGTGCACTGAGAGACTCACAAGAGGCCTCACTGGATTCTATCACACTACAGTGGGACAACACAGGAAGCTGCCATACTCAGCCTGAAAAGACAAAGGCTCAAGGAATGCAGATAAAGCTGGGAAGGAGAGGGCTGGGGTGAACATGTCAGTGAACAGGAGTCTAGCTGCTCCCCGCACACATAGTTTCAGAATTAGTGATTGAGTTGCCTAAGAGAGTGTCAGCTCAGAATACCGTCAGCTTTTCAGAGCACACTGGAAGTGAGAACACAAATAACCAGGAAAATAAGCCACTTTGTATATGCGTGATGTTCCTGACAGATGAACTGCCCACACCCAACACACGACAAAGAGGAACAGACAACATATTCGGAGGAGAATCTGTTAGGCTCCTGGAGGAGGTGGACTTAGAAACTCAGTAGGTAGGACTCATGGAGCAAAGTGAGAGGGCATGGGCATAGAACAGGGACAGCCACGCAGACCGAGGCTGTGACTTTGAGCCTAACAGACACTGACAGCCCTGGCCCAAGTGAAGTGCAGACCTCTGGACAGATTTTCCCTGCTCATCCTTCTCCCTGGCCTGAAGGATCACCTGGCATTTTAGAGCCACTTGGTATTTTCTCCCTGTCCATATCCACCCCACATTTCACAGAAGGCAGGAAGATTATCAACCTTCCCCCAGAATTGGGGTGGCAGGGCTGGGCTTAGTCTGAGGACATCAGTTTTAAGCAGCAAGTCTGGTGGGATTAGTGGACTTCTAGTCTAAGAGCTAACAGTGTGGGGTGGGGTCTAGCCACCCTCACTGCATGCAGGGTGCTGGTCAGATTTGGCCAGCAGGGGGCAGCTGAGCCCATCCTTTCCTCCCACTCAGCTGCAGAAGAAGCAGGCACCTCAGGAACAACACGGGAAGCTGCCACACAGCCTGAAAAGACAAAGGCTCCAAGGCCGGGTTCCAACCAGGCAACCTGGAGCCATGGTGGAGCCCCAAGACAAACTCTGGGGGACCTCAGGCCTGGTCCTGCGTGCCACCTTGTCTCAGACTGGCCTCCCTGGCTCCTGACTCCCGAGACCTTCCTCCTGCCACTGGATCGGCAATGGGTGTTGCAGGTCTCCAAGAGCACCAGAGAAGGGCTTTGTTTCCCTGGAAGGTCCTCAGCTTGGGGTTTTACAAAGATCAAGGTCTGCATTCTGGAACAAAATTTTGCTTTGGAATTGTGCTTTTCTGTAAGAAGATAATTTAGTCAAAATATTTAAAACTAGAGCAATGGGTGGTGCCTGTGGCTCAGTGAGTAGGGCTCCAGCCCCTTATACCGAGGGTGGCAGGTTTGAACCCGGCCTCCACCAAACTGCAACAAAAAATATGGCACGTGCCTGTAGTCCCAGATACTCAGGCTGAGGCAAGAGCATAGCCTAAGCCCAAGAGCTGGAGGTTGCTGTGAGCTGTGATACCACAGCACTCAACCGAGGGCAACAGAATAAGACTGTCTCAAAAATAAATAAATAAATAAACAAATAAAAATAAAACTAGAGCTATTAGGAAAAATCCAGAAGGTGGGGTGAGCCTATTCAGGGGCTGGTCATATACTTCTTGCTGCACCCGTGGCCAGAAGCTAAGTGTCCCCACCCTATCCAACAGCCCTTCCTCTTTGCCAGCTGCCTGGGCCTCCTCTCAGCACCTCCCCTCTCCTCCCCCACACATGCTGAGCCTTCCAGCCATTTTTAACTATTTGATGTAAATATAATTTGCAATAGGGAGAACACCAGTAGTCCCAGCTTTTCTTTTATTTATTTATTTTTTTTTTTGAGACAGAGCCTCAAGCTATCCCCCTGGGTAGAGTGCCGTGGCATCCCAGCTCACAGTAACCTCCAACTCTTGGGCTCAAGCGAGTCTCCTGCCTCAGCCTCCCAAGTAGCTGGGACCACAGGTGCCTGCCACAACGCCCAGCTATTTTTTTGGTTGCAGCTGTCACTGTTGTTTGGCAGGCCCGGAGGCTGGATTTGAACCGCCACCTTAGGTGTATGTGGCTGGCACTGAGCCAGTCCCAGCTTTTCCCTAGGACTTCTGTGTCCCCCACCCACCTAACTTTGGCATTTTGTGGTGGGGAAGGTGGTGGCACTGTCCCAGCCATGAGAGCACAGGCCTCCCTGCAACCTCAAGGTCAGCAGCTTCCAGAGGGTATCCTTTCTCAGCAGAAGACCTGGCACCACGCATGGACTTGTTCACAGATGGCACTCAGATCAATGGTGTTCAGAGCAGAAAAGGCTCCTTCAGAAGTTCAAGGACAAGCTAAACAACTGGTGGTCCTGTGCTGTCACTGTGGAAACAAGCAAGGCTCAGGATGAGGACATTCCTATCATCATGGACCCAAGGGGAGGTGGGAGATGCTGGTAGGCCCTGGAGAAGAAAAGAGGTTTCTTGTGGGTAGAGATGATAGATTGTCAGCCTCCCAGTTCGGCTCCCTGCCCAGAGGAGCTGCTGGGTAGGCTTGGGGAGGAGGCAGAAAAAAGGTAGGCACAGGACAGAGTGGGTGGTTGGAGAATGTGGGACTTGCTTCATTGGCAGCAGGAAGGTAGAAAAGATTTTGGGGCGCTGGAGGCACAGGGCAGCCCCAGGAGGCAAAGCTTTAGGGACCAGGCCATGAATTCCATAGGCCTTCCCTTTGTACAGACCAGGAGTGAGGACACAGGTGCTCAGTGTGGCAAGGGTGGGAGCAGGTGGGTCTGGTGAGCGCTGTAACAGGATCGGGGACAGCAGTGAGCCAGTAAAGGAACTGTCAGGAGGCAACAATGAAGGCGTGGTGGGGTGCAGCTGGGCTAAGCCTCCTGAAGAGGAAGTGGTACAGGTGTGTGTTCAGCAGGATGGGCCCTAGGGGCAGGAGGCCACATCTCAAGAGTGGCAGAGAACAGGGAATAGTCCCAAGAGATCCAGCTGCAGGGGACTGACACCACCAAAGTCCTTTCTGGAAGGCATGGTCTGAGGCCTGGCCCTAGGTGGAGAAAGCTCCTGTTAGATCTGCCCCGAAGTGTCAAGGAAAGAGCACTAGGGACCCAGAGCCCACAGACACCCACACCTCAGGGGTGGCCTCAGGGGTCAAATGCTCCTCTCCTGACAGAGCAGCTCCTCCCCTTCCTCCCTTTGGCTGCCTGTTTTTTGGCCTATGTGGCTGGCTGGTCTAAATTACATTTATGTCAAATAGTTTAAAATGGTTAGAGAGCTCAATATGTGTGGGAGTGGGAGGTGCTGAGAGGGGCCCAGGCAGCTGGGAGGAAATGCCCATCAGGTACGGCCGGGACAATCAGCTCCTGGGCATGGTGCAGCAGGAGGGAGATGACCATTCCCAGGGAGGCCACCCTACCCCACCTCTTCTGTTTCAAACTAGGATTGATGCCCTCTGACTCCTAGACTCCCCACCCCCAGCTCCAAGTATCCCCAGTCTTCCTGGAGCAACCACTGCCCATCCTGTCTCCAGATCTGGGAGCCCTGTGGGCCTTTGGCCCACACATCTGGGTCTGTCATTTTATTGTGGGACCAAAGCTGACTCAGGGACTCCCTTCCCTCAGGCCACCCCTGAGGTGTGGGTGTCTGTGGGCTCTGGGTCCCTACTGCCCTTTCCTTAACACTTTGGGGCAGATCTAACAGGAGCTTTCTCCACCTTGGGCCAGGCCTCAGTCTACAAATATTCCCAAGAACCTCACAGTGGTCAGTGACCTTCTCAAAATTTAAATTCCAGAATCATACACATTTACTCAGGTCTACCACATATACCAGGGGCTCTGGGACACAGATCTAGGCAAAACGGAGGAAACCCCTCCCTGGAGATCAAGATGGAGGGGTGCTCTAGAGATGCTGTCAGGGCTCTGTGAAAGGTGACTTTGGTGCAGAGGCCTGAAGGAGCTGACAGTCGGGTGGGCCAGGCAGCTGCTGGGTGAAGAGGACTCTGAGCAAGACTATATTCATCGGAATTATAAAATGTTAGGGCAGGAAGGGCCTGAAGATGGTGAAGGCAAGGCTGAAAAAGGCGAAGGGTTTGGGCGGTGCCTGTGGCTCAAAGGAGTAGGGCGCTGGCCCCATATGCCGGAGGTGGTGGGTTCAAACCCAGCCCCAGCCAAAAAACTGCAAAAAAAAAAAAAAAAAAGAGATGAAGGGCTTGTCCACAGTTAGTTGGTCACTTGAGTAGGGGGGGAGTATGGAGCAGTTGGAGTGCTACAGGAAGAGGCCTGGTGGATCTGGCGGGCAGGACCCAAGCTGTGTTCCAGCTCAGGCTACAGCAGGGAGGCAGCAGATAGACGGGTTTCAGGCCAGCACACAGTGACTGTGCAGTTTCTGGGCCTAGGGCCCTGAGCCACAGGGCCTCAGGCATCAGAGGGAAAGGGCCACCGACCTGCATGGAGTGGGAGCCCAAGGTTGCCCAAGAGGCATAGCTCTGGAACTGGATCCAAGCATGTGCGGGGCTAGAGTTTTCTGGCAACTTCTCAGCAATACCACATTACCCTGCTCTTGTATAAACCTGGAGCACCAACTTTTCTTACCCTTTTTAGTCTCTCCCTCTTCCAGGGATTCCCTTGGGAAATCCAGGGTCCTTTTCCAGACTGGTATGTACATGTCTTTGGAAATTATA
The DNA here is from genome assembly GCF_000181295.1 of Otolemur garnettii. NCBI lineage: Eukaryota > Metazoa > Chordata > Mammalia > Primates > Galagidae > Otolemur > Otolemur garnettii. The sequence continues at coordinate 2,316,422 of NW_003852535.1, forward strand.
GTGCTGAGCTGGCTTCAGAACAAGACAGGGAGGAAGGTCACTGGGGAGACCAGTGACTTTGGCTGGACATGGCTGTGAAGAAGGGCTTAGAGACAGGGCTCTGTCTCTGGAACCCAGACATTATCACAATGGTCCCTTCTTGTTCTTTCCCCTCCAACCCAGAGCCCCTAAGCAGGCTGCCAAGAAGGAGCAAGCTGTGGCCACCCACCCAGGCATTTCAGGCCCATTATCACCCAACCCCACCCTGGGATCCAAGGCCCTGAGTTTGCTGTTTTCTGGAACATCTTGTTTTGATCTAGAGAAATTTGCTGACATACCAGCTGCCCTGCTTTCATCCTTAGTCAGGGTGGAGGTATTTTTAGCCTTATGTGCAAAGGAAGAGGGTAGAACTAGGCCCAGAGTATGTCCACTGCACTGTGGCCACAGCGTGGGCCCCTAAGGGAGGATGGAGATACCCCTGTGTGGTTTTCTGCCCTCAACTTACCTCCCCTTAAATACATTCCTTTCTCTAGGAAAACAAGCTGTGTGGAATTGAGAGGCCAGCAGAGCTTATACATAATGAGCCTCTGAAACTGTGCCCTTTTGTCCTTCAAAAGCAAGGGTGGCTGGGGCAGCTCCAGACACAAAGGAACCTTATTTCCCTTTGTGATGGAGAAACTATGCTTTATAGAATCCTATGCCTTTTGGGCCGCTAGTTTTTACTCTTTTGAAAAATCAAATCTCATAGTTTGTTTCTGAGATTTGGGGATGATAAGTGACAATGAGGGAGATTTTGGGACCAAAGGTGAAGAAAAGCAAAATGAGATGTCAACTGGGCCCTGGGAACAGCCTTACAGTAGTGACTACCTACTCCTCGGACACCTTGTCAGATAAGTAAAATACTGGCTCCACAGCACCCAACTGTGAAGCAGCAGGGAAGAATCACTCCATTGGTTTCATACACCCCTCTCAGTTTTCCAGAACATTCTGAGAGGCAATTTCCTCTTTCTACACCTTTCTCTCAGGTCAGAGTTGTCACAGCCCAACTCACCCCTGGAAATGTAAGAACAAAACTGAGGAGGCAGGCTCGGCGCCTATGGCTCAACCGGCTAGGGTGCCAGCCACGTACACCTAAGGTGGCGGGTTCGAATCCCCAGCCCGGACCGCCAAACAACGACGGCTGCAACCAAAAAAAAAAAAAAAATAGCTGGGCGTTGTGGCCGGCGCCTGTGGTCCCAGCTACTTGGGAGGCTGAGGCAGGAGACACGCTTGAGCCCAGGAGTTGGAGGTTGCTGTGAGCTGTAACGCCACGGCACTCAACCCAGGGGGACAGCTTGAGGCTCTGTCTCAAAAAAAAAAAAAAAACACCAAAAAAACTGACAAGGCAGATCTAGAGGGGTGAGCTGCAAGAATCCTCCTCGCTTAGCAGAGTTGGGCTAAGCAGCGTTGGGCTAAGCAGCGCCAGTAAACAAGCCTGGCCTTGCCACGTCATTGACCTTCCCTGTTGAAGGTCAGATGACACACGGTCACCAGTTTTCTGGGAAGCACAGGGAGGGGTGCAGTACTGAGCCCCACCCTTCCCGTTGATGCCATCTCACAGACACAGGGAAAAACAACTTCACCAGTTTCCTCCCAGTGGCCAAAGGAGCCTGTCGTCAGGGTGTTTTTGTTTGGGGTGTGGTTGTTCCCATGACTTCCTGGCAGGAGTCTGACCAGATGCCCTTCTCAGTTCTGGTTACTTGGACCACGGGCGTCCCTTTCCCACCTTACAGCTAAGGCGGAGAAGGTTGAATGAACGTCAGGAGGATCCCAGAGATTGCCAGCGGGATGTCAGGAGAAGCCAACTGTTTTTTTTTTTTTTTCAAAATCTTCACAGACAGGCCCTGCCCGGCACAGACCACAAGTGATCCCTAGATTTGCTTACAAAGCTCAAGCAGGGCCTGCTCAGGTGGGTAGAAGCGCTTCAGACCCTGCCCCGAAGCAGTCACAGGCTCTAAGGCTCTAAACTGCCCGATCAAGTGAAGGTTTAAAAAAAAAAGTCACTTTTTTCTCCCCATTCCCCCATCCAAAAGTAAAATCAGTTGAAAACCTATATACCCTTTTGGCCATGTTACAGGTATTACTTGTTTTCGGCACAAAATCTTGCTTTTATGTTATTTTGCAATAATTAAGTGGCCTTATTCCATTTAGTTCATCACGAACGCATTTCGCTGAGTATTCTACCCCCAGCGGGGACGTCTGTTCTTAGGAATATTCCACTCTCCAGGCCCCTGGCAACGGAATAACAAACCATAAAACACGCCCCGCACAGACAGCTCGATCGGAGCTTAACAATGTCACCAACTCGCCCCGAACTTTTTAAAGGACACAACAGGGCTTCCCAGAGGAACTGTGACCAGGGTCCAGAGTGAAGGACATCACATTCCCCTCAGAGGGTCGCACTCGGGGCTTGGGCCCCCGGGCCTGCGGGTCCGCCCCAGCCTGACGTCACCCGCGGAGCACGAGGCAGGGCCCCCGCCCCGGAGTCACGCGCTCGCCTGCGCCTCCCCCCCCTCCCCCGCCGACACACACACTTTGCCGCCCCAGAGAGTGATGCGCCCGCTGCTGAGATCCCTCCGCCGCCGCCTGGAATTTTCCAGTCGCGCTGGTCGGTTCTTTTTTTCTGGTCTCGGTGGGGGAGGGGGGGTGACCTGAGGCGACCCAGTAGCGGCAGTGCTCTTCGCCCACTCGGGAGAACGACCCACACCCCCTGCCTCTCTCAGCCCCTCATTTAGAGAACTGCGATTACATCCCTGTCCCATCACCAGTACTAGAAGAAGAGAGGACTTTTCGATATCATCCACTTTCCAAGTATGACCTTGAAATCTGTCCTCCATTCCGGGAAGTGCGGATAAACTGGGAAATTTGAGGGGGTGGCCCTGTCTCCTTCTCAGGCAGGGTGGGGGTGGGACTTTTTTCCGGTGGCAGTGGAGGAATCGTTCCGTTGAGAAGTGCACTGAGTGAGGCGGCCCAGGCCTATATAAGCAAAAGTTGTGGCTTGTCCAGCAGGAGTTAGCGACAGGGAGGGCTACTTACCTGGGCGTAGCTGAGGCGGGAGGAAGTGGACAGTTTAGGGTCTCAGAGGATATATGCGGGAGATGACTGAGTTAGATGGGATGGGGGCAGTGGGGGTGCAAGGAAAGTTGAAAAGGAGACCAGGTCTTGGGAGGACTACAGTGAGGCAGGGTGCTTGGAAATTGCCCGTAGTAACCCAGGGGGAGAACAGCAGTTCTCTAGGCTGGCCCTGCTGGTGCTGGAGCAGGGGAGCTTCACCTGTGGAAGGTCGTTGCTCTTCCATGGATGAGGGAGCCTCAGGGCCCTGGTTTGTGTGAGAGGAGGACGGCAGGAAGGAGGAGTGGGCGCTTGATGCCCTGGGAATAATCAGGAAGGAAGGCTGGATTGCAGGTGGCCTGGGAGGGCCCACCTCGAATTTGTCATACTAGCGACCCCCTTTTTTTCCAGACAGAGGGTTGTGAACCAGCCTGGGGTGAGGCTCTGGTCTTGTGGAAACTGAACTTAGCTATGCTGGGCTGACACCTTGGGCCCAGGCTGGTATGTAATTTTGGCTCGGCCTGGTGGAGCCCTGGGTCGGAGGTGAGGGGTGGTCTAAGGAGTGATTCTGGAGGTAAGGTGCCATCCTCCCCTGTTACTGGTGTGGCACCTAATGTGACAGGCGGGGCTGCTGAAGCAGAATGTTTGTGTGTCTTGAGGCAACATTGACCAACACTTTATTTTCCAGGTGGCAGTGCTCCCCTTTGGACTTTTCTCTAGGTTTGGTGCTAAACTCTTCCGTGAGCTCACTCTACCCCTCTCCTCCCTTTAATTCTCTCGAGGGTATCAGTTCACTTAAAGCGTTTCTCCTGGTAATCTGGTAAGCCTGGGGATGTGGCCTCAGCCAAGTGGCTGTAGCAGACGGTACTGTTGGTAATGGCCGAGTTGAACAGGCTCTTCCCCTGACACTTGGGGTGGTATGGGTTGGTATTGCTTGCCTTGTAGAGGGTGGGGATTGAATGTGCACCTTTGGGTGGGCCCACAGGATGGTTCCAGCAGAAAGTTGAAAAGATGCCTCATGGACCATGGTTTGTTACTGTAGTGTTCATCATGGCGAGCAGATGGCACCAGGAGAAATGGAGCCCCTGGCCAGTGTGAGTCTAGCAGTGCAGTCTAGCAGTCCTGGAGGAGAGGAGAGAGCCCGCCTAACTGCGGATTGCATTTCCAGAGGCTTAGGAGAAGGAAGTTCTCCAATATCCTGTTTTCAGGCCTTGCTCCAGCCCCATATTCAGGAGGCCACCATTTAAGGTTTTCAGATGAGCTTGTGAGGGGGCGGTCTTAAAAAGTCCAAAGCAGCTGCATCCGGCTTGTGGGGCCATCAGCTTTGATTGAATGTTTGTTCCTGGAACACATGAATGCCAACAGGCACCTCCCGCCCTTTCCTGGGGTAAAGATTTTCAGATGCTGCATCTTGAGCCTCCAGCCATACTATTTATGTGCTACATGCTATGAACAATGTTTGCTTCAAGAAGATTCTTAAGCTGTAGAACATTTTAATGTTGATGCCACCGCAGAATGATGCCCTATAGATGGAGTTTGTGATGGAGCCCAGTGACCTCTCAACCTACCACCTACTTGCTTACCTACCTGTCTTGGTCGGAGGAATTCTTAGTGCAATAATATAACGTGGGGGGTGTTGGGGAAGATGTTTGATTTTAAATGCCTTAAACGGGGGATGTATTAGATGAAGCAGGATTTGAAATGAAGGGGGTCAATACATCTAGGGGGAATACAAATTGGTAATGTCCAAATTCTGTGTTAGGGCTGGCAGGTCTAGACTGGGCAATGCGGTTTCATTACACATTACTAACAGAAGGAAATGGTGGGTGTAACAGTAGTGATCTTTGGTTCCTGGTTCATTATACAATTTTATTGTTATCAATGTCGTCTCACCATGTTGCCCAGGCTGGCTTCCTGGGCTAAAGTGATCCTCCTGCCCCAGCCTGAGTAGCTGTGTCATAGCATCCCACTCAACTCCATTTTTCTAAACTTGAATTTTACTTGATTAGATTTCAAAGTATTCTGGGGCATTCCAACAGAAGGACCCTGTGATAGGAGTTACAGGAGTGGAGGGCACAGTTTGGCACTGGTGTTGGGAGGGATGGGGGTGAAGAAGGGGAGGGATGGTTAAGTATATGAGGGCTGTCTAGAAAGTATCCAGCTAGCAGAGGGTTTAGTACATCACAGAGGGTTGGGGTGGTAGAGTTGTGGGTTGTCAGGAATTCTCTGGCGTTCTGGGGAATCTAATAGAGCTCCTGGGTTAACAAAATACTGTAATAGTAAATTGTTAGTGTTAAATTACTGTTTGAAAACTTTTTTAAGTACTTAGAACTTTTAAATGTAAGGAAAAGCAAAATTGTTTTGCTTTGCTGTAAGGTGGGAAAGACTACAAAAAAGTATAACTGAAAACTTGAATCATTAGTCACTTGAAAGATAGTGTCAAACTTGGATCAGCAGATTAACCTTTACTGCATTTTACAAACTTCCTATGTGTGAGATTTTCAAGAATATTAAGTCTTGGAAGAGATTTCTAAATGCCTAAATTGTAGGCTTTTAAAGTATTTAAGTGAGCACCTAAAATGAGGTTAGATGGACTCTTCTATAATTCCTATTTCATCACAGATACTTTGAGGTAGACGTTTCAAGCAAAGTGAAAATACAGTTATTTTGAAGGAATTTTGTAAGTTGTGTCTTTTAAACACATACATTGTCTTTTCTGTGGTCAGTATTAACAATGGTAAAAGCTTTGCCTGCTTGCTATTGTCTTCAAATTGTCATTTTAACAAGGAGGACCAAATAATCTGGTGATCACTGTAAAAATTACTGTAATACTGGGTAGCAAACCAAATCCCTGTACATTTGCTAAAGTTAGAATGAATTTTAAATAATCCAGGACTAGAGGGAAAGTATCAACCAAAATCAGTTTGGAAAATAAGAGCCAAATGGGAGTTGGGGTGGAGAGGGCCTTTACTGGATGTGGTCTGTGAAAATTCAAAGCCCAAAAAATCTTGCTTCTGAGCTGCATAGTCAGTTGCTTTTTATTGTGTCTCTCTTCTCTTAATTTCACTTAAAATTTTTTAAATTCCCAGTACTTGTATCATTAGAGTTTTTCTGTCCTCCTTTTAAAAAATGTTTAAAAATATGTTGACGTGGTAGTTCAATTTTTAACCAGTGACTTGTGCCTGATGAAATTACTGTTGTTGGAATTTAAAGTATACTTAGTCATGCATGTATGGGGAAATACTCTCTGGTATGCTGTTGTGAAATTGAAACTGTAAAAGCAGGTAGTTAAAAAGTACTTCCATGTTTCTCTGTATGGTAAGAACTAATTCTGTTGCATCATGTACCTAATTACTAATCATTTTTCTTCCCCTTACAGCACAAATAAAGGTTTGAGTTCTGGACTTAATTAGAATTGTTTATTGCTAAGTTAAATTTCTCTGCCCCTATCAAGTTGCTTTCATGAAGAAGTTGGATATATCTTCTTCATACTGTAGATTTAGGCGTACATTGGCTAGCTTCTAGTAATTGAGGCCATTCAGGAAAGCTCTGTAATCTCAAATAGAGGTGGTACATTCTCAAGACCTGCAGACTGGTGGGCGGAGAGGGGGCACTGCTCACTGTTGGGAGTTGGTAGTGATGAGGGAAATGTAACCATTCAGCCAAGGAATGTGAGTGTCTAGGTGGGGGATTAGTATCTTAAAACATGACTTGGTTAGATTTCCAAGTGGTGCCTATTTTCATTTGTTTAGGAGAAACAGTCTAAAGAATAGAATTAATGTGTAATATGTGTGTATTTCCGTAATTACAGTCTTTGGGAAGCTGGAATGTATCTGAGACTTGGTCCGAGCACATAAAGAATTTTACTTCAATTTTTTTCTCTTGGTAAATGACTGAAAATGGGTTTCTTTGTGGTATATTAAGCAAACAAATTGTGCAAAGGGCACACGTAATCTGGAGTCTGCATCATGGCTTGTAAATGGATTCTGTGTCTTGGCCGGGGGATGTGGCAGCAGCGTTTCGACCTGGGAACTGTTCTGTACTTGCACTTACACTGCTGTGTTATCTCTTTTGATCTGTAAGGTTTTGCCTGACAAGGGATGGATTTGGGGCTCAGAGGAGAAACCATTTCCAGCCCACGTAGGGCTGGTTGTTATCCCAGCTCTTAAGTGTGTCTTGTTTGCACTAGGAAGAGATCATGGTGCTGGCCAGCAAGCCTTCTGTCTGGGGCTCATAACACTGGCAAGAGTGGGCACTGCTGTGTGTGGGTTCCAGGATCCACTCCCTGCTCACCACCCTTCTCCAAGCCTCCTTCCCTTGTCTTCCCCCTTTGCCTTTTGCCACAGAACCTCTCCACCTTACCTGGTTCCTCTTTTTTTTTTTTTTTTTTTTTTTTGAGACAGAGTGTCATCATGTTGCCCTCAGTAGAGTGCTGTGATGTCACAGCTCACAACAACCTCAAACTCTTGGGCTTAACTGATTCTTTTGGCCTCCCAAGTAGCTGGGACTACAGGTGCCATCCGCAACGCCCAACTATTTTTTTGTTGCAGTTGTCATTATATTTTAGCTGGCGCAGACCAGCTTCAAACCCGCCAGCCTTTGTAAATGTGGCAAGTGCCGTAAGCACTGTGCTAGGGGTGCCGAGCGCTGCCTCTTGTTTATGTGATGGTTACAGAATTGCTTCCATCCTTGAGGATAGTATCTCTATCTAGTATCTCTATGTAAATGGTACCATTTCCTGGCAATAATGGCATGCTGAAGAACTGACCCACAGGAGTACAAATGGGTTTTGGAAGCTGATATGCAATGAGTCTTGTTGGTAAAGAACAGGGGTGAGGCAGGTAAGTGAAGACTTGCTCACCACCCTCCTTGTCTCCACCCCAATCCTATACCCTCAGTTACTCTCAGGTCAGCTGGGATGGGCAGGCAGTGTTGATGGCAATGCCAGCAATTATTGTTAATCAGTTTGCATCTTTGTGCATGGGTCTGAAATCAGCATTCTCTGTGAATTCCAGAGGAGTGGATAGGTTTTGGTGAGTGGGCTTGTGCTGATCTTGTGCAAAGTAAAAGTCATGGGGCATAGGAATAGCAGAAGTTGAATTTGAAGTTCTTTTAAAAAGGAAAATGGCTTGAGAGCAAGTATGGGTTGAGGCTTCCCCATATGCCCAGGTTGAAAACATTGGGAAATATAGAAATGGCCTGTGATGGAAAAACAGATTGATTTATGCCTGTAATGAAAAAAAGAAGGGAACAAAAAGATTGACAATAGTAGCCCCCATCTCAGATGGACAGCTGCCCTTGGTTTGTCCTGTTGGCCATGGCTATGAGAGGATTCCAAGGACCCTTAATGCCAGGGCTCACTTCTCTGGTGAGATGGCTGTCCCGTGTAGTACTTGCTGTGTGTGGTGCTGGTGTGAAATGACGTGCCAAAATAGGCCTCCATGCATTTGTGGTTATCTTCTCAATGTTCATCATAATGCACAAAAATATACTGGTATAGTCTGGAAAGGGCAAGAAGACAGGAAAACAAGAACGAAAAATAAGAAAAATGGGAAAGTATGTGTTCCAAGGCATGTAGCCTTGGTTGTCCACCTGTGGCCTCCTGGTGAGGAGGACGTGCCACCATCATCTGGCGCCCTCAGCCTTCACACCTTCCCTCTCTTTTAAATAATTCTTCATCGAGTTCTTATGTGTAAAAGGGTATTATAAATTTTGAAAATAAGGAAATTAAAAAATTATCAGTAATCTTTCATTAACAATTGTTATGGGTTTATTTGGTTCTGGAGGGTTATTTTTCCAATGTACAGGATATATGTATCTATATATCAAAAAATGGGATTACACAGTAAATTTTGGTTGATTAATACATAGTGTACACCTTGTTGTTTGAAACTTTCTTTAGTGATGATATGAAGTTTCATTACATGGTTGTGTCAATTTAAACAATCTCATTTTAATGTACATAGAGGTTTTCTGTTTTTTTTTTTCTCTTAGGAAGTAATACTGTGGTGACCTTGTAGCTCATACTTTATCCCAACTGTTAAGTCTTTGGAAATACACGAATACATTTCTAGAAGGAAATGATTGTGCCAAACTTCTTAAGACTTTAGGCTCATATTGCAAAATTGTTCTCCTCAGAGGGATTTTCTGTATCAGTGTTCTCATATTGAAGTAAACCCGACTCTCCCCTTCTCCCTACAACAGGGAATATCCATGTTAAAAACCTTTGCTCCGTGAATGGATCCAGCCTATTTTACCTGTTGCTATGCCTACTGGCGAGAGGGAACATCTCTCTTGTGTGTTGATTGGCTATTTGTTGTGTATGTGTTTGTGCACACGCGTGTGCACCTGTGCACGACTTTCCGCTGTGTAATTACTGATTTTTCTGTTGGTTGTTTTGTAAAAGGTATTTACATATTAAGGATATTAATAATACTTTGTTATGTTTGATGCAAATATTTTTCTAGTTTATAGAGTGCCTTTTAATTTTGTTAAATTGTTTCAGACCTACAAGTTTATCTAGTTTCTCTGAGGTTGGTTTTATCACTACTCCACGTTATGCTTAGACTTTTCCCACCCCAGAAGTATGTGAATATTACTCTGTATTTTCTTGTGTACTTGTATGGTTTCACTTTTTACATTTAAACCTGTACATCATCTAGAGTATACGTTGTGGAATCTGTGCAGGGAGGAGCCTGGTTCTTCCAAGAGCAACCCCCAGCTTGCTCCCACCCCCTGCCCACCTCTCTGTGGACAGAAGGCACAATGGAATGGCAGAAAGCCCTGTGGGTGTAAGGGTTGTTGCCACCATAGGACAATTCACTGGAGAAGACCTTGGGGCTGGCCGGTGGTGTTTCCCAAATGGGATCCTGGTTTGTTACTTCTCATAGGAGCCTCTGAATATGTGGGGTTTGTACCTACAGTAGCAGATCTGGGTTCTATCTAATTCTGACTTGCCACTCGGCAACTTTGTGACTGAGAGCAGGTTACTGAACCTTGTCATGTCTGTTTTCCTCAGTCTGTAAAATGGAGTGAATGAATGTGCGTGGCACACAGTACCTCCTCACTGAGCTCTTACAGTGAATTCTTTCTCTGTGCCCCTCCTTTGTTACCCAGCATCAGGTCTAGCCATTTCCTCCTGGTTCCTTTCTCCCCTTCTCCAGCCACCTGCGTGCCTTGCTCTGGGCCTTTTATGCAAGGGACCCATGTGTGTTATTCCCTCCTCTCTGTTTGTATGGTTAATTGCATTTCCATCAACATTTCCCTGAAATCAGCAGAGTCCAAAACCACATGTGAAGTGTCTTATTCTCAGGGTCCTTCCTTCTCCCTCAAGAATCCTCTGGATGGGCTTCCAGAATTCTGAATGTTCTGAAATTGTGTGTGCATATTTTTCTGTGGCAAGGTCACTTTCATCAGCTTGTTAAAGAAAAGATGGATGAATATATTATTTTATCCCATTTAGCTTGTAGGATATTTAGCTACTCTGTAAGATTAGTGTTTTGACTATTTTAAATTGTGCTGCTGTGAGCATCTCTATAAATTTGATGTACAGGCATCTTCCCGAGGGTGGCACAGCCTATCGGTGAGCACCCATGGTTTCATACCTCTCCTTGCAGACTCAGATGACTCCCCCAAAATCTTATACTTCCTCTCGCGGGTGTATCCATTTGCCTAAGTAGTTGCTAACATCAGGTTTATTCAATTTTTTTTAATTTATTGCTACTTTAAAAAGAATTGTGAAATACACATAAAATTTACTATCTTAACCATTTTAACTGTACGGTTCAGTAATGTTAACGTATATTCGCGTTGTGACTATTCCTGGGAGTAAGTATATTCACACTGTTGTACAACCAACCTCCAGAACTTTTTCATCTTGTGCAGCTAAAACACTGCACCAGTAAACAACATTAAAGTCTCCCTTCCTCCTCCCGGCAGCCCGTGGCAACTACTGTTCTTTCTACTTTCTGTGAGTTCACTCGTGTGAGCGAAATCAGGCAGTATTTGTCTTTTTGTGACAGGCTTATATCAGCACAGTATCCTCAAGGTTCATCTATGTTGTAGCATGTGTCAGAATCTCCTTCCTTTTTATAGGAGTTGAATAATATTCTGTGGTATGTGTGTATCATTTCATGTATCCATGTATCTGTCAGCAGACCCTTGGGTTGCTTCTTCCTGTTGGCTGTAGTGAATAATGCTGTGATGTACGAATACCATTATTATATTTACAATATGATGCTGTGATGTACATAATTTTGAGACCCTGCTTTCAGTTCTCTTGGGTATACAGGCAGAAGTGGTATTCATACAGTATTTCTATTTTTAATTTTTTGAGAAACCGCCATCCTGTTCTCCACAGCAACCGTACTGTTTTACACTCTAACTAACAGTGCACAGGATTCCAAGTTCTTCACATCCTTCCAACACTTGCCATCTTAATAGGTATGTAGTGGTATTTCGTTGTGCCTTAGATTTTTTAATGCTTAGTGATGTTGAGCATCTTTTAATAGGTTTACTGGCCATTTATACATCATCTTTGGAAAAATGTCTGTTCATGTCCTTTGCCCATTTTTAAATTGATTTATTTGGGGTTTTTATTATGAACTTATCAGAATTCTATGTTCTGGATAATAACCCCTTATGAGATACCCAACTTGCAATTTTTTTCTCCCATTATGAGGCTGCTTTATTACTCTGTTAATTGTGTTTTAGTTTTAAAGTAGTTTTTAGTTTTGAAGTCTAATTTAATCTATTTTTACTATTATTGCATGTGCTTTTGGTGTGATATCCAAGAAATCTTTGTCAAATCCAATGTTAAAAGGTATTTATTGTTGCTCTTAAAAGTATTTTAGTTGTCGGCTCGGCGCCTATAGCTCAACCGGCTAAGGCGCCAGCCACGTACACCTAAGGTGGCGGGTTCGAATCCCCAGCCCGGACCCGCCAAACAACAATGACGGCTGCAACCAAAAAATAGCCGGGCGTTGTGGCGGGCGCCTGTGGTCCCAGCTACTCGGGAGGCGGAGGCAGGAGACTCGCTTGAGCCCAGGAGTTGGAGGTTGCTGTGAGCTGTAATGCCATGGCACTCTACCCAGGGGGACAGCTTGAGGCTCTGTCTCAAAAAAAAAAAAAAAAAAAAAAGTATTTTAGTTGTCTTAGTCTGTGTTTCTGTAATTGTTTGCTAGTCTGGCTATTTTGCCACTTGATTTACCTTCTGCATTTCTCCTCCCTGACCTTTCACCATGTGAAATTCTCATATTAACTTTATGGTGATCACAACTTCTTGGTATATTTGGGAAGGTACAATTTGCCAATTATGATGGTCAAACTTATTCTCCTTTTTTCCATATTATTGTTGGTGCAGAAAAATATTATATGAAGTCTTTAAAAATCAGTCTGATAAGTCTAGTAATAATAACTGATAAGTCTGTTAGATTTGCTTCTGATTACTTTTTCTTTAGTAGCTAGATATGTGGTCCCACAGTTATAATATTCTCCTCCATTGAAATTCTTATTTATACTGGTGAAGTTGAAATAGCAAATTTATAATGAGTAAATACTTTTTTTGCTTTTGTGTCTGTATTAGTTTCTTAAAATTACCTGTCTAGATCAATTTTTGGAAATTTTAGACTCTGGTTTTAGTTGTTTCTAATCAAATACAAAGAAATTTAAGTTACTGTTCAGTATGTTTTAAAATCTGGCAAGTGGGAGCTGCGATGCTTTAAGGCAAGAATATTCTGTTTCCTGTTGAAACTAGAGTACACAGAACTGAGTTAATCATTGGTTTATGACATACTTGGCTTTCTCTTATTTGCTTCCTTGACTGTTTTCAGAATCTCCTGTTCAATATAAAAACTAGGACAGCAGAGGCAGTAACTTCCCTCTGCTTAGGTGGTCTCCCCGGCCCTCCTTCCGCTGCTTTCCCTTACACCAACATCATCATCATCCTGAATCCTGGGTTTTATCTTTCACTTACTTTCTTTTCATGTATCTTTTAAAAAGAATCTCATCTAAATGTGCTTTTTCAAAGTACAGGTTTTTATTTTTGTTGTTTTTGCCTTTATAAGAAAGTTACTATATTGTATGTAACCTTTTGGAACATTCTCCCTTAATATGACTTTAAGATTCATCCCAGCCTGGTGTGTAGTTCATAGAGCCTGTCATTTGAAGAAGCCACAGTTAATGTGTCAGCTCTCCCATTGATGGCCATTGGGTTGCTTCTCTTCTTCTGTTAAGTGTCATTATAGATATGTGGGTGCTTTCTCATTATGCAGAATTGAAATGTGACTGACAGTTTTGTACTACCAGTGCTCCTCCAAAGAGAACCAATGTTAGCTGCTGTCTGTGTTTCCTGAAAGACCTTTTCCTGTTCATTTCCATTTGTATCTAAAAGAGATGTTGCATTGTTTTGTTTTCTACATAAGTGTGGTAAATTACTATTGTAGGTCATACATTATTAAATAATTGTTTTCATTTTGGTCAGGAAATTCATGCGAGTACATATAGAACTAGTGTTGTTTTTTTAAACTGCTGCATAGTATTTCCTTTCCAGGACATGCCATGAGTTATTTGTCTGCTATTGATGGATATTCACACTATTTTTAATCTTTCGGTATTAGAAACAACACCGTGTGATTATCGTTATAGGCAGCCACTTATGCACAACACATGAGTGTTTTTCAGGGTGGGTAGCAGAAAGCAAAATTGTTGGGTCACAGGATGTGGGTCAGACATTTTACTATATTCTGTCCTGTTGCCCTCCCGAGGGGGCATACAGATTTGCATACTTGAGTATGTGAGTATATCTCTGTATATTTGCGGGCTTAATGCCGATAGGGCCCTCAGGGTCCAAGACAATGTAATAATTGATATTTTGGTCAAAGGATAAGTTTGAAACATTACTTATGTCATGGGGTTTCTGGGGACACTCAACATAATGTTCTTCTTCCATGTCACACCGTGGCTTCATTTTCTGCTTTTCCCTGTATTGCACAGTTCTTCTGAAGAAACCAAAATTTTGCAGATTTAGGTAAGTCCATAGCTAATTTTACATTACTTACTATTGTAATGGCTGAGACTGGAGTGTATGTTTGTGACCGGTTATAAATCACTAGTCTTGTATTTAAATGCAGACACTACAAAAAAGGCAATGTGGACGATAAAAGTTCCTCTATAATTCCCTACCTCTAAGATAACTGCTAATGACAACTTCATCTGTATTCATTCAGATATTTTCCCATTATGAATGTACTAAAATTTGTGCTGTGATTATTCTCTGCTTTACATGGAATCATATGTGTACTATTATTTTTATAGTTCCATGAGTTTAATTTTGTGCATATCAGTATATTTATTTTAACCATTTTCCTACTGATGGCTTTGAGGTTACTTCTGGAGTGTTCTGGCTTTTACAGAGTGTTGCAGTAAGCTCCTTTGAACTCTTGGTTGGTTTTCTGAGGCTTCTCTGCGGCAAGCCCAGATGGGCGGTGAGGGCTCTAGCTTCCACTGCTTGGCCCAGGACATCCAGTTTTGTGAGGTGCATTGATTGCTTCTTTTGCCAAAATAGAACAGTGCTGCTGTGTTCTCCTTTTGTGCTGTTGAATTCAGTTTAAACTGTGGTGGCTACAACCACTTGTCTATACCAGAATTTAGTATAAAATGGCTTCTGACTTAGTGCCAAACAGTAATAGATCCTATGAGTTCTAGCATGTACTTTCTGGTATTCTTTCCCCAAGCAAGGTAAAAAAGAAAGTATCCTACGAAAACAGTTGTAACATTTGTGAAAAGTGGCATTTAATTATATGGTTGGTTTGTTATAATCTTCCTGGGTAGAGTGCTCTGGCATCATAGCTCACAACAACCTCAAACTCTGGGTCATTTTCAATCTGTTTTGTGTGCTGGGCTCCCACCTGGTGCCCTGGTGGGGACGCAGTGCTTTCTACTCTTGCCTGTCCTTGGCACAGCCGGGGCTGCCAACAGTGCGTGCTCTCTTCTTGAAGGGGCCACCCAGTGCCAGGAGCACAGAGTGAACCCTGCTCTGACTCTTACTTGCTTGCCTCAAAAGGTACACTTGTAGGGGCATGGGAAGCTGAACATTGGGGACAGCAAGGTACCACTCCAGCCTCACATATGCCCTGTGCCTTACTATCTCCAGAAGGCAACAGTTGAGTTCCTTACACCCTCAGCCTTCAAAATGACTACAGCACTGTCCTCCTTACTCTTCTATCAATGTGACAACTATGTGACCCACCATTATGTGTCAAAGCAAGGTCTTGTCTCAGCCTCTACTCCTTTGGTGACATCAAAGGCAAGTGCTTCCAATTTATTCCAAATTAAAAAAATGTTCAAAGTAATACCTACACATGTTCAGACTTCAAACCCTGTAGTGATACAGGGATGTCTTTCTCTAACCCCCAGCCTCCCTTCCCACAGAGACAACTGTCATGGCCAGTCACTGGAGTTTCTTTCTGGAGAATTCTGCACACATATAAATCTGTAGAGGTCCGAGTATATTGCATACCCTGCTTTGCACTGTGATGGCTCAGTTAACATGTATATCTGGGAGAGCACCGCACATCTGTGCTTTTAGTCTACATTGGTCTTTTCTTTCTTTTTATTTTTTTGCAGTTTTTGGCCAGGGCTGGGTTTGAACCCGCCACCTCCAGCATATGGGGCCCGTGCCCTTACTCCTTTGAGCCACAGGCGCCGCCCCCCCCCCACATTGGTATTTTCAACATCTGCGTGGTAGCCATGTTTCCAGCAATTTTTACTGTATATAAGGCTATACTCAATATCTGTCGGCATGTGTTTTTATGTACAAGGGAAAATATATCTGTGGGGGGACGTTTCCTTCAGAAGGTTTCTGGGTCACAGTATGAGTAGATTTCTAAATATGGGGGATGCCACCAGCTTAGCTTGCCCTCCAGGGAGACTGTTCTGCATGGACATTTCTCCACACCTTCACCAACACTGTTCTTAAACCTGATTATTTGTTGACCTGAGAAGTGGAAAATAGTACAGTTTTGATTTATATTTGTATTGGATTGTACACTTATTCATAACAGCTCTTTATCTGTTAAGGGAATTAACCACTTGACTGTTTTGTTGGAAATGCTTTCCTGTTTTTTACTGATTTTTAAATCATGGTAATATTTTGCTGTTCAGAATTTTAAATCTATGTATGCATTCAGCAGTATTTTCTTTCACAGCTTCTGGATTTTACAAATAGTTCAGAAAGGCTAATATAGCTGAAGATTTTTCTTTTGTTAAACCCTATCTTTTGTCTTAGTTCTTTTAAGCCTTCATTTTTATTTTATGTTTAGTAAATTTACCTGGACTTAATTTTGGTGTAACGAGGGACTTAGGGACAGTTAACCTGTTGCTGCTGCACCGTTTACTGATTAACTCAGCTGTTCACTATCAGTCTCTCCATTCATGTAGTTACAAACTGTAGTCCATATGTATTAAAGACAGCCCTACCTGATTCTACTTTTCCAGAAGTTTCCTGGCTGTTCCTGCATGTTTACTTTAACCTTCCCTCCAGTGTCTTCATGCTGTTGTCTTCCTATGTGAGAATAAGGTATGTCTTTCCATTTACTTGTATTTGTTTGATTTGACTTTGCATTATAGGGAAAGCCATGGTCATTGACACTCATCTGGGTCTGTCTAGTTTGGCATCTGGGTGTCCTACCCTGCCATCCTAGAGTACTTTATTCATTTTTTGCTCCGCCTAATGGTTATTTGTCACACTGACAGTGTCCATTCAGTGGTCTTTGCAGTTGAAATACTCCTATGCACACTATCTTGCCAAAAATGCCAAGAAATTTATGCACACCCAGGTTGGAGAATGAACTGTGCCCAAAATCACATTCAGGGAACTTGGGCAGGGAGGGTTTGCTTCCTGAGCCTCTGTGGCTATGTGGCTGGCTCTCTCACTCGGAAGTTCTGTGTACCTGGCATGTGCAAACAGAATCCTGCTCTAGTGATCAGCACTTGGGCCCTGTGTTTAACCTCTGAACAGCCTTTTCCTGCTGTTCACAACCTGCTGGAACTTTCTACAAAATGTACTGTGTGTTTTCCTGCCTCATTAGAGATTGTATAGAACAGAATTTGCCATTTCTTCGTTGTCTCAAGGCCACTATTGTGAACCACAGAAGTCTGCTTGCCTTGGGGTCGCTAAGGTGGGGCCACTTTGTTTCCTCCCCAACTCACTAGCATGGCCATCCTGTTAGACCAGTGGTTCTCAATCTTCCTAATGCCATGGTCCTTTAATACAGTTCCTGTGGGTTGCGACCCACAGGTTGAGAATCATTGTGTTAGAGGTTTGCTGTTGCTTCTCCAGAATTGGTCTACCCTTTTACCAGGCTAACTATACTAAACCAGAGGCAGAACATTAGAAGCAAGATGATCCCAGCCTTTAGTTTGGTTACTTTTAATATTTTACAGGTAGGTCAGAGGTGGCCTGTGTCAGCTTTAGAAAGATGTATGTGGGCTTTTTCTTTTTTAAATCAGATACTGTTCTGTTTTCTAATTAGGATTTTTTTCTGACTTTTTGTTGAATTTCTCTGTTTCCTAAAACATTATTGTGCATAAATCTGGTTATTTCCTTAAGGTAATTTCTTAGCATTGAACTTACTGCCCCAGAAGATGTGACAGTTTGAAGACTTTTGCCCTAGTTACGTGCAGGGTACAGCCAATGCTCCCCAGCAGGTGACCAACCTTGCTGTCACCATCTTTGTTTTTATCTTTGCTGATCTGAAAGCAAGAAACAGTATCTCAATATTTTAATTTGCACTTTTTGATTCTGTGAAGCTGAATGAATACTTGTGTGGGTGAGCTGATCTGTTTGCTGCTTTGTTTATACTTCACTTCTATTTTCATTGCCTAGTGAAAACTCTTCATGTCAAGGACATTTACCCTTACCACAAAATGTTCTTTGCGTTTGTAATTTGTTTTGTATGTGTTGGATCTCGCTGATGATTTTTATTTATTTATTTATTTATTGCTGATGATTTAAAATTTTATAATCAAACTTATGAATTATTACAGTTTCATATTTTGATGTTAGGTTTTATTTTCTGTTGATTACTTTATGGTTTTGTTTTTGACACTAAACTCTTTAATCCATCTAGAAGTTATCTTGGTGTACAATATGAAGTAGGAATCTAATTCATTTGTTGCAGAATGGCTAACCAATCCTCCCAACACTATACACTGAATAATTTTACTTTCTATTCTGATTTGAAATGCCCCTTGTTAATTATCAGCTAAATAATATAATTAAGTCTGATTCTGGACTTTCTAGTCTGATCCACTTTATCTGTCTTTCCTGATGGCAATCCAGTGTTCTAATTATTTGAACTTTATACTGACTAATTTTATTTTATTATTATTATTTTTTTTTTTTTTTTGCAATTTGAACCCACCACCTGCGGCATATGGGGCTGGTGCCCTACTCCTTTGAGCTATAGGCACCGCACAATGTACTGACTAATTTTAATATATGGTGATATAAATCCCTGTCATTCTTTTAAAAAGTATTTGGATTTTTATTGGAATTTCATTACATTTATAAACATTATGATACTGAGAATTCTCATTTAAGAACTGGTATCCCTATTTGCTCTGGATAGGATGATTTTCATGTATTTTGGGGGTACTAGACTTTTTATATGAGTTATGTATATTTATGAAATTTGTTCCTTAACATGTAGTATTCTGTATTGTGGTTTGGATACATTTTTCTATTAAAATTTCTGCTTATATGGTACTATATAAGATTTGTTTTATATATACTTGTAAATAAATATGCTGAATTTCACACTTAGGTTCTGTTGGAAGGCAATACAGCATCTCGGCTACAAGTTCAGGCTTTCATGTCAGACAGCCCAGTTCTGATTCTGGACTCACCTCTCTCTACTTATTTAACTCTCTGCCTCAGTTTCCCCATATGAAAAAAGACGAAGGCTAATGAAATAATGCAAGCATTGTGGTACTCTCTTGAAATAGAGGGAATACTATTATTTGGGTTTTCCAAGGAAATAACTAACAGTAATCTTTGATGATTATATTCACCATGGGAATTATTCCATTTCCCATGTTTCTCTCTTCCTTTCTTACCTGTGTTGGCTGCGTTCACTAACAAGCCATGGGCATTGTGGTCTTGTTCCTGCCTGACCTGCTGGTTGGATCCATTAGCAAATGGAGGAAGATAGTCGTGCTAGGCCCTGGGAGCTGCACATAAGCCCCCTTACAGCTTTTTTGTGTTACCCAAAGGGGTGATTGACCTGCTGGTGGTCCCAAAAAGGAGTTGGGATGATCAGCTAATAGACCTTGAAATTTTAATATTTGTATAATAGTACAAGTTTTCCATTTGTGGTGGTAATATAAGGTTTCCTTTTCAGATCTATTTTTGCTTCTAAACATTGAGATAGAATTCACAAACTATAAAAGTTATGCTTTTGAAATGCACAGTTCATTGGCTTTTATATGCATGTATTCACAACACTGTGCAACTATCACCACTGTCCATTTCCAGGACTTTTCCATTGTCCTGAACAGAAGCTCATAAAGTAGTAACTTGCTATTCCTCTTTCCTCCTAGTCCCTGGTAACCTTTGTTATACTTTTGATGTCTATGAATTTGCCTGTTGTTGATACCTCATGTAAATGTAATCATATAATGTTTGTCTTACCGTGCCTGTCTTACTTCACTTTGCATAATTTTTTCATGATTCATCCATGTTGTAGGATGTAACAGTACTTTATTCCTTTTTATTGTTTATTTTGTTCGCCTACTCATCATTTGCACATTTGGATTATTTCTGCTTTTTGGCTATTACAAGTAATGCTGCTGTGAATATTTGTGTACAAGTTTTTGCATGATGTATGTTTTCAGTTCTCTTCAGTACTACTTAGGAGTAGAACTACTGGGTCATATGGTCACTATGTGTTTAACTTTTTGAGGAACTGATAAATTGTTTTCCAGTGCTGCACCATGTTACATCCCTCTGAAGGATTCCAACTTCTCCACATTCTCATCAACTCTGGTTATTATCTCAATTTTTAGTTACAACCATTCTGTTGGGCATAAAATAGTATCTCATGTGATTCTGATTTGCATTGCTCTGATGACTAGTGATTCAAGCGCCTTTTCATGTGCTGCTGGCTATGTGTATGTCTTTTTTGAAAAAGTGTCTGTGCTGATCCTTTGCCCACTTTTTAATTGGATGTTTTGTCTTTATTATTAAATTATAAGGATTCTTTATATACTCTGGATTAGAAATAAGATTTCCAAGTATTTTCTCTCATTCTTTGGGCTGCATGTTTTTGATAGTGTTCGTTGACATAAAATAAATTTGTAGTTTATTGTATTTATTTATTTATTTTTTGAGACAGAGTCTCGCTTTGTTGCCCTCAGTAGAGTGCCATCACATCATAGCTCCCAGCAACCTCCAACAGCAATTCTCTTGCTTTAGCCTCCCGAGTAGCTGGGACTACAGGCACCCGCCACAACACCCGGCTCTGTTTTTAGAGAGACCTGGGGGGGAGGAGTGGAGAGGGGACGTCTCACTCTTGTTCAGGCTGATCTCAAACCCATGAGCTCAGGCAGTCCATCTACCTGGGCCTCCCAAAGTGCTAGGATTACAGGTATGAGCCACTGCACCCACCCTATATTTAGAAACTGACTTGATTTAGAGGGAAAAAGTAACTGGCTGTGCTCAGATATGACCAAAAAAAATCAAGGTATTATATGAATGATTAAAGTTTGGGGAAGTCCCCCCTGTGAAACCACAGGTGTTTTCAGACAGAGAAAAGGGTGCAATTCTGAAACGTGAAGTGGACGAGAAGTGTTGCTCTGTGTCCACCACCTATAACAGGTGATGGGTCATGGGAAAGAGTGTCCATTTATTACATTGCTCAGAAGTTGTTGATTTGTTTTTTAAGTCATAATAGATGTTGGATGTATTCAAATGTCTTTTCTCTATCTTTTGAGATGAACATTAGGTTTTTCTCCTTTCATCCTCTGATGATTAATTTTATTCTATTGAAACTAATGGAATATTAAGCCCTCCTATGATTTCTGAACCTGGAGTTTGATTCTGTTGACACACTCAAGAAATGAATTAGAACTTGGACTTCAGGGTATTGTCAGGCAGGTTTTGGTATCAGAATATCAGGAGAGGCAGAGACCACAGCCTTGAGCCAGACTTGGTTTCTATTCCCTGCTTTGTCACTTGGTAACACATGACTTTGGCTAAATTTCTTAAATGCCTGAAGCCAGTTTCCTCAGGTAATGGATGAAATGGAGAAGAATATAGTGTTAGAACATACCTGACAGTTTGTGTGAAGCTGAAACCAGTTGTGTGTTGCAGGCACTTGTGAGTGAGGGGAGCTGCAGTTTCTTGTCCGTTTTCTTCGTTTTATTTTATTTTTTTTGCAGTTTTTGGCCGGAGCTGGGGTTTGAACCCACCACCTCCGGCATATGGGGCCGGTGCCCTACTCCTTTGAGCCATAAGCACCGCCCTCTTGTCCATTTTCTGACAGGCAACATGAGGCAAATTCCCAGCTCTCTGTGTACTCCTCAGGCTGCATAGCCTGAAGTGTTCTATGACAGCAGTTGGGCTGACACTTCGTGAGGTGCTGTGGTTCTCTGAAAAATTTTCAAGTTCTTCCAGGGTTACTGGGCTATTCCCAATAATTCTTTTTTATTGTAAATTATTATGTTTTTTTCAAGACAGTCTCATTCTGCTGTCCTGTGTTGAGTGCCCTGGTGTGATCATAGCTTACAGCAACCTCAAATTCTTGGGCTCAAAGCAGTCCTTTTGCTTTAGCCTTTGGAGTAGCTGGGACTACAGGGACCCAGCTAAGTTTTTTTTTCCTATTTTTTGAGACAGAGCCTCAAGCTGTCCCCCTGGGTAGAATGCTGTGGCATCACAGCTCACAGCAACCTTCAACTCCTGGGCTCAAGCGAGTCTCCTGTCTCAAGCCTCCCAAGTAGCTGGGACCACAGCTACTGCCACAACATCTGGCTATTTTTTTGGTTGCAGCTGTCATTATTGTTTGGCAGGCCCAGACTGGATTTGAACCCACCACTTTATAGGTGTATGTGGCTGGCGCCTTAGCCACTTGAGCCACAGGTGCAGAGCCTTTTTTTTCTATTTTTAGTAGAGACAGGGTATCACTCTTGCTCAGGCTGGTCTCAAACTCCTGAGCTCCAGAATCCACCCACCTTGGCCTCCCAGAGTGCTATAATTATAGGTGCGAGCCACCACGCCCAGGTCTTTTTTTTTTTTTTTTCCAGTTTTTGGTGAGGCTGGGTTTGAACCTGCCACCTCTGGCATATGGGGCCTGTGCCTTACTCCTTTAAGCCACAGGCACTGCCCCCCACTTTTTTTTTTAAAGAGACAGAGTCTCACTTTGTTGCCCTCGGTAGAGTGCCATGGTGTCACAGCTCACAATAACATCCAACTCCTGAGCCCAGGCAATTCTCTTGCCTTAGCCTCCTGAACAGCTGGGACCACAGGCACCCACCGCAGTGCCCGGCTATTTTTTGTTGCAGTTTGGCCAGGGCCAGGTTCAAACACACTACCCTTGGAGTATGGGGCCGGAGGTATACCCACTGAGCCACAGGTATGGCACTTGTAATTTATTAATTTCTATTGTATTTCATTCTTTCCTTGGATTTTATTTTGTTGCTCTTTTTCTACAGGCTTGCTTTGCATGCTTGATTCATTCCTGTTAAAGCTTACATACTTTTAGCAGTCAGGATAAGGGAAGGTGAAGGGTGGTGGTAGAGTCTGTGGTCTATCAATCTTGCCCCTGCCCCACCATGGCAACACAGGGCCCTCAACTGCTGAGGTGTGGAGCCTCTGTAAGGGAGGCTACTGATGCCACCCAGGAGGATGTAAGGATTTCTGTGGTAACCACAGCCTAGCAGGCACATGTGACCTAACAGCCTAACAGTACCCAAAAAAGGGATACAGTGAGGTGTTTCCTCATTCCATAGTTTCAATTTTGAACAGTTAATCTGTCAACATCATCCATAGCCAGACACTGAGCTGGTTCCCACAAACACTGGCATTCAAGATGACTGGCCTTGCTTTCATGGTTTTTCCATTCTCACTGGGAAAGGCCTCAGATGGTGATTACATAAACCATGAGTTAAGGTAGTTGTGGCTACAGTTTTGAAGGAGTGTAGTGCGGCCCAAGAGTGAAAATGGAACCCTAACCTTTGAGCTCTAATCTAAAGGGTAGGGGGAGCAAAAGGAAGAGCCTTCCTGCCAAGAGAAGGACACACACACAGCCTCAGGACTGTGAAGGGACTGGCTGGAAGGAATGCAAGGTGGGACAGGCGGAGCAGGGCCAGACCCTGGCCTAGTAGTCCACTCCTAGGATTTAGGACATGACCCCTCAGTTACATGAAAGCTTCCCTCTGTATTTAGGAAAAGACTTTGTTGATCATACTTCCTATATGTGGTTTCAGTTATGATGTATAACTTGACCTTTGTTATTTAAGAGTGTGTTCTAAAATTTCCCAGTGTTTAAAAAATTTTATGTTTTTAACTATTATAGTCCATTTCTGGTATAATATGAATGGTTATCTGAGGAAGAGGTCTATACAGAGGTCTTTCTACTTTTATGAATGTACTGGCTCCGTTTCTTCATTGCTTAAGTGTTATTTTTATAAATGGTGCATGGCTGTTGAAAAGGTATTCTCTGTCATGATCCATATCTAGGTCAGTCATTCCTGACGTTTTTTGGTCAGATCTAAATATGCTTCAACCTGCGTAATGAGAAGTATGAGTCACAGTCTCACCACCACTTCCAGGTCTCTGTTGCCCCTGTGGTGGCCTACTGCTTTGCTATCTGTGTTTTGATGCAGGGTTATTGGTCCATCAAGATTCCTGACAATACAAACAACCCTCCTCTGTGCAGTGCTTTCTGCTTGGAATTCACGGTGTCGGATGTTGACAGTACAAACCCCACCTGTGTGTGCATGTGCTCAAGCGTACACACCTGCAAGTCTTGTTTGCACTGGACTGAAGTATCTGTGAAGGTTACTTTCAGCTGTTGAATTTATAACTATATTTCATTTCTGCTTTTTGCCCATACACAGGTGTTTATTTCACATGGTTGTGATTGGTAGTTCAGGTGATTCAGGCTGACATCATCCTTCTGGTTAAGGTCCTAGGACATTCCAGGGTATGGGCTTTCACTGCCACTCAGGCCATGTGGGCCAGTTCCAGCATTTGTGATTATAAATTGTGCAGTCGCAGACACCTTTGGGAAAATCCCTTTTATGACTCAAGGCTGCTTTGGGTTTGCAGTCCCCATGGCCCAGATGGAAGGGGCAGTTGCTTGACTCTCCCTGTACAGTGCCCTGTGCCCTCCAGATGGCTGTCAGGGGCCAGTGTTGGGTGCTGCTTTTTCCCCACAGTCCTGCCAACACCAACTTTTTTTACTTTTGCTCATTGAGTCTGCAGTGGCTCCTGGTGGCCATTTTAATCCTCACCCTTTAGCCAGACTTTCCCTGTGTCATCACCCTCTAGGATTCCCACAGAACAATATGTGAGGCTTTTTGTGCTAATATGTTGAATTAACTCTTTGCTCATCTTACAGAGTTGGTTTTGACTACTCCCATTTCTGAGGTTTTGTAAAGGCCAGAGCTTTGTTGCTTCAAGAGCAGGTTGGGACTTAGATGATCATGCACGTTTCCTCTCAGCTGCTGCGATAAGTAAGTGCCTGTACTTCGTGGGGTGTTGTTTGGGAGGGGGAGGTGAAGCTGAAGGGAAATATGAGGGGAGACAGGGACACTGGCAGGAGGAAGATGAGGGAGGGGGTAGAGGCAGTGGGCCCATAGGCCACCTGCCCTTCGTGGGGGCTGAGCCTAGGCCTTTAGGTGGGGCCCTGAGCACACCTGGTGGTCTCCAGACCTTGGAGGGGTGTGTGTGTGTGTGAGAGAGAGAGAGAGAGAGAACTCACTCTGTTCAGAGTCCTCAGGATGAGGACTTAGATCTCAGCTGGGCCTGACACTGTGTGTGCCCTCTCTGAGTCTCAGCTCATCATCTGGACCTTGCTGTGAAGGGGCTTCTGAGCTTCACAACACTGGCAGGAGTGGCTCCAGGGGCTCTTCTGTGACAGGCTGAGACAGGACTCATGAACAAGGACAGCAGAGTTTGTTGGGGGCTCAGATGGACCCGCCATGGCCCAGGGGACACAGAGCCTGGGCCAGGAGCAGGGATTATTGTGGGGAGTGGACTTTGAGGGTGGCCTGAGAACAAGTACTGGCCAGGGTGCAGGGTAGGTTTCATGTACCTCTTGCCTCTGGGACCCTGGTACTGGACTCATCCTCCCTAGGTCAGTCCAGTGAGACGAGAGAGTCTGGTGGGAACATGATGCTTCTAACTTCATTTTCAAATAATGGCAGTTCCCAGGAAGGAGTCTGCAGCTGACGGTGGCCAAGGGATCCGAGGACAGAAGGCGAGGGAGGTGGCGTGTCTGTGGACATCAGGTGGCCGGGGCCCAGCTGACCCAGAGGACCATCAGCATTTGAGCTAGGCCAGAGTGCTACAAGTTTCCCCTAGTTCTTAGGTTTCCTGTTCTGATGAAAAGAATTTTCCCTTTAATTATATAGAGTTAAAAAATTCAAGCCATGGACATAAAATGAAAGTAACTCCCTCTCCCTTTAACTATCCCAGCCCTCCTACATAAAGGTGGCATCTCAAGTTTCTTAGAATCTTTCTGGAAATTTCCATACACATAGAGAAACTGGTTACAGCTGACACTTCCCTGAGAATGAACAGGACTGTGACTCGGAGTTCCCTTTGCTGGTCTGACTTCATATGCTCCTATAGTCGGGATATGGATCTGGCACAACAGGAAACACGTGGGCTTGAAGCTGGGGACATTGTGTCCCTGCTATGCCTTTGCAAGAGCTGTCAGAGAGGCAGGTGGTGAGCCTGGGAGGGAGAGGGGTGTGGAGCCGCCGTGGGTGTTTCTTTTACTGAATGCGGCCCATGGCCGCACTCAGGTTTTGCTTTTCACCTTTCACTGTGTGAGAAAATGAGCAGGAAAAAGCAAAAGGCGCTGGTGGTGGCACACCCAGCATTGCTGGGCCGGGGTTCAAGTCCCTGTGGCGTCCCTGCTTCCTTCCTGCTCCCTGCTCAGGGCTCTCCTTCCCACCCCACTGGGAACACCCAGGGACTCTCCCAGGAGCCTCCAGCTCATCTTTTGGCCTCACCTTCCTGAGGAACAGGGTTTTCAAGGACTCTAACTGCTGCAGCTTCCCTTCCCCTGGCCACATGTGGCTGATGAGTTAGCTCCACCAGCCCTCTCCTGTGGGACAGGGAGGAAGACAGCTGAGAGTCTGTTGTGTGAAGTTTCTCTGAGTGGTCAGTGATGTAGAGCATAGACCTGCCACTGAAATTGTGTGGAATAAAGGGGGCTACAGCCTTTGGATGGCAAATAGCAAACTTTATTTTTTCTCAGTTGAAGTAGCTGGTGCTGCACATACACGCTATTAATCAATAATCATACCAATTACCTCACTAACATATTGTAAAAAAAACAGATTAACCTTTCAAGTGATACACATTCTTCTAAGTTATCTATTATACTCAAAATAGTAATCATGGAAAAGCACACTGTCAACTCCCTAGTCCACTTCAAGATAGCTATGGAAACTGCTGTGGGGGAAAAGGCTGATTGTCTGCCTGCTTTTTGAAGCCTCAAGCCATCTGGAGGTAGTAACTTAATCTTGCTAAACCACAACCCAGAAGTCCTTGAGAAATACCGGTGATGCGCCTACACACCCTAGCCCCCTGGCTGACTTCTGAGCACAGGAATTTTGCCTCCTTTGTGCTAGTTCTGCCTTAGTTCCTCCTGAATTGTGCCAGACAAGATCTGTACATGCTCGCTCTCAGAGATGGCAAAGGCAAAGACATACAGGCTTTTCGCCTATAGGAATCTGCATCTCAAGGCTAAGGGGCCCACTGGGGTGGCCACGCTCCTTGTGCTGCGCTCGCCACTTGGCTTTTTCCGTCCAGGACTCCTTAAATCAACCTTCTGTCCCCTCATCACCTGCAAGGATTGGGTGGCTCTTCCAGAGAGGGCTGGCTGGACAAGGTCAAAGGGAAGGAGACCTAGGCTGGAGACTGGCAGTGCCTGATGGGGCTCCAGGGGGTGCAGAAAGAGAGGGGCCAACAAACAGACCCTTGTACAGGAAGGCAAATGGCAAGGGCTACAAGGGGCCAGGTGGAGACTGAGGGGTCTGAGCCTCCATTCTCCAGGTCCCTGGGGCCTCAGAAGATCCCCTCCTGCCAGGCTCAGCACCGCAGGGGCAACTGCTAAAGATAAACAGGACAGACACGTGGTTAGATCTAGACGTGCTAAAGGTCACCACCCAGGCCAGGTGGAAGGTGGAGGCAGCCATTGCAAGTGTGGACTAGGGGAGGACTAGACTGAGGTGGGCACAGTGGGGACAGGGAGGAGGGGCATATGGTATGGTGGGGCTGGGCTGGGCAGAGTGCCCGTCTCAGTGGGTCCTTTCTTCCACTCTCAGCCAGGTCTTTTCCATCCTTACAGATCCTAGACCCTACTCTACCCCCAGGCTTTATCCCCAGTCTGTGGGCAGAAATTTCCTGAATTTGACCAGGAGACAATTTCCTCATCTTAAGACCTTTTTAAGAAATATTTTGCAGCTCGGCGCCCATAGGTGAGACAGTTACGGCCAGCCACATGCACCGAGGCTGCGGGTTCAAACCTGGCCTGGGCCAGCTAAACAACAACAACTGAAACCAAAAATAGCTGGGTGCTGTGGCGGGCACTTGTAGTCCCAGCTATTTGGGAGGCTGAGGTATAAGAATCACTTAAACCGGCTCGGCGCCTATAGCTCAACCGGCTAAGGCGCCAGCCACGTACACCTAAGGTGGCGGGTTCAAATCCCCAGCCCGGACCCGCCAAACAACAATGACGGCTGCAACCAAAAAATAGCCGGGCGTTGTGGCGGGCGCCTGTGGTCCCAGCTACTTGGGAGGCTGAGGCAGGAGACTCGCTTGAGCCCAGGAGTTGGAGGTTGCTGTGAGCTGTAATGCCACGGCACTCTACCCAGGGGGACAGCTTGAGGCTCTGTCTCAAAAAAAAAAAAAAAAAAAGAATCACTTAAACCCAAGAGTTTGAGGTCAGAGTAGCCACAGCACCTTCCTTAGAGCTTCACGCACCCAGGAGCACCACACAAAGTAGGGCAAGTTGGATGGGATGGGGTGGGTCTGCAAAGGGAAGGATTTTAAGCTGTCTCCAGGCCTTATCCCCCCACCATTGAGAACCTGACTCCTGAATCTGTAGGGCAGTGCAACTGACCACACCACCTCTACTCCAGGTCAAGGGCCTCCCCTAGTTTGTGGACCTCCTGTTGCTCCCAAATTACACACAGTGTTCCATCTTGAGTGGCTGCCCTTGTCCCCTACTCCAGTGTAGGCTCAGAACATAAGGGTCACTTGAATGCTGTGGGGGACCTCCAGGGGCAACAACCACCTTAGCTCTTTGCATTTGTGGAAGAGCTCTGCCCTACATGGTCTGCTGCCTCAAGTCCAATTGTGGTCCAACTGGCGGAACCAGGACCTGTAGTGAGATCCCTCAGGGCTGGCATGTGTCTCAGTCCTGCAAGAGGGGCCAAAAATAGAGCTGTCTCCAAGAATGAGCAGAAAGTAAAGGTGGAAGAAAAAAAGAAAGCATTCCATGTAGGAAGTAAAACAGAAGCAAAGGCCTGGAAGTAGAAAAGCAGTAGGTTCAGTTTGCCAGGATTCCAGGAGACTAACAGGGTACAAGGCTGGAACATGGTTAGGCTCTGATGCATGTTTTTCTTCCATTTTGGGGTCTCAAGTGCATTTGACCAATTCTGAAAAAACATCTGAATCCCAAGTCAACATTATGCTGTGCTTACTTTGTGCCACTGTTGTAAATGCCTTATGAACCTATTAATGTATTCATTCTTGTGACAATGAGTTGGTTGTATTTTTCCATCCTCCAAGAGGAAAACTTAGATACAAGATTATGTAATTTGCCATGCAGATTACAGATTACAAACTATGGAGCTAGGGTTTAAACTCAGCCTGGCTCCAAAGTCTGAACATTATAGTATTTTTTTTATATTTATTTATTTATTTTGAGACAGACTCTCACTTTGTCACCCTTGGTAGAGTACTATGGCATCATAGCTCACAGCAACTTCAAACTCCTGGGCTTAAGTGATTCTCTTGCTTCAGCCTCCCAAGTAGCTGGGACACAGGTACCTGGCACAAAGCCCAGCTATTTTTAGAGATGAAGTCTCATTCTGGCTCAGACTGGTCTCGAACCTGTGAGCTCAGGCAATCCACCCACCTCAGTCTCCCAAGTGCTGGGATTACAGGCATGGGCTCATGCCACACCCAGCCCACCATTACAGTATTTAAAACTTTAATTTTAGACCCTGCATCATGTTGGCTCATGCCTGTCATCCTAGCACTCTTGGGAGGCTGAGATAGGTGAATTGCTGTGACCAGCCTGATCAAGACTCAGACCCTGTCCCTACTAAAAATAGAAAAATTAGCTCAGCATTGTATCAAGAGCCTATAGTTTCAGCTACTAGGGAGGCTGAGACAAGAGGATCTCGCCCTGACACCACTGCACTCTACCCAGGGCAATAGAGTGAGTCTGTCTCAAAAACAAACAAACAGGCTCGGCGCCTGTGGCTCAACCGGCTAAGGCGCCAGCCACGTACACCTGAGGTGGCGGGTTCGAATCCCCAGCCCGGACCCGCCAAACAACAATGACGGCTGCAACCAAAAAATAGCCGGGCGTTGTGGCGGG
>NW_003852535.1:2346839-2349087 GCF_000181295.1 Otolemur garnettii
GGCAGGAGACTCGCTTAAGCCCAGGAGTTGGAGGTTGCGGTGAGCTGTGATGCCATGGCACCTACCCAGGGCAACAGCTTGAGGCTGTCTCAAAAGAAAAAAAAACAGGATCACTTGAGCCCAAGAGTCTGAGGTTGCTGTGAGCTATGACCCCTCAGCGCTCAAGTGAAGGCAACAAAGTGAGACTCTGTCTCAAAAAATAAAAATAAAAAATATAAATAAAACAAAAGAATAACTTTAGTTTTCTGGGTCAGGCTTTTTCCTAGCTTTAGTTTTATGCAGACACGCTCAACACTGTGCTACGTTGAGAGTCATACATGGCTTGGTGCCTGTGGCTCAAGTGGCTAAGGCGCCAGCCACATACACCTAAGATGGCGGGTTCTAATCCAGCCCGGGCCGCCAAACAACAATGATGGCTGCAACCAAAAAAAGTAGCTGGGCATTGTGGCGGGCGCCTATGGTCCCAGCTGCTTGGGAGGCCGAGGTAGGAGACTCGCTTGAGCCCAGGAGTTGGAGGTTGCTGTGAGCTGTGATGCCAAGCACTCTACCCAGGGGGACAGCTTGAGGCTCTGTCTAAAAAATAAATAAATAAATAAAAGAGAGTCATACATAAATTCTTGCAATCTTGCAAAGCAGTTATTATTTTTACCCAGATTTACAGAAGAGAAAATTTAGGTCTAGAAAGGGTAAGTTCCGAGTTGGGCTTCTGACCTAGATTTTTTTCTACAATTTATGATGAAACTATTCTGTCTTAAGGGTCTTCTTCAAACATTTCCTTCCAACACAATACCTCAAGGCTAGACTTGGCCTGAGGGTTACAACGGAAGAGGGGATGCAAGGCGGTGGGGCTGGGGCTCCAAAGTTCTAGGACGCACCAAGCTTGGAGTGTGAGACTGGGCAGTCCCATCCCCGTGCTCCGACGTAAGCAGAACTTAAAGTGCCTCGTCCCCTCGTCCCAGGCCGCAATGAAAGTCCTGGCAGCAAGATCTGTTAGCGATACCCTCGCCACCTCTTCTCTTGCTTGCACCTCAACTCTGACTGTTCTGAAGCAGAGATGTCCACTTTGGATTAAGAAGCAAGGTTCCTAGGCGCAGTGGCTCACGCCTGTAATCCTAGCACTCTGGGAGCAGAGGCAGATAGACTGCCTGAGCTCACAGGTTCGAGATCAGCCTGAGCCAGAGCGAGATCTCGTCTCTAAAAACAGCTGGGAGTCGTAGCAGGCGCCTGTAGTCCCACCTACTTGGGGGGCTCAGGCAAGAGGATCACTTGAGCCTCAGAGTTTGAGGTTGCTGTGCGCTATTAAGTCAAGACACACTAGCAAGGGCGATAAAGTGAAACCCTGTCTCAAAAAAAAGAAAAAAAGGCTAAACCGCTCTCACCGTCGACGGCATCTCACAGGGAAGGAAGTCCGCTTTCCCGCTCTGCGGGTCGGACTCTACCACAATCACCCACCCATACCCAGAGCGCCCCTCTGGCAACGAGAGTGCGGTCACCGCAAGAGCGGGGCCTGCGCATGCGCGGACCGAGGCGGACGTGATGAAGGCGTGGGGGCGTGGCACAGGCTGGCGGCCAGAGGTGGCGCGGGGCCGGGACACAATGCGACCCTAGTGGCGGGTTCGTTGACGTCCTGTCTTCCGTAGCCTCTGGATCCGGTTTCCACCGCTACGGTGGCGTGAGGCAGAGTCCCGAGTAAGATCAAGTGAAACGTGAAACCTGAGTCCCAGAGGGCAGTGGGGCTCCAGGAACTGGGAAGAGGGGTCTGGCCCTGAGCCTAGTGGTAGGCCTAGCCTGCCCCAGCCATCTCCGCCCTATTGGTCCCCTAGGATGCTCTCCCACTTGCAAGCACACTTACTCTCCACGAATTGCCCTGGACTCTCAGACCCCTCACTTCCCTTCTCTCAGCTGCTGATCTCAGTCTTCTCTGTCCTCAACTCACTGGCATGCAGCTGTTTGTCCATGCCTGGGAGCTGCACATCTTGAAGCGACTGGCGTGGAGCCGGTTGCCTAGATCGAGGTAAAGATCATAATGTCTGTAACCCTGCAAATCCCTACCCCAGTTTCTACTTGCCTGTCCTTTTTTGGTTTCCCCAGAGAACACTCCTGACTCTCTCTTTTCCTCCTAGGCCCATGTAGCCTCCCTCGAGGGCCTCACTTTTGAAGATAAGGTCATGCTTCTGGCAGGTTCCTCCCTACAGGATGAAGCCACCCTCGGTCAGTGAGGTATAGAATCTTTTTTTTTTTTTTTTTT
>NW_003852535.1:2349413-2350865 GCF_000181295.1 Otolemur garnettii
CCCCTGGGTAGAGTGCTGTGGCATCACCTCCAACTCCTGGGCTCAAGCGAAGTCTCCTGCCTCAGCCTCCCAAGTAGCTGGAACCACAGGGGCCCGACACAACACCTGGCTATTTTTTGGTTGCAGCTGTCATTGTTGTTTTTGGTAGGCCTAGGCTGGATTCGAACCCGCCACCTTAGGTGTATGTGGCTGGCGCCTTAGCCACTTGAGCCACAGGTGCTGAGCCCCTATATAATGTTTAAATAGATCCTTTTTAGAGATGAAATGAACCTAAGAAAAAAAGGTTATCTTTTCTATAAGTTTGTAAATATACACTACTACAAAAAAGTTAAAATGTTTAATTTTTTCTGTCATAATACCCTCTTATTACCACATACTCACTTGTTTAAACTATTTGATTATATGTCCATTGCTTGAGCTCAGGAGTTCAAGGCTGCAGTGCATGTGTGATTGTGCCTGTGACTAGGTGGCCAGAGCAACATAGCAAGACTCTATCTCTGAAAAAATAATAAAGAAATAAATAATGTCATTCTATATAGTAATTGGATTATTTTGAGTTTTATTTCAAGCTTTGTTTTGATTCATAATGCATTCTTCAAATACTGCTTGTTTGGTTGGTTGATAAATGATAAAGTTGAGTCAGTGTCACTCATAAACACTTTCTGGGTCTGGTCTGTTAATAAATGATAAAATTTGTGTGACACATGAACATTTTCCCAGTGTGTCTGGCAGTATCTCTGGGGAGTTTTACAACCTAAGTGCACCAGGCTTTTCCTTAGACATCCCCAGGGCCAAATGGCCACTTCTCTTGTGGGTTATCTAACCTGTAGCCTGCTGGCCTCATGCAGAGTATGTGAGGACTGTTTTGCTTATGTGGTGGTAAATATTGCTAAAATTATGCACAGACCTTATTTTTGTTCAGCAGCTTTCGTTAGTGTGTGCATATTTCTTTTTTTTTTTTTTTTATTTTGAGACAGAGTCTCACGCTATCCCCCTGGATAAAGTGCTGTGGCATCACAGCTCACAACAATCTCTAACTCCTGGGCTCAAGCAAGTCTCCTGCCTCAGCCTCCCAAGTAGCTGGGACCACAGGTGCCCGCAACAACGCCTGGCTATATTTTGGTTGCAGCTGTCATTGTTGTTTTGGCGGGCCCGGGCTGGATTCGAACCCGCCACCTTAGGTGTATGGAGCTGGCGCCTTAGCCACTTGAGCCACAGGTGCTGAGCCAGTGTGTGCATATTTCATGTGTGGCCCAAGACAACTCTTCTTCCAATGTGCAGCACAGAAGAAAGAAGGTTGAACACACCCCTGCTAGCAGCCTTAAAGTGACAAGTGACTGAATTGGCATTTATTTATAGAAACTTGAAAAGGCAAAAACAACTATTTAAGAAAAACTTTTTTTTTGAGAAAGAGCCTCAATCTATCCCTCTGGGTAGAGTGCCATGGCATCA
>NW_003852535.1:2351392-2357308 GCF_000181295.1 Otolemur garnettii
AAAAAGAGAATCATCTAAGCCCAGGAGTTGGAGGTTGCTGTGAGCTGTGATGCTACGGCATTACCGAGGGCAACAAAGTGAGACTGTCTCTAAAAAAAAAAAAGAAAAGTAGTAATGAATAAATCCTATTGCCTTACCTTGAAACCAATTTAATAAACTTAAAGAAAAAGAATGACCAGGAATACAAAGAAGTGGAAAAACCAATTAATCAGAACTGACCCAGAGGTGACACAGATGATATAATTAGTAAACAAGAACCTTAACACAGTTATTATCGCTGTATTTCATATGTTTATGAAACTACAGAAAAGATTGAACATGTCAGAGATACGAGGCCAGGCATGGTGGCTCACCTCTGTAATCCCAGCATTTTGAGAGGCCAAGGAAGGAGGATCACTTGAGACCAGGAGTTCAAAACCTGCCTGGGCAATGCAGTAAGATACCACCACCACCCACCAAAGAAAGTTATAAAATGAGACAGACATGGTGGCACACGCGTTTACTCCTAACTACTTAGGAGCCTGAGGCAGGAGGATTGCTTGAGCTCCAAGTTTGAGGTTAGGGTTTTGCTAATGTTGCTGGTCTTGAACTGTTGATCCCCCACCTAGGCTGCACAACTTGCTGGGATTACAGGTGTGGGCCACCATACCCAGCTGCTTTGGCTTTGACATAGGCCTTTCCCTTCCAGTTTAGTAGTTGTCTGATGAATCTAGTATTTGAATAAATTTGAAATACCTCAAAGGACTTCTTTTCAAGCATTTCCTGTTTATTATATACAATTCAAACTACTTTGTTCAAGAGGCATGAGGAGGCCTGTCTGAGAATGAAGACAAGCCAGAGGGTAGTGCTGTAGCATCACATCTCACAGCAACCTCCAACTTTTGGGTTTAAGCGATTCTCTCACCTCAGCCTCCCAAGTAGCTGGGACTACAGGCACCTGCCACAACACCTGGCTATTTTTTTTTTTTGTAGAGACAGTTTCACTTTATCACCCTGGGTAGAGTACCATGGTGTCACACAGCTTACAGCAACCTCCAACTCCCGGGCCTAGGCGATTCTCTTGTCTCAGCCTCCCAAGTAGCTGGGACTACAGTGCCCACCACAATGCCCAGCTATTTTTTTGTTGCACTTTGGCCGGGGCTAGGCTTGAACCTGCCACCCTTGGTATATGGGGTCGACGCCCTACCCACTGAGCCACAGGCGCCACCTGCGCCTGGCTATTTTTTTTTTTTTTTTGTAGTTGTCATTGTTTGG
Source organism: Otolemur garnettii (assembly GCF_000181295.1). Taxonomy (NCBI): domain Eukaryota; kingdom Metazoa; phylum Chordata; class Mammalia; order Primates; family Galagidae; genus Otolemur; species Otolemur garnettii. The sequence goes on from NW_003852535.1 coordinate 2,352,647, forward strand.
CAGGCCCTAGCCAGGTTCAAACCCACCAGCCCCAGTGCATGTAGCCAGTGCCCTAACCACTGAACTACAGGCACTGAGCCACCTCTGGATTTTCTAGTTACATGATACAATAAATACTTCTTCTTGCTTAGGTTCTTTTGGTGTGGGGTGGGTGTTTCATGTGAGGGTTGGTAGGCCTAGACTAGACCAAGTGCACTAACACTGACATCCTTAGCTGTGTGAGTCTGAGCAAGTTAATAAAGGACTTTGGGCATAGTTCTTGAGGGGAAAGGAAAAAGACCAGCTGCAGATCTGACCCGATTCTGAGGGGCAGGAAATCTAGATTCCACCCCTGCTGCTTTCTCTTCCTATCTGAGGGCCTCTGAACCAGGCTGGTTGTTCCAGGGCCTGTGTTCCATCTTGCCAGACACTCTGTGCTGCCAGCCAAGCTTTGGAGTGGCTGAAGGAGTGCACGTCCTGCCTCTCTCTAGAGCAACTGTCATTTTCCCACAGTGCCCAGCTGCCCCAACGCACCAGCTCCTTAGGGGGCAGTGTGTGCTACTCAAAGTGACTGCCTGGGTCAGATCTGGGGCTTGAGTGACTCAGGACAAATTGTTCCCTGCTTCTGGATATCCATTTGCCAACTTATCAGGTGGGAGAGAGATAGAGGAGGCTGATCCAACTCCCCTGCAAGCTGCAGAGTTCTTGGACTCCCTCTCTGCAGTGGTCAGAGTGCTGGTTGGGGAGCACGGTTGCAGCAGGAATATTTGCCATTCCTGTACCAAGCACCAACGCCAGCATTCTGGAAAGGCCTTTTCAGGGTACAGACTTCACAGAGGAATGCCTACATGGCCCTGACCCTGAGAGGTAAGGAAGGTCAACAGCTGAACCCTTCCTGTTTCCTGGAGCTGGTACTCAGGCCAGTCTGGCTAGCTCTCCATAAGGCTCAGGCCAGTACACCAGCCCCATGCTCCTCTCTGTGAACCTTCAGTCTCACCATGAAGGGTTCTGCCATTTAGAAATGATGAGCTTGGCTCAGCGCCTGTGGCTCAAGTGGCTAAGGCGCCAGCCACATACACCTAAGGTGGCGGGTTCGAATCCAGCCTGGGCCCGCCAAACAATAATGATGGCTGCAACCAAAAAATGGCCGGGCGTTGTGGTGGGTGCCTGTGGTTCCAGCTACTTGGCTACTTGGGAGGCTAAGGCAGGAGACTCGCTTGAGCCCAGGAGTTGGCAGTTGCTATGAGCTGTGATGCCACAGCACTCTACCCAGGGGGACAGCTTGAGACTCTGTCTCAAAAAATAATAATAATAATGAGCTCATGGGCAATGCCTGTGGCTCAGTGAGTAAGGCACTGGCCCCATATAACAAGGGTGGCGGGTTCAAACCCGGCCCCACCAGAACTGCAACCAAAAAATAGCTGGGTGTTGTGATAGGTGCCTGTAGTCCCAGCTGCTCAGGAGGCTGAGGCAAGTGAATCGCCTAAGCCCAGGAGTTGGAGGTTGCTGTGAGCTGTGTGATGCCACAGCACTCTACCAAGGGCAACAAAGTGAGACTCTGTCTCTACAAAAAAAAAAAAAAAGAAATGATGAGCCCACCTCCACACCAAGTCTGTGTCTGGAATATCCTGCCCAACTTATCTATGAAGTCATCCTTCCAGGCCTAATTAAATTCCCACCCCCTCTAGGAAGCCACCCCACGCTCATGACTGTCTGCCTGACGCAGGTTCCCAACGCTCTGGGTTCTTCAGCTACAGCATTTTTCATAGTCCATAATGCGTCACAGCTATTTATAGGTGTGCTTAACTCCCTGCAAGGAAGCACCATAACTCCCAAAAAAGGAAGTTTTAAAAATATACTCATAACAGTAGAGAAGAGGCCTGAGGCGAGGTGCAGAGGTTCACGCCTATAATCCTAGCACTCTGGGAGGCTGAGGCAGGTGGATCGTCTGATCTCATGAGTTTGAGACCAGCCTGCGCAAAAGACTCTGCCTCTAAAAATAGCCTGTAATCCCAGCTACTTGGGAGGCTGAGGCATGATACATACCTTCCTCACTATAAAGTACCTAAGAATAAATCTAAGAAATATGTAAGACTTAATGTAGGAAGTTAGCAAAAGAATTTACTTTAAAATAACTTTGGGCTCGGAGCCTATAGCTCAGCAGTTAGGGCACCAGCCACATACACCTGGGCTGGCAGGTTCAAACCTGGCCTGGGCCTGCCACACAACAACAACAAGAAAATAGCTGGATGTTGTGTCAGGTGCCTATAGTCCCAGGTACTTGGGAGGTTGAGGCAAGAGTATCACTTGAGCCCAAGAGTTTGAGATCGCTGTGAACTGTGACACCACGGCACTCTACCCAGGGCAAGACCCTGTCTCAAAAACAAACAACAACAATAAAAAAAACCTTTGTATTTACAACCTTGTAATGTTAATAAATTTTATAAACAATAAAATGTATGAAGCAAAATTGAAAGTTCTCACACACGCACACTGCCCAAAGCAATAGCACTGTTTTTCCAGGCCTTTCATAATGACATTTCAATCAACAACAGACTCCCATATATGACAGCCATTAAGATTATAAAACTGTGGGCGGCGCCCGTGGCTCAAAAGGGTAGGGCCCTGGCCCCATATGCCGGAGGTGGTGGAGGGTTCAAACCCAGCCCTGGCCAAAAAAAAAAAAAAATATTATAAAATTGTAAGGCCAGGCGTGATGGCTCACACCTATAATCCTAGCACTCTGGGAGGCCGAAGCAAGTAGATCGCCTAAGCTCTCAAGTTTGAGACCAGCCTGAGCCAGAGCAGGACCTCATCTCTATATAGCTGGGCATTGTAGAGGGCACCTGTAGTCCCAGCAACTCAGGAGGCTGAGGCAGGAAAATCACTGAGTCCAAGAGTTTGAGGTTGCTGTGAGCTGTGACGCACTCTACTGAGGGTAACAAAGTGAGACTCTGTCTCAAAACAAAACAAACAAAAAAAATTATAAAATTTTATTAAAAAAAAATAAAATTGGGGCAGTGCCTGTGGCTCAGTGAGTAGGGTGCTGGCCCCATATACCAAGGATGGCGGGTTCAAACCCAGCCCCAGCCAAACTGCACCAAAAAAATAGCTGGGCATTATGGTGGGCGCCTGTAGTCCCAGCTACTCAGGAGGCTGAGGCAAGAGAATCGCCTAAGCCCAGGAGTTGGAGGCTGCTATGAGCAGTGTGACACCATGGCACTTTACTGAAGGTGATAAAGTGAAACTTTGTCTCTACAAGAAAATAAATAAATAAATAAAATTGTATTTTTACTGTAATTTATCTATGCTTATGTATACAAATACTTAGCACTGCATTGCAACTACCTACAGTGTTCAGTATAGTCACATTAACAGCACAGTACAAGTTTGTAGCCTAAGAGCAATAGGCTAGACCAAGTAGCCTAGGTATGAAGTAGGCTGCACCATCTAGGATTGTGTAAGTAAACTCTATGTGTGTTCACACAACGATGAGATCACATGACTGTTTATCATTATAGAGTATATATGGGGTTAGACAATTAAGTTTGAGAAACTATCCTAGAAAAAGTGCCACATGTACTTCATTGCTGAGTATCACTACAGCCCTTGTCCATCTGGTGACCATAGTGATATTGAGCCATGAAGTATGTAGCAATTTTTCTAGAATGGAGTTCTCAAATTTAATTGTCCTACCTCGTGTGTGTGTGTGTGTGTGTGTGTGTGTGTGTGTCAGAAACATAACAGTAGTCAACTTTAGGAAAACCTAGATTGGGAAGTGATGGTCCAAAGACTTCACTGTTTGAGTTTTACAAGAAAGTATTCCTTCCACTACTTGGGTATTATTAAACAAATAAGACAATAATCATAAGGCACAGGATGGAGCTGGGAAGCCCAAGGCAGGAGAGTTAGTGTTTCAGGTAAGCCCATGTCTCCTGCAACAAAACTTAATTGGCTCTGGCCGCTAAGTTCTACTGGATATCTTTGGACCACAGTCTCCACTTGTGTTATAGGTTATAATTTCCAAAGTTAAAAAACAAGATTCTCCTTAATGTAGAGTATATGTCAATGATTATATGCCTCTGACATATATGTCTTTTATTTATTTATTTTTTTTGAGACAAAGTCTCATTTGGTTACCCTCAGTAGAGTGCTGTGGCATCACAGCTCACAGCAACTTCAAACTCTTGGGTTTAAGCAATTCTCTTGCCTCAGCCTCCCAAGTAGCTGGGACTACAGGTGCCCACCACAACTCCTGGCTATTTTTAGAGGCAGAGTCTCACTTTAGCTCAGGCTAGTCTTGAACTCATGAGCTCAGGCAATCCACTTGCCTTGGCCTCTAAAGCGCTGGGATTACAAGTGTGAGCCACCACGCCTGACCCTCTGACATATATGTCAAAGATTATATGTCTTCATGTGTTAAGGGGGGTACTATCATGGGGAAAAGCCAGTTCAAAGAGAACTGAAGAGACTGAAGTATTTGAAGGCACTGGAAAAAGTGCTGGAATGAGATTACTGGCTTACAGGGGACAGTAACTACTGTTCTGTCGGGTGTTAAACCCATTGCCTTGGGTCATCCTCCCCACCTGATCAATCCACTTATCACAGAGCCCAGCCTCATCACTGGTGAGTCAGAGAGGTGCTATCCCCCGAGTCCCAAAGATCATCCTTTTTTTTTTTTTT
>NW_003852535.1:2357679-2359828 GCF_000181295.1 Otolemur garnettii
TTTATTTTTGAGACAGAGCCTCAAGCTGTCCCCCTGGGTAGAGTGCTGTGGCATCACAGCTCACAGTAATCTCCAACTCCTGGGCTCAACAAGTCTCCTGCCTCAGCCTCCCAAGTAGCTGGGACCATAGGCACCCGCCACAACACCTTGCTAGTTTTTTGGTTGCAGCTGTCATTGTTGTTTGGCGGGCCCGGGCTGGATTCAAACCCACCACCTTAGGTGTATGTGGCTGGTGCCTTAGCCACTTGAGCCACAGGTGCCGAGCCTGTTTTGTTTTGTTTTAAATAGAAGAGTGTTACTTTACCCCTTTCCAATAACTTCTCTGCTGTCCCCAATGATTCTCAACAAACCCGAGCTTTCTCATAGTTACCGGTCAGAGCTAGACCAACAGAGGACTACCAACACGTGGTGGCATTGGGCCTGGCTTGAATTAGGACCCTTGTCTTGAGACCTAAGCTGGGTCCCCAAAAGCAGGAACAAATAGCTTTCTCCCTAAGGTCAGGGAGTAGGAAGGGTGGGCCTCACACTAATGTTAAAGGAGCTCCCTGGAGTTCACCCAGATTTGGGAGGTGGGGCGTTCTGGGATGAGTGAGGGGTACCAGGAGAGGCTGGAGTAGAGAAGATCAGTCACATCCTGAAGGGTCTGGTCTGGGTTTATTCTAAAAGGCCCACGAAAGGACAGGAGGAAAGTTTGCTTTATCAAAAGCTTCCTGAAAGTACACATGTGTGGGCTCAAGGGAGACCAAAAACTTCCTGAAAGTACACATGTGCTCAAAGGAGAAGTGGAGGTATGGTAGAGAGAATTTGAGAGGCCTAGGCCTGGGGAAGCAGACATCACTGCAGGCAGAAGTGGAGAGGGCATTATTAGCAGGAGTTGGGGCCCCTGAGAGGCAGCGTCAGGCTGAGGAAGAGAGAAAATATCTGTGTTAACCCTGCCTCACCCAGATTCCTGGGGTTGCTCCCACCCCCAAGGCCTTCTCTCCACCCTTGTGGCTCCCTGCTAAGTGTGCCAGCCCAGATCCCCATCTGTCTCTGGAATCAAGACCACAATATCTGCCCCCCAGCCATTGACCAAACTAGGCCAAGTAGGCAGGAAAGTAGGGCTCACATCCCAAAGCCAACCCAGACTCAAAGATCCACCAGGGTTGGAATCCGACATACGCAAGCCCCTGCCGCCAAATCTCCCAGCCTCAGAGGTGCTACCCTGGTCCTGTGGCACTGGCGTGGCAGTGGACTCAGCTGGAGGAGGGGGCAGCGGGTGGAGAGAGGGGAGGCAGAGGGCTCACCCAAGGGGGTGGGACTCCCTCGAGCTTGGCTGGTGTTTACTGGCATAGTCACATGAGGCGCCATGGGGCTGAGTCATCGGGAAGCACCAGACAGCTGCAAGGCCAGGACAAGGACGCCCTGCCAGTCTTCCAGACGGCCTCCCAGGGTCTGTGGCCTGGATGCCTGGTGGGAGTGGGATGCGTTACCAGAGGAGGAAGGTTCAGCTGCCTGTCATTCACTGTCAGCCAATATGCGTAAAAGGGGATAGCTCCCGCAAACTTTATTTGTCAAAAGGCCAGGATTTGGGGGAACAGTGAGAGTAGCCTTTCTAAGACTATTCTGATCTTTCATTTCCAGTATTACAGTTTTATACACTTAAATTCCAAGTGAAGACTGTGTTAATCCTTATCTTAAACAATAATAGCTAGAACCCATTACCCATAGTAAATAACAGTTAGTATAAGGGGGAGGGGCACAGGCATGGCTCAGGCCTGTAATCTTAGTACTCTAGAAAGGCCCTTGGATTGTCTGAGCTCACGGGTTCAATAACAGTCTGAGTCAGAGCTAGACCTAGCATTGTGGTAGGATCCTATAATCCTAGCTACTCAGGAGACTGAGCCCATGAGGTGGAGGTTGCTGTGAGCTATGACATCTACCCAGTGCAACAGCTTGAAACTGTCTCCAGGCTCGGCCCCTATAGCTCAACCGGCTAAGGCGCCAGCCACGTACACCTAAGGTGGGGGGTTTGGATCCCCAGCCCGGACCGGCCAAAACAACAATGATGGCTGCAACCAAAAAATAGCCGGGTGTTGTGGCGGGCGCCTGTGGTCCCAGCTACTTGGGAGGCTGAGGCAGGAGACTCGCTTGAGCCCAGGAGTTGGAG
>NW_003852535.1:2359886-2362708 GCF_000181295.1 Otolemur garnettii
AAAAAAAAAGAAACTGTCTCCAAAAACAAACAAATAAACAAAACCCAAAAACAAAAGTTAATCTCCTGGGTGGTGCCTGTAACTTAAGGAGTGGGGCACTGCCCTGTGTACTGGGGATGGTGGGGTCAAGCCCGCCCAGGCCAAAATTGCAAAAAAAAAAAAAAAAAAGTAAATCTCCTAAATCAATCCACCTAAACTACTGAAGACAGGCATCTTTAGGGTGGGCACTAAATTTACAAAACAGTAAGAAGAGGGGACGGGTGAAGGTCAGATAGGACCTAAGCCGACCACACCAGCTGTGTCAAATCTGCCCTAGCCTGACAGAGTCCATTTTAATTCCCACTATTTGTGCTTTCAGAGGCATTCTGCCCGCTTCCTCCTCTCTAAGATCTCTGCCCTGGCCTTATAGATTGGGAAATCCTAGAAGTTCCAGGCAGGGGAGGGAAGCCTGACAGGGCAGAAAGGAGCTCCAGAAGGAGCAACCCCTGGGCCATCAGACCAGACTCTTATTGCCCATGAGAAAGTGCAGACCCAGAGAAGACTCATAGCTAGGGTTCAGGACATCTGGAGGATTGTTAGGAGTGACTGGAGGGGAAAAGGTGTCCCAGATTTGGGGGTGGGATGAGGGGAACAGCTGGGAAGGCACACTGGGAGTGAGACCTAGGGTCAAGTGACCCATTGGTGGAGAAGGGGGAATGTGAGGTCCTCTGGAAAGGTTGGTTGTGCTCTCTGACCTCCAGCGTCCTGTCTGCACACAGGAGTGCAAGGCCAGGGCCTTCCCTGGCCCTCAACTCAGTTCACCTGACAATGTGCTGCCTGCCCCTTCCCTCCCTTTCCACTCTGCGCCATTCCCTTCCCTTCCCTCTCTGACAGGGGCGCTCTTATGTGCCTCTGTGCCTTTGCATTTGCTGTTCCCTTCACTTGGAAAGCCCTGTCCCGAACACCCAGGTGAATTTCTGGGCCTCCAGTACCCAGTCCCAGAGCAGTCTTTTCTGGAAAGCCTTCTCTGGAAGTGTCTACCAGCTCCATTCTGGGCGTTACTGTGGGTGAATCTTTTTTTTTTTTTTTTGAGACAGAGCCTCAAGCTATCCCCCTGGGCAGAGTGCCGTGGCACCACAGCTCACAGCAACCTCCAACTCCTGGGCTCAAGCGAGTCTCCTACCTCGGCCTCCCAAGCAGCTGGGACCACAGGCGCCTGCCACAACGCCCAGCTACTTTTTTTGGTTGCAGCCATCATTGCTGTTTGGCGGCCCGGGCTGGATTAGAACCTGCCACCTTAGGTGTATGTGGCTGGCGCCTTAGCCACTTGAGCCACAGGCGCCGAGCCACTGTGGGTGAACCTTTGGAACTTCAGTCTAAGGATTGGAGGCTTTGAGTCTTTGGACAAGTCTCTTGAGCCTGTGGGAATCAAGTAGCCGAGGACTGCAGGGAGGAAGACTGCCTTGATAGGATTGGGGTGAGAGGGAAAATGTAGTGCCCGCTGGGCTGGAGTTCCAACCTATGTTTGCAGAGATGACTGTGCCCTTTTCCTCCTCTCTTTCCTCCCAAGTCACAGGGGACTCATAAGCTCAAACTGTGGTCCCCATAGCTGCCTCAAGCTCCGGGGAGCCAGAGCATGCCAAGGCTACCTGCAGCTCTATCAGCTCCAGCCACACCCCTGATGCTGGTTTTATTTTTATTTTTATTTATTTATTTATATTTGAGACAGAGCCTCAAGCTATCCCCCTGGGTAGAGTGCTGTCGCTTCACTGCTCACAGCAACCTCCAACTCCTGGGTTCAAGAGAGTCTCCTGCCTCAGCCTCCCAAGTAGCTGGGACCACAGGTGCCTGCCACAGTGCCTGGCTATTTTTTGGTTGCAGCCATTATTGTTGTTTGGTGGGCCTGGGCTGGATTTGAACCCGCCACCTTAGGTGTATGTGGCTGGCGCCTTAGCCGCTTGAGCCACAGGTGCCAAGCCCCTGATGCTAGTTTTATCAAGCCTGAGCTGGGCGACCGGGAGGCACTGGGCCAAGCCTTTGCAGGTCTGGGGTCCTGGAGACCAGTGGCTGCAGAGGGCTGTGAGGTCTGGCCTTCCAAGGAGTTTAAACCTGCTCAGTGAATGCAGATTGCTTTGTTTGGATCTGATCCCCCCACTCCAGGTTACTATAGGTTATCTTCACACACCCTGATGGACACCGTCCTAGGACCAAAGAGATTTAGGCTCTCCTAGGCCCACACTTTGTCCGAGACAGGAATCCAGAAGAGGTTCCATCAATCAGGCTCCTTGGTTCCTCTCACTATCCATTACTACAAAGAAAGGTTTTTTGGTGTTTTTTTTTACAAATTTTGGCCAGGGCTGGGTTTGAACCTGCCACCTCCAGTATATGGGGTCAGCACCCTACTCCTTTGAGCCACAGGCACCGCCCATAAAGAAAGTTCTTAATACTTTCTTTCATTCATTCAACACATTTACTGAGTACCTACTAGGTATTGGAAACTAGCCACTGGTTTACATAATGAGGATTTAGCCATGCCAAAACCAAAGCACAAGTCTCTTGGATGGATGTTCTAGGAATTTTCTGAGCATGTTAATCACTTCACCTTGGAAGCCCTCCTAGCTCTGCTCCCCAGGTTGAGCCCAGTTTCAGTACCCTAGTAGCCCTGAAAGCTTTTCTCCATTAGCACTGTTTCTACCTCCATAAACCAGAGAAGGAGGCACCTCTTCTGATTGGCCTGATGCAGGCAGCCAGGGCTGCTGCAGCCTCCGGATTTCTTTATTTCTTTTTTTTTTTTTTTTATTTTTTTTGAGAAAGAGTCTCATTTTGTCACCTTTGGTAGAGTG
>NW_003852535.1:2362986-2366813 GCF_000181295.1 Otolemur garnettii
ACAGCAACCTCCAACTCTTGGGCTTAAGCAATTCTCTTGCCTCAGCCTCCTGAGTAGCTGGGACTACAGGTGCCCGCCACAACACCTGACTATTTTTGGTTGTTATTGTTGTTTAGCAGGTCCTGGCCAGGTTCAAATCCACCAGCCCCAGTGCATATGGCCGGTGCCCTAACCACTGTGCTATGGGCCCTGAGCCCAGCTCTGGATTTCTTAATGGGAACCTCAGCTGTTGTCTTTGAGACAAGGGGATGATAATAGCTGCATATTTCAAACTCATTAAGTAAAGGGCATGTGTTCTATTACTAGGAGACGTCCCACGTGGGCAGAGAGGGAAGGGACACACTGGAGCAGCCCGCCTCCTAAAGAGACATCTCTGTGACCATGACCTCCTCTGCCCACCCTGTTCTCTCCATCATAAATTTCCCCATTCTTTTCTGGGCAGCGCCTGCGGCTCAGTGGGCAGGGTGCTGGCTCTATATACCAAGGGTGGCAGGTTCAAACCTGGCCCCGACCAAACTGCAACAAAAAAATAGCTGGGCATTGTGGCGGGCACCTGTAGTCCCAGCTACTCAGGAGGCTAAGGCAAGAGAATCGCCTAAGCCCAGGAGTTGGAGGTTGCTATGAGCTGTGTGACGCCACGGCACTCTACCATGGGCGATAAAGTGAAAATCTGTCTCTACAAAAAAAAAAAGAAAAAGAAATTTCCCCATTCTTTTCAAAGCTGCTTCATTCTCATCCTTCAACTCTCCACTCAAATGCTACCTTCCTTCTCCACACTATTAAAAATTGGTCCCATCCTCTGTTTCTTTTATCCCATCTCCTAACTTTTTGCTGTCACAGCTCACAGCAACCTCAAACTCTTGGGCTTAAGTGATTCTCTTGCCTCAGCCTCCCATGTAGTTGGACTACAGGCGCCCATCACAACGCCTGGCTATCATCACTTAACTTTTTTTGAAACATTTACGATGCTGCTTATTCACTAGGATTGTTGTCTGACTCCTCTGCTAGGACATAAGCTCCAGGAGGGCAGAATTCTTGCCTTATTCTTACTAGCTGTGCCTTGCATAGAGGATGTTTGTTGAATGAAGTTCTGTTCCAGGTCACATAAAGAAATGAAGCTAAAAGTCAGGAGAACAAAGTCCTGCTAGTAATTTTCTCTTTATCTCTTTATATTGACCTTTCACACAGGGATTGGAGTCATCTTAGCAACATACTGTGAGACTAACGTAGATAGATAAAAATCAAGCAGAGAAAATTCATGCATGCTTACAGATGGGACCAGGAGAAAGGCCAGAGTCCTGTATTAGGGTTGCCTACATTGTGCCTCAATTAGGGCTTTGAGCTTCCGGAGAACCCAAGAAAAGGAAACGGAACTATAGTAGCTGCATGACTCTTCTTGTCTCTGAGGAATGGCATCCCAATTCCTAACAGCTTTCCTAACTCGGAGAATGGTTCTGGGACCATGGCGACATCAGCAGGAAGCCAAGGAATGAGTCAGCACATGCAGCTCTGCAGGGCTACAGAAGGAGCTGGGTGGACTCTGGTCAGACCCTGGGACAAGGCCCTGAACCAAAGAACAGATGGACTGAATGCCTGTCAGAGGAGTGTGGCTCCTGGCTTTTACATTGCTAGTAACTATATTTTTAACTTCAACACCATCTATGGAATATTCCTTTTTTTGAGACAAAGTCTCACTATGTCACCCTCACAGCAACCTCAAGTGATTCTTAAGTGATTGGGCTTAAGTGATTCTCTTGCCTCAGCTTCCCAAGGAGCTGGGACTACAGGCGCTGGCCACAGGCCTGGCTATTTTTTTGTTATTGTTGTCATTATTTAGCAGGCCTGGGCTGGGTTCAAACCCATCAGCCCCAGTGCATGTGGCCAGCACCCTAACCACTGAGTTACGGGTGCTAAGCCCTATGGAATATTCTTGTTAAAAAAAAGGAACTCGGGCAGCGCCTGTGCCTGAGTAGGGCGCTGGCTCCATATACCAAGGGTGGCAGGTTTGAACCCGGCCCCATCCAAACGGCAACAAAAAAATATCTGGGGGTTGTGGCAGGTGCCTGTAGTCCCAGCTACTTGGGACACTGAGGCAAGGGAATTGCCTAAGCCCAAGGAGTTGGAGGTTGCTGTGAGCTGTGATGCTACGGCACTCTACCGAGGGCAACAAAGTGAGACGCTGTCTCTTAAAAAAAAAAAAAAAAAGAAAGAAAGGAACTCAAATTGGATCAAGCCTCTAGGTCTAATCACTTGTCTTCAGGAAATGTAGAAAAGACAGAAGAATATGTTATGTCACACCTCAGGGATGTGATCAGCAAAATTTAGAATGTGGAAAATTCCCAGAACAACCAACCCTGACTTTTCAGATAAATTGTAGGGGAAAAAATGGTGAGGAGGGAAACCTACAGAATGTAATAGAGTCTTTTTTTTTTTTTTTTTTGCAATAGAGTCTGAAGAGACATAAATCAAAGGAAATGTGTGTTTAGATTCTGACTCAAAAAACCAACTATAAAAAAAATTGAGGAAAACTATGTATTTGAAGATTAATATTAAATAAGAATTTGTAAAATTTTTTAGTTGTGAAGATGCTAATGTGGTTATGTTTAAAAATAGTTTTCTTGGCCAGATGTGATGGCTCCTGCCTGTATTCCTAGCACTCTAGGAAGCCAAGGTGGGTGGACTGTCTGAGCTCAGGAGTTCGAGACTCCATCTCTACTAAACTACTCTACTAAAAATAGAAAACTAGCCAAGTGTTGTGACAGGCGCCTGTGGTCCCAGCTACGTGGGAGGCTGAGGCAAGTGGATCTCTTGAGCCAAAGAGTTTGAAGTTGTTGTGAGCTATGACACCTGGGTAACAGAGGGAGGTTCTATCGTTAAAAAATTCTCCAGACGAGGTGACTCATGCCTGTAACCCTAGCACTCTGGGAGGTCTAGGCCAGTAGGTTGCTTGAGCTCATAGGTTCCAGACCAGTCTGAGCCAGAGTGAGACCTTGTCTCTAAAAATAGCCTGGCATTGTGGTGGGCACTTATAGTCCCAGCTACTTGGGAGGCTGGGGCCAGAGAATTGCTTGAGCCCAAGAGGTGGAGATTGCTGTGAATTATGACGCTACAGCACTCTAGCAAGGGTGACAAAGTGAGACTCTGTCTCAAAAATAATAATAATAATAATAAATTATAAACATAAAAAAGTAAAATAAAAACCCAAATTTTTTTTCTGGGTGTAGTGGTGCATGCTTGTAATTTTAGCATTTTGGGAGGCTGAGGTAAGAGTATTGTTTGAGCCCAGAAGTTTGAGACTAGCCTGAGCAACATAGTGAGACTTTGTCTCTACAAAAAATAAAGATAATTAGCCAGCATGTGTGGTGGCATGTGACTGTAGGCTCAGCTACTCAGGAGGATTGCTTGAATCCTGGAGTTGGAGGCTGCAGTAAGCTAAAATCAGGCTGCTATACTCCAGCCTGGGTAACAGAGGGAGATTCTATTGCTAAAAAAAATTAAATAAATATTTTTTTTTATACAAATGAAACTACAGGATGTCTGGGATTTGCTTCAAATAATCCATAAAATAGGAAGTACACGAGAAGAAACCTTTTCCCTTTACCCTCTCAGGTTCATTGTCTAGGGCCCTGCAAATTAGAGTCGAAAAAGATAGATTAACAGGAAAAAGTATATTTGATGTTAATTTTTTGTTCGTTTGTTTTTCAGCAGGCCCAGGTCAGGTTTGAACACACCAGCTCCAGTGTATGTGGCCGGTACCCTAGCCACTGAGCTACAGGCATCAAGTCAATTTGATGTTAATTTTCTTTTCTTTCTTTTTTTTTTTTTTT
>NW_003852535.1:2367209-2392399 GCF_000181295.1 Otolemur garnettii
CTCCCAAGTAGCTGGGACTACAGGCGCCCACCACAACACCTGGCTATTTTTTGGTTGCAGCCGTCATTGTTGTTTGGCGGGTCTGGGCTGGGGATTCGAAACCGCCACCTTAGGTGTACGTGGCTGGTGCCTTAGCCGGCTGAGCTATAGGAGCTGAGCCCCTGATGTTAATTTTCGTGTGGCACGGAGGTCCTTCCTGGAAAAGAAGTGAAGACCTAAAGAGATTAATAGGCCTCGGAGCTTAGATACCATTTTTAACAAACGCGAATAAATAGTAGAGATGTGACAAAAAGGAAAGATGGTTTTAAGTTTCTAGGGTATGTAAAACTATAGGAAGGTAACTGGGAAAAGTAATGGAAGGTAACTTAATTTAGTAAGATTTGTTTGTGTGGTTTCATCTCAGTGCTTTCTGTCTGTCTTCATGGCCATAATACTTCCCCAGGAGAGGAGATTTATGGCAATCCTCATTTCTTAGTTTCTGCTTTTAGCCAAATAAGGGAAACTCTGGAAAGGCTTCTTTCTGCATCTGTTGAATCTCAAATGACTTCACTTTGAAATAATCCTTACATCAAAGTAGCATTTTTTAGGCTGGCATATTCTGATACCCTTCAGGAGATTTAGAGTTTAGATAAAACAAAAGTAATCATCTAAGGGATTAGTAATTTTTGCAGGTGGGTGTGAATACCATGAGGATTCATTAAACTGTTTTTATTACTTGTTTATATATTTGAAATTTTTCATAATAAAATATTTTCTAATTGTATATATTGACATATAATTAGACAACTTTTGCCAAATAAGAACATTTTAACAAAATACTGCTGTGCACATCATCAGCATTTCATAAGGAAAAGGACTTTTTATAACATCAAAGAGCAGGAAGGGCATAATCTTTGAATAAAGGACAGTCTTTTTTTTTTTTTTTTGAGACAGAGCCTCAAGCTATCCCCAGGTAGAGAACTGTGACATCATAGCTCACAGCAACCTCCAACTCCTGGACTCAAGCGAGTCTCCTGCCTCTGCCTCCCAAGCAGCTGGGACCACAGGTGCCCGCCACAATGCCTGGCTATTTTTTTGGTTGCAGCCGTCATTGCTGTTTGGCAGGCCTGGGCTGGATTCAAACCTGCCACCTTAGGTGCATGTGGCTGGCGCCTTAGCCACTTGAGCCACAGGCACCCAGCCAAGGACAGTCTTAAAGTGGACTATTTAGTGTATGTCACACCAGACACTACCATGAACTGGTACTGGTTCCTATGCCCAATTTTTTCCATTTTTCTCAATGGCTGAGATCAAAGCTAGTCAGCAGGCCACGTGAGGCTGTGCTTATTTCCTCTGGGTTGTTTTTTCTGAAAGCCTGAGTGTTTAACCTAGAAAGGTCCTCAGAGGTCTGGGTTAGGCTCTTATGTTTACAGATAGAACTGAGGCAAAGAGAGGAAGAGTGAATTGCTGGAGGTAACATGGTGTGACCTAATGGCACAGCCTAGAACAGAACCCCGGGCTTTTGGTGTCTAGTCCAAGGATCAGCCCACCCACCATTTTGCCTACTGTTTTCATCTGCATTTCAGTTGGTGCCTAGAGGATAGCTGTATGGACCACCAGGCTTTAAGTCTTGACCTTATCACTCCCTGGTTGTGCAACCTTGGGCAAGTTTACTTTATTTCTCTGAGCCTTCTTGGTTTCCTCATCTGTGAAATGAGTAGGTGCTATCATGATACACATCTTGTAAGGTTGCTGTGAAGATTGAGCTAACACATGTGCTGTGCCTGCCTCACAGAAAATACTCAGTGCAGGGCAGTTGCCTGCATTTCTGTCTCCTGTAGGGATGGTGGGTTCCACAGATTTATCACAGAAAGCCAGGCTGGCCTTTACCTTAGGATCATGAATATTAGAGCTGAAGTGGGCTTCTTGAGATACTTAGAGAGGAATTCTTTTAGAGAAAGAGAAAATTTGTCCCCGGGGGATGATGTGAACTGTTAAAGGTCCTAGATGCTTTTGGAACAGGAAATCAGACTGCAAGGGGGAAATTCTGAAAACAAGTGAGCTTTCCCTATTCCCCCACCTCAGGGGACCCTTCCGCCTCCTGAAGGTCAGGATTGGTTGAGTAAAGACACATGGCAAGTGCACAGCTTTACAGTTTGCATTTGCAAACTTGGCCTAGTCCCCAGCCTAGAAGGCAGTGAGTCTTGAAATGAATATCCCATTTCACAGAAAGAAACCGAGGCCCCTGTTGGGTGAATTGGTAACCAAAGCCAGGCTACAGGCTCAGCAATGCCTTGAGGACTGGAAAATGAGAAAGTTAGCTCCGTGGAAAAGGTTGACACTCTCTTCTGTTTTGGAAAAGTACTTCATCTGCAAAAGACATCAATTACTAACTTCCAAGGAGGTCAGAAAGGAAAGGAATTACCATAGTAACTTCTTCGGCAGCCCATTTTTATCTTTCTCTAATTCAAAACAACAGCTTCCAGTAGGTTCCTGTGGGAGGGTGGGGAAGAGAAGAAGAAAGTCTAACTCCGGCCCAGCAACTGCTCTCAGCCAATCTCCTGCCAGATATTGGTGGCATGAGGAAGGTGGTGGCCAATGAAGAGGCGTGGAGCCCGTGTCATTGACCATGAGCCAGGTTGGAATAAGCAGAAGGCCAGCACATGTGACTGTTTCCATGGTGAACTCCCTTAGCAACTCTGGCTGGTCCTGTTTATAAGCTCTGGAAAATTCCACCCAGCCTCTGGCCTGATTTTTACCTTCTCTGCCTCCGCAGGGATGAAGTCATAGCTAATGCTTAACTCCTTCCCCTCTAGTCAGTTTTGGGGTCTGGGAGGGGCACAGGCATCTCTCAGTCATCCATGGTTGCAGCCCATGCAATAACCCATCCCTGTGCTCTGTCTCACTAAGTTTAGAAGGGGGAGGGCAGGTACCAGAGACATGTAGTGACAGCCACCATTTTAGGGCACATCACTTGAGCTAGGCCCTGTGTTAAGCTCCTGATAACCTCATGCACATCATTCCCCTTTTACAGAGGGATAAACTGATTCCAGGAGGTTAAGAAATTGCCAAGCTCCCAGCATACAGCCAGAAAGTGGAGGAACCAGACTCTAACAGAGCGTGGGGGCCTCTCAGGGCCATCCTCTCCATGCAGCCCTCTGCAGCACCCACCTGAACACCATAGGTGGGTGTGTGGGTGCCAGAGTGCAAGAGAGCAGCGCAGAGGAGGGTGACTCCTGTGGTCTTCAGGGTGCTGAAAGACACTCCACTGAAGAGGAGGATACTTTTAGGATGGCTGGCAGGATAGGGAGAAGTGTCTCTTGACTGCAGGACACCCATGGCACCAGGCCAGAGCTGAGGGCTGGTGTGCAAGTCCAGCTAGGCTCCAGGGAAGGCTCAGCCAGGGCCAAGTCCTCATTGTGCAGCCTAAAGAATGGTCCACGTTGGACTTCTGGCTGGGAGGGAGGGCAAAACTACCCACACTCTTGCCTGACTGCAGCTGAGCCAGTGCTTGCTTGGGATGGGGCGCTATCCATGGGGACCACTGGCTGGAACATGTAGTGAGCCTCTGAGAATCCCCAGTGCTAGCACAAGGCTGCACAGGACTGACTGTGTGGACATCATGCAAGGCATGTGCAAAAGCTGTACTGAGCTGATGCAGGACTCTGGGCTGGGCACAGTGGCTCATGCCTATAATCCAGGAGACGGAGGCAGGAAGATCACTTGCGCTCAGGAGTTCAGGACCAGCCTGAGCAAGAGCACAACCCCATTTCTACTAAAAATAGAAAAAACTATCTGGGCATCATAGTGGACACCTGTCTTCCCAGCTACTCGGGAAGCCAAGGCAAGAGGATTGTTTGAGCCCAGGAGATTGAGGTAGTTGTGAGCTATGATGACATCACAGCACTCTACCCAGGGCAACAGAGTAAGTCTATCTCAAAAAAACAAAAACAGAAAACTCATACTTTGTTTTCAAGGATGTTAAGTGCACAAGTGACAAACAGCAATAAAAGCCATATGCCATAGGTCAAGATGGCAAAGATGAGTCGCCGAGTGAAGGACATGATCATGGGTGTGCTGGTAAAGTCACTGGACAGTAGTGGCTGCAGGAGTCTGCAGGATGTACTGACCATTCAGTGGGAAGGCTTCCAGGAGAAGGAGGCAGGACTGATTGAGGTTTATGGCCCCAGTTCAGGATGGGGCAGTAGCTGATAATGATCCCAGAGAATGAGGAAGGGTGACCCTTTCTGACGTAGGCAGTCTCTGGCTTCTGATCTCCGTTGACAACTTCGGCTGAAGTCTGCCTAAGCAGAATAGTCATGGAAATTTCCACCCAGGTTCTTATTCCAGAACTCAGTTCTCAGCTCCATCCTCTCCCCGGCCCTGCCTGCATGGGCCTCAGACTGAAGACGCCCAGGGCAGCCTCAGAAGTCTGGTTGAGAGTGGATATGGCAGGATTTCAGGCATGCTAGCCTCTGCCCTGCTATAGAATATCAGAGCTGTGCCCCCTGCCTGACAGGTCCTGGAGGCCCAGGAATCTTGCTCCTGGGAAAGCAAAGGGAGGAGTGACAACTTCCCCCAACTTCTCAGATTTCTTGAGTCAGATCAGCTCCTTGTGGGTGTGCTGCCCCCAGAATACAGAACAGTGAGGCTAGAACAAGCTTGGGCACTTCAGTTCCCTAGAAATTATCGGGATGCTCTGTGTTTCATACATCTGTATCTAAAAGCTTCGAAGTGGAAGAAGTGACTTCCATGGAGAGAAAAGAGCTAGGAAGACATTGGCAGCTCTCCCCACCTCCCCAGCTCCAAGCTCCACCCACATGCTGGGGCTAGGCGAGCTCTGGTCACATGGCAGTAAAGCCCAGTTACCAAACAGGGCCAAATGATGCCCCTGTGGTGCCCCCACCCTTTGTCCAGAGGTGAGAGGAAGATGCTCTCTCAGAAAGGTTTGCACAGACCTGCTACTCTTCCAGGACTGTGCTTGGGAGTGAGTTTGAGATGTCCCTGTCTTCCCTTGTTTTCTTTTCTTTTTTTCTTTTTTTTTTTTTTGAAACAGACCCTCAAGCTATCCCCCTGGGTAGAGTGCTGTCACTTCACAGCTCACAGCAACCTCCAACTCCTGGGCTCAAGCAAGTCTCCTGCCTCAGCCTCCCAAGTAGCTGGGACCACAGGAGCCCGCCACAACGCCCAGCTATTTTTTGGTTGCAACCGTCATTGTTGTTTTGGTGGGCCTAGGCTGGATTCGAACCTGCCACCTTAGGTGTACTTGAGCCACAGGTGCTGAGCCTCCCTTGTTTTTAAGGATGTTAAGTGACAATGACAAACAGCAATAAAGGCCATATACTATAGTTCAAGATGACAAAGATGAGTCACCGAGTGAAGGACACAATCATAGGTGTGCTGGTAAAGTCACTGGACAGTAGTGGCTGCAGGAGTCTGCTGGATGGACTGACCATTTAGTGGGAAGGCTTCCCTGGGCCTCTTCAGTTTGCCAGCCAGGCTGCGGACCCTGGAATCCCCTTCAACCCTCAGAAGGAGTTAACACACACATAATCATGCGGGAAAATACAGGCTGTGCTGGGACAGCCAGTAACACTGGGTGGTAACAGGGTTGACTTTGGAGATGCTGGTCAGAGAGGTCCTTTCTGAGGAGTGACCTGTGGGCAGGGTGATGAGAATGGGCATTACCTGAAGAGTTGAGGAGGAATGTTCCCAGCCAATGGGTCATAGAGAGTAAAGAACATGAGTCTGGGATGGGCCAAGGGTGCTGAGGTGACAGGAAGGAGGACACCGGCATGGGGAGGACAGCCAGCTGAGGTAGACCTTCCACTGCTGTCTTTCTCTTGTCCCATGGTCACCACCCTCCCCTCCTTCATGACCTCTGGCTGTGACAATGCTCCTCAATGTTTGCCCCTCTGATGCCTCTCCCAGGTCTTCCGCATTGCAAAGAGCAGCCAGATAAGTCTTCCCAGAGCCAGGGCCTTTCTCAGCTCAGAAGTCATCCTTCTGCCCAGAACAGCATCCACGCTTCCTCTCCAGGTGATTCATGTCAGCCCACGCTTCCTTTCCTGCGTCCCCCCAACACCCACCAAGCCAGCCTACACCCTCCTCCCCAAACATGGGTGCAGGGCCTGTGCTCACCTGTTCTGTCTGGGACACTTCCCATCCTCAGCCACTTCTATTAACTTCTATTCATCCTTTAAGGTCACTGCCTCCATGAACACTTCTGGAATCTTCCAGCCAGACTACAGTATCTTCTTCTGGACTTTGTTCCTCATAGAACTCTTCCTGTGTTTATCTCTGTTTCCCTCACAGCCAGACCAAATTCAGTCTGACCCCTTGGACAGCCTTCCAGGAGAAGGTCTAGAGTGTGTGATTGTTCCTACCACTAACTCAGGGCAGGGTTGCAGGAGGTCCTTCAGGTCATCTGTCCAAGTCTTTATTTTTTTTTAAAGTATTACAATGTTTATTTATTTACTTATTTATCTGGAGATAGAGTTTTACTTTGTCGCCCTTGGTAGAGTGCTGTGGCGTCCTAGCTCACAGCGTCCTAGCTTCAAGTGATTCTTTTGCCTCAGTCTCCTGAGTAGCTAGGACTACAGGCACCTGCCACAATGCCCAGCTATTTTTTAGAGACAGGATATCACACTTGCTCAGGCTGATCTTGAATCTGTGATCTTAGGCAATTCACCCGGCCTCGGCAGAGTGCTAGGATTACAAGCATGAGCCACTGCATCTCGCCCTCATAATGTTTTTTGTTTTTTTTTTTAATTTAAGTCTTTAAAGGGCAGAGTGGGAATAAGACTTTTTTTCTTTTTTCTTTTCTTTTATTATTTATTTTTTTAAATTAAATCATAGCTGTGTACATTAATGCAGTCATGTGGTACAGTATGCTGGTTTTATATATAATTTGAAATATTTTCATCAAACTGGTTAACACAGCCTTCATGGCATCCTCTTAGTTATTGTGCTAAGGCATTCATATTCTACATTTAGAAAGATTCACATGTACCCTTGTAAGATGAACCATAGGTGTGGTCCCACCAAATTCTTTTTTTTTTTTAATGTTCCTGAACACAGGGATATTTTATCAAATTAAAATATCATGGAAATGGGGCGGCGCCTGTGGTTCAAAGGAGTAGGGCACTGGCCTCATATGCCAGAAGTGGCGGTTCAAACCCAGCCCTGGCCAAAAACTGCAAAAAAAAAAAAAAAAAAAGGAAATTTTTATGAACAGAATAAATTTATTCCCACTTATCAAATCAAGTGGAATCTCTTTAGCTGTTACCTAATTTGATTTCTAGGAAGCATTTAAAATTGTCAAGCAGGTGGCTTAGCGCCTGCAGCTCAGTAGCTAGGGTGCCAGCCACATACACCAGAGCTAGCAGGTTTGAACCCAGCATGGTCCTGCCATACAACAATGACAACTACAACTCCAAAATAGCCAGGCATTGTGGCAGACGCCTATAGTCCCAGCCACCTGGGAAGCTGAGGCAAGAGAATCACTTAAGCCCAAGAGTTTGAGGTTGCTGTGAGCTGTGATGCCACAGCACTCTACTGAAGGGACCATAGTGAGGCTCTGTCTCAAAAAATAAATAAATAGGGCGGCACCTGTGGCTCAAAGGAGTAGGGCACCAGCCCCATATGCCGGAAGTGGCAGGTTCAAACCTAGCCCCGCCAAAATCTGCTAAAAAAGATAACAAAATAATAAATAAATAAATAAAAATAAGTCAACCAGGCCAGGTGCAGTGGCTCACGCCTATAATCCTATCACCCTGGGAGGCCAAGACCAGTAGATTGCTTGAACTCAGGTGTTTGAGACCAGACTTAGGAAGAGCAAGACCCCATCTCTACTAAAAACAGAAAAACTAGCTGAGCATTGTGGCAGGCACTTGTAGTCCCAGCTTACTCAGGAGGCTAAGGCATGAGTATCTCTTGAGCCCAAGAGTTTGAGGTTACTGTGAGCTATGATGACACCATAGCACTCAACCCCAATAAGTCTTTTTCCAGTCTCAGAATTTTCAGCTGTAAAAAGAGCAAGGCTAATTAGAATTACAGGATTTCAGGAATGGAAGAAAAATTTCAAGTTTTCTTTTTAGCAATGTAGGAATACCCTCAAAGCATACGGAGCTGTCACTAGCCATTGCTGGACACCTATGGAATGAGAGCTGCTACTTGATAACTTTTGGGTCCATTCCACCTCAACCACTGGAGAAGGTCCCATTATACTACCAGCCTTGTTTTTATGTGGTATTGTTGAGGAACACACTTCAGGCAAAGTTTCTGAAAACTTGTGACCTCTGCACCCTTGTCCTAGGAGACTTGTATCTGTGGAACGTGAGCCACAGTTGTATTGAGGAATGAGCACACCTCTGTGCGAGTGTTGTGTGTCCGCGTGCCGCATGGGTGCGTGCAGGTGTGAAAGGTTTATTTAGCATCATTCTGCGTATGCCAGGCCAACACAAACATCTGCCACAAGTGGGTGACTAAGCTAAATCAGAGACACAAGAATGTGGCTGCAGCTTACTAAAGGCCTTCCTTCAGCCTATTTCAAAAGGTCCCCTAAACAGGCCAGAGCAGGTAAGTAACCTGAGGCTCCAGTGCAGATGAGGTCTGGACATTGCACCTCCCAAACTGATTCATACCCAGTGAAGAGAGAGCAAGGCCTGAGCCTTGGGCTCATTCCTCTCCACTCCAGGGAGTGAATGCTCATCTGCTCTGCATGGAGAACTCAGGTGCCCTGGGGGTTTCTCCCCTGACTCTGTGGATGGCAGTCTGCCCAGTTCTTTCAAGAGGGAACCAGTTCCCAGTTCCTATGCAGTCCAGCTGGCCAATACCACTGCACTCCACCCGACCGGCAGTCACATTCATGCCAAATCAAAATCTGTTTTGTTCCTGTGGAAGCAAAAGTTGCCCTTTCATCATTCTGGTTGTATGTTTTAAATTCCAAAGGAGATACCATTCCAATTTATTCACTGAATCATTATTTAATAGACATATACTGAGCTTCTCTGGTGTGCCATGCACTCACAACGCTAACAGAGACATCTCTCAGCCTCAATCTCCTCATCCGTCTATGGAGAGAACAGCACACCTCTGTCACAGGGCTATGAAGGATCACACATGGAAAACGTTTAGCACAGCACTCATTCCATGTTACAGAAAATAACGATGTACCTGGGGTGGATAAATACTGTCATGCAGACTCACCAGGGACAATGGAGGGACCAAGGAAAGCATGGAGACCCTTTTGCTGAGAGAGAGGAAACCAATTAGAAAGTCTCCACTGGCTTGGCGCCTGTGGCTCAAGTGGCTAAAACGCCAGCCACATACACCTAAGGTGGCAGGTTCGAATCCAGCCCAGGCCCACCAAACAACAATGACGGCTGCAACCTAAAAATAGCCAGACATTGTGGCGGGCGCCTGTAGTCCCAGCTACTTGGGAGGCTGAGGCAGGAGACTCGCTTGAGCCCAGGAGTTGGAGGTTGCTGTGAGCTGTGATGCCACTGCACTCTACCCATGGGGACAGCTTGAGGCTCTGTCTCAAAAAAAAAAAAAAAAAAAGAAAGTCTCCACCCAAGACTAACTCAAGAAGAGCTGGAGACAAGAGTAGACAGGCTGGGTAAGAAAAATCTAGAAACCAGAAACCTGTGATGAAGCCAATGAGGGCCTTGCAGGTTCTGAAGTTGGGGACATTCTGAACAGCCCCTTTTTGCCCTTTGTGTCATTTGTTCTCCCATGGCCCACGGTGCTACAGCTGGGCTACCATAACTAGGCATTCTGGAAAGATCCACATACAAGCTGCAGGGCCCAGGGTCAAGAGCATGAAGTGAATGAACCAAGAAGGAAAGTGGGAGCCTGGTGCTCTCAGGCCGGGGCTAGGGAATAGCTGCTTTAAGACTTTTTCCTTCCTTCCCCTCCTGAAAGAGGATTGTGTCTAACATGGAATCCTTCCTATGATTTTAGAGAAGAGTAAGTTTGGACGATGGTTACTTCTCTCAGGAAGGTAAGAGACTGTTTCCCTTATTCTTGTGCCCTGGTGCTTTCTGTGCCTGGGATGGAGAGGCCCTGGCTGCCTCTTTCCCACATCATTTTGCAAAAGGCAATGACACAGCCACTTCTAATTTCTGCAACTTGTTTTTGCTGAAATTGCCCACAGGTTTCTGTGGGTGTGTCTTGTGGGTTTCAGTGGTTGATTTTATACTTTCCCTGGGGTAAATATTAACTGTCCAAAATCCCCTAGAAAACAATACTCTGTCATCTGTATGATGGAGCTCCGAGCTGCGTCATTTCTGTGGGGTTTTTCCTACCATGGGAGCCCAAGTTTGTGCAGCAGCTTCAGAGGGTCATATTGTTCCAGAAATCAGCTCTGGGAAGGTGGGAAGCTAGGAGAAGAAGGTGAGAAACTGCAAACTCCAAGAGTCTTTAGAAGATGAAAACTTGTTTTCTTGGAAACAACTGGTTTCTGGCCTGGTAACAGTTTTCCAAGAAAACAACTTTGCCTTTTATATCTGACCTTCGTTTCCAGAGAGTGCTAGAAATGTAGAATTAAATAAAACTCACAAAATGAGGCTCAGCATCTATAGCTCAGTGAGTAGGATGCGGGCCACATACACCAAAGCTGGTGGGTTGGACCCTGGCCAGGCCCTGTTAAACAACAATGACAACTGCAACCAAAAAACAGCTGGACTTTGTGGCAAGCGCCTATAGTCCCAAGCTACTCGGGTGGCTGGAGGTCGCTGTGAGCTGTGATGCCACGGCACTCTACCCAGGGCAACATAATAAGACTCTTTCTTTAAAAAAACAAAACAAGGCTCAGCGCCTGTGGCTCAAGTGGCTAAGGTGCCAGCCACATACACCTAAAGTGGCAGGTTTGAATCCAGCCCGGACCCGCCAAACAACAATGATGGCTCAACCAAAAAATAGCCAGGCGTTGTAGCGGGCGCCTGTGGTCCCAGCTACTTGGGAGGCAGAGGCAGGAGACTCGCTTGAGCCCAGGAGTTGGAGGTTGCTGTGAGCTGTGAAGCGACAGCACTCTACCCAGGGGGATAGCTTGAGGCTCTGTCTCAAAAAAACAAAACAAAACAAAACAACTCACAGGATTAGATAAAATCAAAGGAGGCCTGGGAGGAACTCAGGTACAGTGAAGATACACCCATATTGGCCTCTGGACCAAAGGGCAGTAGATAGAGTCAGAAGCTTCTCCCTTGACTAAGCCTGACTGGCCTTGCCAAACAGGGAAAGGGTGGAGTGGATTCTGGCATTCTCCAGAGGTTTCTGGCCTGCCGTGAGTCAGGAGAATGAGGTAGGGCCTTGCTGACAAGTGTGCTTGGAGCCTGATTCTAAATCTCTGCTCCTCTAACCCTTTCAGCAACCCTTAAAAAACCTTCCATAAAGCTACAGCCAAAAAGCCTAAAATCCTTCCTGTTCTCTTCCTACCCCTTTATTGAATTTAGAATTCAATTAACATCATAGAATTAACATCATCACTATTTTCATCAAATCCTCTCATTGTACATATTAAGAATTTGTCCCTGCAAAGGTATTTGGGTTGGTGCCCAAGATCACAAGGCTGTTTGTCAGTTGGGGTGATTGCCAGAAACCAGAACTGAAGGCCTTCTATTTTTAGCCTGGGCTTTTTTGAGGGAAGCATGAGATGTCTGGCTAAACGCATCTGCCCTCTTCTATTTGTGTCCTTATGCCCAAATGAACAGGAGAGTTGAGACTGAGGTGGAAGGGAATAAATAAGATATTAAAATACCAGTGGAGACAGCAGCTTTGATCAGACATTATGAGGTTAAAAAGAGCAGGGTTGCAGGCCAGGGGAAAGGTGTGTGAAGAAATTTAGCGTCATGTTAAAGGAATCCTTAGTCTAAGAATTGTTGCAGTTTGGCAGGGGCTGGGTTCTAATTCGCCACCCTTGGTATATGGTGCCGCCCTAAGAAACATTCTTTTTTTTTTCTTTTAGTTTTTGGCCGGAGCTGGGTTTGA
Organism: Otolemur garnettii; assembly: GCF_000181295.1. NCBI lineage: Eukaryota > Metazoa > Chordata > Mammalia > Primates > Galagidae > Otolemur > Otolemur garnettii. Next base: position 2,379,180 of record NW_003852535.1, read on the forward strand.
ACCTGCCACCTCCTGCATATGGGACCAGCACCCTACCCCTTTGAGCCACAGGCACTGCCGGAAACATTCTTTCTAAAACATTTTTTAAATAAAAAAAAATTGGAACTGGGCAAAATCTCCTATACTGTAGAACTTGAGTGTTCCTCAAGAAACATTCTATAATCTGTAAAGAGAATGGAAATGACTCATTTCTTGGGCCCCAAAGCTGGGCAGAGAGCAGATAGCACAGAGCAAGTCCTAGGTCCTCTCCAGGCCTGGGAAAACTGCACTGGGGGAGGAGGACAGAAGTGCTGGGGGAGAAGGGGGGCGGGGACTAGGAGTCAAGAATAGCTTTTGCTGTTAATTAGCTGTATCTGATTTTAGGCAAATCGCAAATTCCCCAGGCCCACACATCCCCATTTGTAAAATTAGGTGACCTGACTTATTTTCCTCCTTCCCGCACTAAAACTCTACTAAAAACTTTCCAGTTTCAGAGCAAGCATTAAGAGTGTGTCTGAAGGGAACCGTCCGCATCTCAGTAATATTCCACTGCTAAGTGCTTTTAGAAAACCAGATGGGCTTTGCCAGCCTCGGTTGAGGAGGAACTGCCTAAACCAGCCCTGCTTCACGGGGGTTGGGGAGACAAGAGAGGAGCCGGTTCCCTCACTCCCTGGACCCCTAGGCCAGCTCCCCCAACCATTCAGCCCTTACACAACCAACCACTGTCACTTGCAGGAGCCAAAGGGTATTTTTTTTTTTTTTTTGAGACATTGTTTCATTATGTCGCCCAGGGTAGAGTGCTAGTGTCACAGCTACCTCAAACTCTTGGGCTTAAGCGATTCTCTAGCCTCAGCCTCCCAGGTAGCTGGGACTATAAGCATCCGCTGTAGCGCCCGGCTGTTTTTTTTTTTTTTTTTCTAGCTGTCATTGTTGTTTTTTGTTTTTTTTTTTTGAGACAGAGCCTCAAGCTGTCCCCCTGGGTAGAGTGCCATGGCATCACGCTCACAGCAACCTCCCACTCCTGGGCTCAAGCGAGTCTCCTGCCTCAGCCTCCCAAGTAGCTAGGACTACAGGCGCCACCCACAACGCCTGGCCATTTTTTGGTTGCAGCCATCATTGTTGTTTGGCGGGCCCGGGCTGGGGATTTGAACCCGCCACCTTAGGTGTATGTGGCTGGCGCCTTAGCCGCTTGAGCCACAGGCACCGAGCCTAGCTGTCATTGTTGTTTAACAGGCCAGGGCCGGTTCGAAACTGCCAGCTGGGGTTTTAACTTCACACTATTAATTTCATAAGGTTTCCGCCACCTAGTTTTAATGCTGACCTGGAGTGTCACTAAGCTATATCCTCTTGTACCTTACTGCCGAAAAACAAGCCATTTAGCAGGTTCTAGAATGCAGACACCGAGGGTAAGGGTGGGTCACCACCGTGCCCTCAGCGCCAAGCGTTAGAACCCGTGTGCCCCTGAAGGCTCCATTTTAGATCATCACTTAAGTTTCTTTAAAAAAGGAGGCTGGAGGTAGGTAACCCCGAGACGTCTTTGGCCTCGAGAATATTAGACTAACAAAACCTGGTGACGTACAAAAATCCTGTGACAAGATATGTTACAACATTTAATAATACCAAGAGGAGCGTGTGGTAACTTGTAATTATGGGATGACATTGCAACAATAAGTAGGAACAACAAAGGACAAGAGAAAGGAAAGGAAGATCTAGGTTGCTAAAGGATTGGGGGGAGCTCCACGAAAGATACACCACCCTTAAGCGTGGGGACAGGGCAGAGGGGAACCCTGAAGGCCCCCGGCGCCAGACCCAGCAGCGACCCTCCCCTGCGCCACAGGGAGAATGGCGCGGGGGTGGGGTGCGCATGCGCAGTGATGCGCTGCGTCAACCGCCGCTGCTCCCAAAAGGTGGTCAGAACCGGCTGCAGCCGGTTAGAACTGGCGGCGCGCGCCCGCCTGCGAGCCGCCGCCTCACAAAGGGAGGGCGGCTTACTGCCCCGCGTATCCCTGCGCGGCGCGGGTGCTGGTGCAAAGCCCTTCCCCCCGCCTTTTTTTTTATCCCGGAAGGGGCTGCGGGCTGCGTCTGGCGTCAGGATGCTCCCCTCCCCCTCTTCTTCTCCGAGGTCGGGGTTAACGCTGGGGTTCTGGGAACGGACCCGGCCTTGGAGAGGGCGGGCCGGCCACTGGCCCTTCTATAGCATCCGACACGGACATTTTAGCGGTTGTCCTAGGACGCCGCTTCCGCCCAGAGCCCAGTTTGTCCTGGGAGTGTCGGGGGTGCCGCGCGCTCGAGTTGTGCTGTTAACTCAGCTATGGACATTCCTAGGGTAGAGAGGGTGTTTTAAATAAGAAAACTGAAGCCAAGAGGAGCTTTCTCCTTCCAACTCTAATTTTAATTAGTTTCAAATGCAGGGCCAACCAAAAGAACCTGCAAACATAAAACCCTAGAAAAGTAGATACATATAATGGTTTATAAACGCTGAAGTATCGAGGTTGCTTGTCTTTGGAGATAATTTGAAAGGAACTGTTGACTTGATTTCCAGGTTGATTTGATTACTTGGCTTTGGGTAACTTGACTGAGCCCGGAAGCTTAGAAGTGGTTCCTGTTTGCAAGGAACAAAGGTTTAATTAATCCAGGCCTGGTAGAAAATGTCGGGGTGGGCAGTCTGGATATAGGGAGCCTGCTGGCGGTTACCAATTTGAGAAATCTGAACACACAAGGAGCCCGGGTCGCTTAGGTTATGCGATAGGCGTGGTTTTGGGGAGGGCGCTGACTGGTCGCGGCCCTTAGAGCAGGAGACCGTACAGTGGCAGGGGCATTTGTGACATTTTCTGAAAGTGGGTTTTTACCTTTCAGCCTGTGCTGTCTGGGTTTTTTCTATAAAAGAGCAAGCAAGACCTGTGTAGTATAATGTCAGGATCAACTCGCAGAGGCTCAGGCCGTTTGGGGACAAACTGACATTTTGCCCCTTGTCAGCTTCAATACACATTTGCCAATCTGAAGTTCAATTACGTAATAGAAATTAAAGCCGTCAGCAAACCCATTTTATTTCTAAGATTATTAGATACAACTTACTGTACTTAAACCACAAAAGGTATTTTAAGAGCTGTTAAAAACATTCCCAAGTAATGGCTCTTTTTGTGAGTTGACCTCTTTTAAAGATGATTTTCATCTTTTTGCGTTAATTTTTGGCTGAAATCTACTCCCTGGAAGTCTTAAATATATCTGGGCATGTACCCAAGTTTTGCACCCAAAGTCAAACTATTCTAGGTAAAAAATCTGAATCTATTTTTAACCCTCCTGGGGAACTACTTTTGCTTCCCTCACAAAGGCGGCGGAAGGTTACTGAATTCCGGTGGTGTGAGCTGTCATCCGTCTATAAATACGCCTCTCTCGGCTCTGCGGCAGGCATTCAGGCAGCGAGCGCAGGAAAGCTGTTGCAGGGGCGGGAAGCCCAGCTTGGGAGAGCGCAGATAAGTTTTTCTTTTTAAAACAAGATAATTTAAGGCATTATTAAGAAATATAAATACGTAGTTTTCCTAATGTATTGCTTAGCAAGAAATTCTGAATAGTTTTGTTAACTTAAAAAAGCTTTAAGAGACAGTCTCAAGACTTAGAATAATTTGAGGAAAGAAAAGCTGTAAAACGTGACCGGAGGTTAAGAGATGAAACTTCTTTAAGGAAGTAACTTTATTTTGAAAAGATTGTTGAGGAAGGAACATAGAGTCTGGAATTAAGAAAGCTTTAAGTTGATGGGCAAACAGATTAAAATGAAGGTGTTTTAAACCTAAACGCTATTTAAAAAGTCAAGTTGTAGGTGATTAAGTAGTTTAAAGGCAATCGTTCAGAAAGGTTAAATTGAAGGTGGTCATTCGATAGACCAGAAATTTATGACGCAGAAAAGAATTGCGTTATTTACTAAAACTAGGCATAAATAGGAAAACTTAACTGGGAGTGGTAGGTTAAAAAACATGGAGATAGAAATTTGAAGTGGAAAACTGGAAGAAAGAAGTACAGGAAAGTGAAGATATAGAGAAGATAGGAAAAGTAGAAGATAGAAAACGGCCATAGAAGACAAAAGTTAATAGGCAGAAGAATAAACAGGAAACAGAAGCAACTAAGTGCAAAATATACAAACTAAGAAAACTAGAAGATAGGAAATAGAAAATGATGTAAGAATATTGCCAAGTATTTCAGATCAGAAATGAAAACCAGAAGCTAAGACAACTATTTTGGACACGAGCAGAGAAGATAGACATCAAGATAGAAGATATAAAAAGTTAAAGGCAAATACTGGATAAAATGCGAGCACTGAAAACAGGAGGTTAATAGCAATCAGTTTACTTTAAAGGCCCATCAATTCAGTTCTTGGTGCAGAAGTTCAAAAGGCCTTAAGAAATGAGGGTAATTGATCTTATGCAGACAGGACCACTTTAAAAGAATATTTTAAGCTAGAGGAGAAATCTGTTAAAAATTGCATCAAAAAGCTACTAAAAGGACTGAAGTAATTTTAAAAACGAAGGCAGAATATTTTGGGAAGAGTTAAAAGAATTGGAAAGGCTTGAAATACAGGAGCTTAGTTTGAAATTTGAAAGGACTTTAATAAGTGTAATTCAAGATCAACTACCAACTTAAAATTTTTGCTTTGGACTTCGAGCTAAGATTTCTAAAATCCTGAGGACTAGCATTAATTGGCAGCTGACCCAGGTGCTACGCAGAAATGGATTCAGTGAACCTAGGAAGACAGGAGCAGCAGACAGGATTCCAGCAACCAGTGTTTGGTGAAGCTAGGACTGAGGAGCAAGAAGCAGGAAAGGAGTCCAGGAACCAGTGCGATGTGTGAAGGAAGCTAGGAAGAAGGAAGGAGCCCTAAAGATTTGGTGGTGAAGCTAGGAAAGAGGATTCGAGGAAGGAGCCAGTGCAATTGGTGATGAAGCTAGCAGGCGGCTTGGCTTGGCAACCAACCCCGCGGAGGAGGCGAGCAGGCGGTTTGGAGAATAGATAAAGGCTCCTAGACCAGCATGCCAGTGTGCAAGGCAGCAGGGAGTGCGAGTGGTTGGTAAAAGTCCGTGAGGTCGGCGATAAGTTGTTGCTCTGGAACTTGAACGTATGGTAACCTTTATTTTCCTAATGTAATGGGGGAGTTAATGTGGGGATGTAGGCCGATTTCCGGGTGTTGTAGGTTTCTCTTTTTCAGGCTTATATTCTCATGCATCTTATCTGAAGCTTTTGAGGGCAGACTGCCAAGGCCTGGAGGAATGGTAGATGGCAAGTTTTTTTTGTCTTTTTTGGTTAACCAATTTGAAGAAAACCAAATGAATTTCATAGAAACAACTTTGAGGCAAAATTTGAGCAAATTTATAAACAGTAAATTTAGTTGGGGTAGTTCAGTTTTGTGAATAAAGGACCTATTTTTATTTTCTCGCCCTGAATTAATAGTTTTCTAAATGTGGAGCTTGGGTAAGTGGGGGGCTATTTTTTGTGGGGGTGGGGGCAAATATGTTTTGAGTTCTTTTCCCCTTAGGTCTGTCTAGAATCCTAAAGACAAATGACTCAAGGTAACAGGAAACGAGAAAATCCAGTATCAGGATAATCAGAACACTACAGGTTTACAGTTCATAGAAACTAGAGCACGAGTAGTTCTCACTTTAAGGTCTATGGAGGAGCTGCCCATTGGAGAAATGGCTGGTAGTTATTCTTCCCCCCCTTAAGCTTTTATATTTTTACATGTAAAGTGTTTTGGGATGGTCTTAACAGGGACGAGAGAGGGTGGGGGAGAAAATGTTTTTTTCTAAGATTTTCCACAGATGCTATAGTACTTTTGAAAAACTGGGTTAGAGAAGGAGTGTACGGCACGAGCACCTTCAGGGATTGGAGCTGCTTTTATCCTTGGAAGAGTATTCCCAGTTGAAGCTGAAAAAAAGTACAGCACAGTGCAGCTTTGGTTCATATTCAGTCATCTCAGGAGAACTTCAGAAGAGCTTGACTAGGCCAAATGTTGAAGTTAAGTTTTCAAATAACATGATTTTTAAAATAAATATTAAATGCTACTTTATTAAAGGGGAGGGGCAAGTGTTGGCATTTAGTTGTTGGCAATGGCGTGTTATGGTTGGGCTGGGGGGGTGGGTTTAGGTAATTGTTTAGTTTATATGATTTCAGATAACTCATGCCAGAGAACTTAAATACAATACTTAGGATGGAAAATTTAAAGAAATCTCAGCTTCTGAGTTGGCAAGTAACTCCAGTTCTCTAGTTTTTGTTTACCCCAGTTGTTGAATTGGGCAGCTGGGGAAAGTTCATGAAGATACAGTGGGTGTACCAGTGTGTTAATTTGGGCAAGGAAAGTACCATGATTTTGTAACTTCCTCCTCTAAATGTAGGGCTTGGGGAAGGAAAGTACTGGATGTGGAGTTGGTCTGGCCTACTGAGCTGACATTAGCCACGATCTGGGGAATTTTTTGAAACGCTGAAGTGTAATATGGATATGGTAGTGTGTGGTTCTCTTTTGGAATTTTTTTCAGGTGATATAATGTAACTTAATACTACTGTAGGAACTTCAAAGCAAAGGAAGTGTGGCTTAATGATCCTGAAGGGATTTCTTCTGATGGTAGCTTTTATATTATCAAGTAAGATACTATTTTCAGTTGTGTGAAAACAAGTATTTTTAGTATAGGAAAAATATTTTTTCATGTATAATGACTGCAAAGCAAGATATTAAGGTATGCTTCAAAAATTTTTAAATGATATATTTACCATTTGTCTCTATTTGTAAATCTTAAGAATTGTGATCTTTCAGTTTGAATGTCTCTTAGAGGGTGGGCTTTTGTTGACGAGGGAGGGGAAACCTTTTTTTTCTGTAGACTTTTTTCAGATAACATCTTCTGAGTCATAACCAGCCTGGCAGTATGAAGGCCTAGATGCAGAGGGAACAGCTCCTTGGAGAATGATAAGTAAAGGCAGAAAAGATTATATGTCATACCTCCATTGGGGAGTAACATAATGCTGAGATCTTTACTACTGATGAAAACATAATCTGCATATGCCAAAAAAAAATTTAAAAAAATGAAAGCCTACCAATTTAAAAGTTACAGAATCTACCATTCTAAAGTTATTGCTTATCAAGCTATACCCACAAAAATAATGAATTGATGAGAGATACAGTGAAGATGAAATGTCCGTCACAAAATACTGCTTTTACAAAAGCAGAATAAAAGAAAAGAAATGAAAAACTTAACTACATTAATCCTGGAATAAAAGAAGCTGAAAAAATTCAGAGATGAGTTGGGATCAAGTGGATTGAGGAGGCTGTGCTGTGTGCCAATCTTTCGTTTGCCTCAGACAGGTTTCTCTTCATAATCAGGAGAGTTGCTTCATTTCATCTCGGAGCAGAAAACAGCAGGCAGCTGTTAACAGATAAGTTTAACTTGCAATATTGCATGTTAGGGATAAGTGCTTATTTTAAGAGCTGTGGAAGTTGTATTAACTACAGCACTTTTTCCTGACCCCTTTCCTAGGGGATTTCAGGGTTGTGAGGAATTTTCTCATTCAGCCTTTTAAAAATTTGCCTTATGGGTTTCCTGATGGGATGTACCTCACTGAGGCATTTCTATCTTTAATTCTTTAAAAGCCTCTTAAGTGATTAAAGTTTGATTTAAAGCGTACAAATCTGAGGAATTTGTTTAGCATTGAATCTCTGAAGACCCTGTGAAAGGGATACCATAAACGTGTTGTGTAAGAATCAGATGTTAGTCTTGCCAAAATTTAAATGTGTTGCAATGTATATAATTGTGTAGAAAACCATCTTTATAACATTCACAATAATAAACTATTTTATTAGAGAATGTATACTTTTAGAAAGTTGTCTGCTTATTTAAATAAAGTATTATTTGTCTGTAGTTAGTGTTGGGGCAATCTTGGGGGGGATTCTTCTCTAATCTTTCAGAAACTTTGTGAACACTCTTTAATGGACAAGATCAGGAATTGAGCAGAAGAACGAATGTTACTTAAGGCAGGAAAACCAAATTTTATTCTTCGTAAAGGAAAGACAAATTTTATTCTTCATAAAAGTGATGAGCATATAACAATTCCAGGCACATGGCAATAGAGGCCCTCTTAATAAGGAATAAAATACCTCTTAGACAGGTGGGAGATTGTGATCAGAGTAAAAGGTAACTACACATTTTGTTTCTAGAAAGTCAGGTCTGTGAAGTGATAGTGGTTATAGAGTAATGAAATACTTGTTCATATTTCCAAAGTTTGCATGTTTTACGTGTTTAACAAGTGTTAGCATATGTTTTATGTAGGCATTGGTGGGGCTGTGGGTTTTTAAAGAATTTTCCTTTGCAGAGGCTTCATGAAGCTGTTCAGAATTTTGACTTGCTTGGCTCTGCCTTCTGCTTTCCTAGTGAGACCTTGCAATGAGTTTACCAGCATACTCAAGTAAATTTTTTTTCCTGGAATTTGGAGGGAAGGGAGGAGGGGGTGGGGCTTACTTGTTTTAGCTTTTTTTTACAGACTTCACAGAATGCAGTTGTCTTGACCTCAGGTCTGTCTGTTCTGTTGGCAAGTAATAACGCAGTACTGTTCTGATAACGCTGCTATTAGAATGCGTTGTGAAACAACTGGAGTATTGTTAAAAGTTGTGATTCCCCCAATGCTTGGAGTAGTGATTATTGAAGGAAAATCCAGCTGAGTGATAAAGGCTGAGTGTTGAGGAAATTTCTGCAACTTTTAAGCAGTCGTGTTTGTGATTGAAGCTAAGTACCTTTGCTGTGCTTCCTTAGGTAAACTGCTTTTTGTTCATTTTTGTTAGGGGGGCTGTGGGGGGGGCACTGAAGCCTTTAGTCTCTTACAGATGCAACTTTTAAGATCAGTGGCAAGAAATAAATTCCAAACAAGCAACAGTCTTCAAGAAATATAACTGGCAAGTGGAAATGTTTAACAGTTCAGTGATCTTAGTGCATTGTCTTTGTGTGGGTTTCTCTCTCCCCTCCCTTGGTCTTAATTCTTACATGCAGGAACATTCAGAACAGCAGACACATGTATTCGAAGGGCCAGAGAAGCCAGACCCAGTAAGAAAAAAAATAGCCTATTTACTTTAAATAGACAAACACTTCATTTTAAATGTGGGGATTGGGAACCACTAGTTCTTTCAGATGGTACTCTTCAGACTATAGAAGGAGTTTCCAGTTGAATTCACCAGAGGACAAAATGAGGACAACAGGTGAACAAGCTTTTTCTATATTTACATACAAAGATCAGTTATGGGGTGAATAATTTAGTGTTGAGTAGACTCCAGCTTTATGCCGGAGTAATTGTTAGCATGTGAGCAAGTTGTGTGTTGGCATGGGGGTGGAGGGGTGAGGTGGGCGCTAAGCCTCTTTTTAAGATTTTTCAGGTACCCCTCACTTAAAGGCACCGAAGGCTTAAAAGTAGGACAACCTGGAGCCTTCCTGTGGCAAGAGAGACAACAAAGCGCTATTATACTAAGGTCAATAAAAGTGGTATCGGCCTCATAACCTGATTTTGATATAGCAACGAGGATTTTCCTCAATATCCACTTGATTGGAATGGAGCATCCAAAGGAGTGCTTTGAGCACCCTCAGGCTCACTTTTAAGATTTAAGCAAGCTGTTTTCATAGCAGCTCTTAAGTAAAAGTCAAATCCCAAGTGGTGCTTGAAGGGGAGGGAAAGGGGGAAAGCGGGCAACCAGTTTTCCCTAGCTTTTCCAGAAGCCTGTTAAAAGCAAGGTCTCCCCACAAGCGACTTCTCTGCCACATCGCCACCCCCTGCCTTTGGCCTAGCACAGACCCTACACCCCTCACCTCGATGCAGCCGCTAGCTTGGATCCTTCAGGGCTTGATCCATAATCGGTTTCAAGGTAACAGTGGTGCTGAGGTCTTCGGTGGGTTGCACAACTAGAAAAGACCATCAATTTGCCTGGAAATTGTTTCCCACAGCTAAATAGCTGAGATGATTTACATATGTAACACCTAGTGACTAAAGCCAACTTAGTGGAGAAGTAACATGTTCAGGAACTGTAATTTTGGGTGGGAACATTTGTAAGTTGAAGATAGGCATTTTAGTGGTTGAGAGGGTCTTGGGTGGGAATGCAAAATTTCTCTGCTAAGACTTTTACAGGTGAACATAAGAGACTTGGCCAAGGTAGCATCTTAGTTGGAAGCAGATTCTCCAGTGCTCTTCAGTAGGGTTATAAAGGTTTTTCTTTTCCTGAGAAAACAAAATCTTTTGTTTTCTCAGGTTTTGCTTTTTGGCCTTTCCCTAGCTTAAAAAAAAAAAAGCAAAAGATGCTGGTGGTTGGCACTCCTGGTTTCCAGGACGGGGTTCAAATCCCTGTGGCGTCTTTGCTTTATACTATAATCTCTTCAGAACTCTTCCATTTTCTTCCTGTTCTTAAGCAGATGCTAGGCTTTGGAGGTCTGGGAAGAGGAAAGTAACATTAAAATACCTTATATATCCTTGAGTTTATTGGAAGCCTGTCTCGTGTATTTGTATTCACATGAGAACCTGATATAACTGCTTTGTCTTAATTTTTAGGTCCCATGCAGAAGGTATTTGAAGAAGCCTGACCATTGAGAACTTAACTGATTTTATGTAATAAAAATTGAAAAGCTCTCTAGTGTGGTTTTTGTGTATATACCAAATCTATGAGTATGTGGGAAAAGATAGGTGTTCTGGTGGGTTCTCTGCCTTGTCCCTATTTGGTTTAAGTACATGAACACAGCTCCCTGGTTATATCATAACCCTCAGGTTACCTTTGAGGGGAGTGATCTACTGAAAATCTAATAGCCCCACAGGAAAAAAAAAATTTTTTTTTAAAGGGTATTCCTTTGTCACTTTCCATAGAGTGAGTGGTGTCATAGCTCACAGCAACCTCAAACAAGTAATCCTCTTGCTTCAGCTTCCCTAGTAGCTGGGACTATAGGCACCTGCCACAATGCCTGGCTATTTTTCAGATGGGATCTGGCTTTGACTACTGAGCTGAAGCAGTCCACTCTCCTCAGCTTTCTAGAGTGTTGGGATTTACAGGCATGAGCTAGGCATGGCATGTAGAACTTTACACAGCTTCCTTTCTTTGTGTTTGAAGTGTAGCAGTCGCTGTGAGCTGGGCTGGTGGGGAGAAACAAGTGGGGCTGGAAGATGGGGTGTTTGCATTGTTGCTTTGAAGAATCACTTGTAAGGTTTTTTTTTTTTTTTTTTTTTTGAGACAGAGCCTCAAGCTGTTCCCCTGGGCAGAATGCCCTGGTATTACAGCTCACAGCAACCTCCCAACTCCTGGGCTCAAGCGAGTCTCCTGCCTCCGCCTCCCAAGTAGCTGGGATCACAGGCGCCCGCCACAACGCCTGGCTATTTTTTTTTGGTTGTAGCTATCGTTGTTTGGCGGGTCCGGGCTGGGGATTTGAACCCGCCACCTTAGGTATACGCCTTAGCCGCTTGAGCTATAGGCGCTGAGCCCGCTTGTAAGTTTCTAAGCCAACTAAGCTCCCACTTACCTCACCCCCAAGCCCTGTGTGCCGTTGTCCTTTACTAGCTGTCATGGTAAGTCATGGTTACCTCATCCCATGGTATGTTCTGGTTTACTGGCCCCATCTGGCAATTGGGAGGATTGGACAGGATTCCAAGTGATCCTGTCTGCTGCAGGTGAATATACCTTCTCTAGCTTTGTATAATGTAAATTTGAGATTTCAATTCCAGTCAGACCTGGGAGAGATTGGGACCCAAGCTTGAAGAAGATGCACCTAACACGTCATCCCCAGCCTGTGAAGACTGGCCGCAGTTTTCAGCCCAGGGGAGGGACGTTGGCAGGCAGTTACCTCTTTCTTAACTGAGCTCAAGTCAGGAAGGTGTTAAATTTTGCAAATGGGATGTGGCTCTGGGATCACTTGAAAGATCTCAGCTGGGGGGCAGTGCCTGTGACTCAAAAGGGTAGGACGCCGGTCCCATATGCCAGAGGTGGCGGGTTCAAACCCAGCCCTGGCCAAAAACTGCAAAAAATAATAATAATAAAAGATCTCAGCTGGGATTTGAACCCTAGTCAGTCAGTGTTCTCAGATGAAGCAATGGCCCAGACAGGTTAGTAGCAGACCGATGTCCAACCTATCCAGTGCATGCAGGCTAGGTCACATGGTTTACTCCTGACGTTATCTCCCGGAAGGGATAGTCCTCTCTTGGTTATGGGAGAAGCTGAACTAAACACCCCATGGTCCCCTGAGGCTTGGTTAAGTGCTTATGCTGATTAGGTGCCCAGTCTCAGCATGTTCTGGAGAAATGTTTTTCCAGAGCTGGAGGCTCTGTAGAGGCACAAAAACTTCACTGGGGAGCAAAAGGAGTAAGAGTGTGGGGTGGGGACTCACCAGGGGCTGCAGGTTCCTGATGCTGAGCCTGAAGGCACGCAGGATTGGAAATGTAAACGGCAGACACGGAGAAGAGTTAGTGGCAGGATAGGGCGGAAGCCATTTCTACGTTTTTAGCACTAAAACGGAATGGAGAGCATAAATTCCCCAAAAGGTTATGTCCAAATCAAGGGGCTTGATCTTAATACAAGCTCCAGGCAGAGACTTTGTATCCCTCCAGCTGCACAAAGTCTCTCCCATTTGGGGGTGGGGGGCGGGATTTCACTATCCTGATAATCAAGTGCAGCTCCACCATTCCAAAACCTCTATAAACATTTGCTCCTCAGCTGTGCAGGCCCAGGATCAAGGGCTGGTTGGCCCAGACCTGACCTCAATAAAGGTATAAAATTAGGAGAGTGAGAGAGTTGAGGGGGAGGGGACACTGGGAAAAAGACATCTGAGAAGGTCTGCCTGGGTTGTTGATTTAGAAGCCCAGAATCTTGAGTCAGACAAGCGGGTAAGCTTAGGGATAACACCTGCTCTCTCCAGGCCTTGGTTTTCCCACTCTTTGAATAGGGATGATGCCCTGATCCTTGCTGTGTCAAGGAAGGGTAGCCATAGGAGACCCAAAGTGATGGCAATGACTTGGCTTTTGCTGCCATCTGGTGAAAATATGAGACATTGCACACACTATCCTTGGACTACACACCTCATTCAGTATTTTTATTGCCAAGTAGTATTCCATAGTAGAGTAGAACCTCTGTAAGTTAACCACCCAAGGGACTGTAACAAACTGGTCAACATAAAGAGGTGGTCGGCTCGGCACCTATGGCTCAAGTGGCTAAGGCGCCAGCCACATACACCTAAGGTGGCGGGTTCGAATCCAGC
>NW_003852535.1:2392867-2401268 GCF_000181295.1 Otolemur garnettii
AAAAAAAAAAAAGAAAGAAGCAACTAGGCCTACTGTACTGATACGTACATGTGGTGCATGTCCCATCTATGAAAACTACATCAACTTATGAAGGTTCTACTGTTCTTTTCTTTTTTTAATTAAATTAAATTTTTTTTAGAGACAGAGTCTCACTATGTTGCCCTCGGTGGAGTGCCGTGGCTCCACAGCTCACAGCAACCTCAAATTCTTGGACTTAAGTGATTCTCTTGCCTCAGCCTCCCAAGTAGCTGAGACTACAGACACCTGCCACAGCACCTGCTATTTTTTGTTGCAGTTGTCATTGTTTAGCTGGCCCAGGCTGGGTTCGAACCCACCAGTCTTAGTGCATGTGGCTGGTGCTGTAACCACTGTGCTACAGGTGCTGAGCCTTATTTTTCTTTCTTTCTTTTTTCTTTTTCTTTCTTTCTTTCTTTTTTTTTTTTCTTTTGCAGTTTTTGGCCAAGGCTGGGTTTGAACCCACTACTTCCGGTATATGGAGCCAGTACCCTACTCCTTTGAGCCATAGGCGCCGCCCCTTATTTTTCTTTTTAATACCATAATTTTTTTCCATTTACCTGTTATACAAATTTGAGTTATTTCCATTTCTTGGCAATTATGAACAAAGCTACTATTAATATTTGTGTACAAGTTTGTGTGGACATAAGTTTCATTTTTCTTGGGTTGTATGGTAGCTGTAGGCTTATTTTGACAGAAATTTCTTCTGGGTATGGTGGCTCACATTTGTAATCCCAGCACTTTGGGAGGCTGAGGCAGGAGGATTACTTGAGGCCAGGAGTTCAAAACCAGCCTGGGAAACACAATAAGATCCCATCCCTACAAAAAAAAATTTTTTTTAATTAAATGAGCATGGTGGTGAGCACACCACTGCACTCTAGCCTTCAAATACTCATAGTTTATTGTACATCAGTAAAGCTGTAAGAATAAAGGGTACAGGGCGGTGCCTGTGGTTCAGAGGAGTTGGGCACTAGCCCCATATGCCAGAGGTGGTGGGTTCAAACCCAGCCCTGGCCAAAAACTGCAAAAAAAAAAAAAAAGAATAAAGGGTACACACACACATAAAACCAAGAGTGAGGCTGGTCATGGTGGCTCGCATCCATAATCCTATCACTGAAGACTCAGAGAAGCTGCACTTAGTGTCTGAAGAATTCAGGGAAAGTTAGAGAGAGTCAGGGAGCATTTGGGCTGAGCCTTAGAGAATAAATAGGAGACTTCTAGGTGGACAAGAGGACAGGAGCATTCATCCAGAGAGAATAGCCTGAGAATCTCAGAGGTGTAAAGATGCAGGGCATTGGCAACCGAAGTGGCTGGACGGGGAGCTGAGAGAACAGAGGTGGTGGCAGGGCCTGGAATAGCAGAGAAGTTGGGGATTTGCCCCTGGAACAGATAATAAGACCATGATTCTGACTACAAGGTCAGGCAGGGGAGGAGAGGACATGCAAGCCTGGAAGTCTGGAGGCAGGGCATGGAGGGAGCCTTTTTTACAAGTTTAGATATTCAGCCTAGTTCTAAGAGACAGAACAGCTCTCAGGAAGAGCTCTGATTTAGGTGCTTGTGGCTCAATGAGTAGGGCACTGGCCCCATATACCAGAGGTGGTAGGTTCAAACCCAGCCCTGGCCAAAAATTGCAAAAAAAAAAAAAAAGAAAGAAAGAGAAAGAAAAAAGACCTCTGATTTATGCCTTCAGGAATCTAGGGGCTAGAGCTGCTCACTTCAAGGCAGAGAGCAGGTGGGGAGGTGCAGGGAACTTGGGGCCCATTGAGTTTGAGAGGCCTACAGGCTGTCTGAGTGGAGGTGTCCAGTGGGCCTCATAAGTGACCACCCTGGCAGTGTCGTCAGAGTGAGTGAGATGCCTGGGTACTGTGTGCAGGAGGGGCCTGGATGAGCCCTTCTGGTTTCTCTGTGTAGTTTGGCCTGTGCCGCCCTCCTGCTTCCTGAATGTAGTTTCATTTAAGCATTCACTCCCTCCATCCCTCATTCATTCATTCATTCACTCACTCAACAAATACCGAGTTAAGCACAATCCCTGATGGGTCTATAAAGGTCTCCTTCCTCATGGACTCAGTGCCAGGAGGGATGCAGCTACCAAAGGGAGTTGCACATAGCCCAGATCTGGGAGTAAAGGAGTCAGGGGGTGGGTGGAGGGCAGGGAGCGGGCAGCTCTGGGAGTTGGTGCTAGAATTCCCTCTGCTCTCTTCTCTGCCCACCAGTACCTCTGACATGTGATGTCTCCTCTCTGGGGAGTCTCAAACCCCCTTTTTAACTCTGGCAAAACACAGCTTCCTCCTTCTATAATTGATCTGTTTCTCCTGGTGGTGTCCCCAGCTGGGAAGTCTCACAGGCCCAACTGCTCCCATCAGTCCCCTGCCTTGCTCACTGTGACACCACCATGAGGCTGCCCCTCCACATCCTCACCTTAAGGCTACTGCCATCAGGGTGTCCTTCAGACCCTCTGAGCTTCCCAGGACTGGCCCATCTTCATGGACTCCCCACAGTCCAGGACTCCCATCCAGACTCCATCTGACATGCCCCTTACCTGTCTTTGTCCTGCCTCTGATGCCCCTGCTTGACAGCATCCCTCCTGCTAAAGGAACCGCTGCTCTACATCGGCCCCTCACTATCCAGTCTCAGTCCTTCCCTCATGCCTTTGCCCCTTTCTGGACTATTTCCCCTCTCCCATCTCCAGTGTAAGTCCCAACCCCGAAACTCCCTCAGCAATGAAGCCTTACCTGACCGCCCTGTGCCCTCTCCTTGGCTGCCCAAGGCTTGCCTACTCTCAGAATGTTCCCTGAGGCTGGGCATGGTGGCTCATGCCTATAATCCCAGCATGCTGGGAGGCCAAGGCAGGTGGATTGCTTGACCTCAGGAGTTCCAGATCAGCCTGAGCAAGAGTGAGACCCCCGTCTCTACTAAAAATAGAAAAAAAAAAGTTAGCTGGTCACCTGTAGCTGTAGCTACTTGGGAGGCTGACGCAGATGGCTTCAGCCCAAGAGTTTAAGGTTGCTGTGAGCTGTAACATTATGGCACTCTATCCAGGGTGATAGAGTGAGAGTTTATCTCATAAAAAAAAATGTGCCTTCAGACTCCCAGAGTACTCCCACTGGTTTCCAGTGCAATCGCAGAGGCCATGCCCCAGTTTACTCAGATAAAGCATGAGGACAATACCCTCCCCAACAAACTCGTGTGTGTGTACTATGTATACACGTGTTCACATGTGAAACGATGCCCACATGTGGCGACACCCAGGTATTGCTACCCACTTATGTCACATGAAGTCCATTCAGGTGCCAATTTTCATCACACTCCCTCTTATTAAGTTCTATTTTTTTTTTCTTTTTGAGACATGGTCTTGTTCTGTTACCTGGATTACCCAGGCTAGAGTGCAGTGGCATCATCATGGTTCGTTGTAACCTCAAACTCTTGGGCTTAAGTGGGCCATCACACCTGGCTAATTTTTCCTACTTGTTTTTGTAGAGACAGGGGTCTTAATATGTTGTTTGGGCTGGTCTTGAACTTCTGGCCTTGAGAGATCTTCCTGCCCCACCCTCATAGAATGTTAAGATTACAGCCATGAGCCACTGTACCTTTTTTGAAATTTAATTTTACTTTATTTTATTTTATTTTATTTTTTTTGAGACAGAGCCTCAAGCTATCCCCCTGGGTAGAGTGCCGTGGCATTACAGCTCACAGCAACCTCCAACTCCTGGGCTCAAGCGAGTCTCCTGCCTCCGCCTCCCAAGTAGCTGGGACCACAGGCGCCCGCCACAACGCCTGGCCATTTTTTGGTTGCATTGTTGTTTGGGTGGGCTGGGGATTCGAACCCGCCACCTTAGGTGTATGTGGCTGGCGCCTTAGCCACTTGAGCCACAGGCGCCGAGCCTATTTTATTTTATTTTTGAGACAGAGCCTCAAGCTGTCACCCTCATCACAGCTCACAGCAACCTCCAACTCATGGGCTCAAGCGATTCTCCTGCCTTTGCCTCTCTAGTAGCTGAGATTACAGGTGCCCGCCACGATACCCGGCTATTTTTTGGTTGCAGCCGTCACTGTTGTTTGGCAGGCCCGGTCTGGATTTGAACCTGCCAGCTCTGGTGTATGTGGCTGGTGTCTTAGCCGCTTGAGCCACAGCCCCTTTTTTTTTATTTTAGTAAACTTTCTGTTTTAAGATGGATTGGATTTGGCAGTGCCTATAACTCAGTGGGTAGGGCGCTGGCCACATACACTGAGGCTGGTGGGTTTGAACCCAGACTGGGCCAGCTAAAATCAACAATGACAACTGCAACAACAAAAAGATAGCCGGGCATTGTGGCAGGAGCCTGTGGTCCCAGGTACTTGGGGGGCTGAGGCAGGAGAATCGCTTGAGCCCAGGAGTTTCTGTGAGCTATGATGCCATAGTACTCTACTGAGGGTGACACAGTGAGACTCTGCCTCAAACAAACAAACAAAAAAGATGGATTGGACTTACAGAGAAGTTGTAAAGATAGTGTCGCAATTTATACTGACTATTTATTTATTTTTGAGATAGGGTCTGACTTGTTTGCCCAGGCTGGAGCAACTCAGTCATAACTCATTGCAGCCCAGAACTCTTGGGCTCAAGCAATCCTTTTGCCTCACTTTCCTAAGCAGCTGGAATTATAGGCCTACCACCATGCCTGGCTTTTTTTTTTTTTTTTTTTTAAGCGATATGGAGTTTTACTAGGTTGCCCAGGCTGCTCTTAAATTCTTGGCTTCAAGTGATCCTCCCACCTCAGTCTTGCAAAATGCTGGAATTACAGGCATGAGCACCTGTCTATGATTTTCTATTTAAGCAAGAAACACACTAAATAAGTTCACTATTAAATATGATATTTTGGCCAAGTGCAGTGGCTTACACTTGTAATCCTAACACTCCGGGAGGCTGAGGCAGATGGATTTCTTGAGCTTAGGAGTTCAAGACCACCCTGAGCAAGAGACCCCATCTCTACTAAAAATAGAAAAACCAGTCAGGTGTTATGGCACATGCCTGTTGTCCCAGCTACTCAGGAGGCTGAGGCAAAAGGATCACATAAGCCCAAGAGTTGGAGGTTGCAGTGAGCTATGACACCAGAGCACTCCACCCAGGGTGAAAGAGTGAGACTCTGTCTCAAAATATAAAAAAAGAGAAATTTTTATAAAGGCTTGGCTCAGCTCCTATAGCTCAACCGGCTAAGGCGCCAGCCACGTACACCTAAGGTGGCAGGTTCGAATCCCCAGCCCGGACCCGCCAAACAACAATGATGGCTGCAACCAAAAAATGGCCGGGCATTGTGGCGGGCGCCTGTAGTCCCAGCTACTTGGGAGGCGGAGGCAGGAGACTCACTTAAGCCCAGGAGTTGGAGGTTGCTGTGAGCTGTAATGTCACGGCACTCTGCCCAGGGGGACAGCTTGAGGCTCTGTCTCAAAAAAAAAAGGCTTGGCACTTGTAGCTCAGCGGCTAGGGTGTCAGCCGCATACACAGGAGCTTGAGGGTTCTAACCCAGCCCCCATCTCCCAAACAATAATGACAACTGCATTCAAAAAATAGCCAGGCATTGTGGCGGGCACCTGTAGTCCCAGCTACTTGGGAGGCTGAGAAAAGAAAAGTCCAAGAGTTTGAGGTTGCTGTGAGCTGTGATGCCACAGCACTCTACCAAGGGCAACATAGTGAGAGTCTGTCTCAAAAAATAATAATAATAAAAATAAATTAAAAAAATATATGGGCTTGGCACCCATAGCACAGTGGTTACGGTGTCAGCCACATACACCAAGGATGGTGGGTTTGAACCCAGCCCAGGCCTGCTAAACAATTGCAACAAAAAAATAGCCAGGCATTGTGAAGGGCACCTATAGCCTCAGCTACTTGGGAGGCTGAGGCAAGAAGATTGCTTAAGCCCAAGAGTTTGAGGTTGCTGTGAGCTGTGATGCCACAGCACTCTACCAAGGGTAATATAGTGAGACTCTGTCTCAAAATATAAAAAAAAATAAAAATAAATGTGATATTTTGACATTAGACAAAAATACACTCATCATTTAACTCAACACAACAGCTTGGAACAATCTGGGGCAAACACAATTGTGAGCCACATGTGATTGAGTCCAAAGCTTTGCTCTGTAGGGCAGCCCTGAGGGGTGAGGAGGTGGACAGAGGAAACTGGGACTGGCGCCCTTGCAGGCCTGGGGAAGTCTCACCTCACTCCCCAGGTGGAACATGGGCCATTTTAGGTCTTGAGCAGCAGAGTGATGTATCTAACTGTCTTTCTAGTGGCTGAGGTGAGTGGAAGAGGGAGGCCTGTGAGGCGACTACTATGCATGTCCAGGTGAGAGGGGAGGGTTGGGGCAGAGACGTAGACCCATTGCTGATGCTCGTGTAGGGGTGTAAGAGGGACTTTTAGGGTGACTGGCTTCTGGCCTGGAGGGGTGGAGTTGCCATTTGCTGATGGGTAAAGGTGATCAGGTTTGGGGGTGCTCAAGGTCATTTCCAGTTTGAGGATGCAAGGGGTGGGTGGCCCCAGGCTGTGATGGGGGATGTAAGTGGTGTTTAGAGCATTGGTTCTCAACGTGTGGGTCGCGAACAACATGGGGGTGGAACAACCCTCTCACGGGGGTTGCCTAAGACCATCCTGCATATCAGATATTTACATTACAATTCATAATAGTAGCAAAATTACAGTTATGAAGTAGCAACGAAAATAATTTTATGGTTGGGGGTCACCACAACATGAGGAACTGTATTAAAGGGTTGTGGCATTAGAAAGGTTTAGAGCCTCGACTCCATGGGCTGAATTGGATGGTTTGCCTTGGCCAGACCATCTGCCCAGCGTCAGGCATCATTTGCAAAGTTCTCACCCCACCCCACCTTAGTGCCTGTCCCCCTGGCAGTTCTCAGAAACAACTTCCGTGCACATCTGGGGTTCCACATCAGAGGCAGAGCGAGGGCACAGACCTGCCACAGAAGTTGCCAACACCCAGCAAATAGTGTGGCCAGAGGACAACAGCCTGGCAGCCAGCCATGGCCACCTGCTGACTCTTCAGTTCACACCAGTGAGCCCCCACCCGGCCCTGGCTTGAACTTCCCAGGCGCTCTGTTCTCCCTTTTCCTCCTGAGGAAAGAGAAATACATCTTATACTTCTTAGTGATCTTGAGATCCCTGCAGCTGCAGAGAAATTTCTCCTCTAAACACTTGTATTTGGCAGTCTCCAGATAAGAACAAACTTTACACTGGGCTGAAATAACCGTGAAAAGAAAAGAAAAAAAGACTACTATAACTAATAACAATACCCTGGTTTCTAACATCTGTAGCTATAACTATGTACCTGATATTGAACTGAAGAAAAAAAGAAGATATAAAAGAGCCTGGAAAAAAACTGCTCCTCAGAACTCAGCATTTCACGCCTTGAGACACCTGAGTTCTCACTGCTGGCTCCTTCCTCTATATTGTTGGTGTAAGTGTCTGTCTGTTTTAATTCTCTGTTTTCCTGCAACACTCCTGAGACCATCCTTCGTTTTCCCACCTGGAAGGAAAGCCCATGACCCAAATGCCCTGGTAGCCAGATGGAGTCAAAAGGGAAGTGGCTGGATGGTCCCTGGCTTCTCCTGAGCCCCACGCTCCCTCCCAAGGCCAGCGTTTAACCTGGAAAAATGGCCAAGATGGGCACAGGGTGATGTGGACTGACAAGTGACCAGAGGGTCGTGAGGAATTGATGGGGCTGCTTTTCCCAGAGAAGTGATGTGAGGAGTGGGGTGATGGAGTAGACAGGTTCCCAGGCAGCCCACCTTGGAGCTGAAATGGCTAGCCTGAGAATCTGGTGGCCCTGGGAACCAGGCATTCCTGGGTCCAGGCTAGTGAGAAGCAAACTTGTGGCTAGAGCTGTCCCCATTTCTGCCTACGTGGAGTCAGGCCAGGCAGAGGCCAATACTATCTCAGAGACTGGTCCCATCCTGCCCCTAGGCACTGTCCTAATGAGAACACAGCTACTAGCAATAGTCACCATGCTGGGACACACCTACTGCCACTCAACACATCATTTCCAGTGAACTGTCGTTCCCCAGTGACCAGGATGACATAGACATGACCTCGGGGAGGACATACTCAAGGGGAGTCCAGCCAAGGGCCACAGGGGCTCAGCCTGCTTCCTGGGGCAGGAGGTGTCTGAATTGGGCCTTGACAAAATGTTAGGTAAGACCAGGTGAAGGCACGGGGAACATCCCCCAAGAGGGGGCACAGCACACCCCAAGGCATCAGGCTAGAGGGCCACACAACAACCTGCTTAGTCATGAGGGCACCTTGGGGCTCACATGGCTCCCCTCCCAGCTCCTTTCCCTCAGCGTCCCCCACCTTCACATTCTCATGATTTTTTCTTTCTTTCTTTTTTTTTTTTTTTTTTT
>NW_003852535.1:2402010-2406866 GCF_000181295.1 Otolemur garnettii
GCCTGTGGTCCCAGCTACTTGGGAGGCTGAGGCAGGAGACTCGCTTGAGCCCAGGAGTTGGAGGTTGCTATGAGCTGTGATGCCACAGTATTCTACCCAGGGGGAAAGCTTGAGGCTCTGTCTCAAAAAGAAAAAAAAGTTTGAGGACCCCTGGCTTAAGTGATTTCTTGCCTTGGCCTCCCAACAACACCTGGCTATTTGTTGTTGTTGTTGTTGTTGTTGTTGTTGTCATCATTGTTGTTTAGCAGGCCCAGGCTGGGTTTGAACCCACCAGCCCCAGTGTATGTGGCCAGCACCCTAACTACTGAGCTATGAGTGCCAAGCCTCACATGATTCCTTTTTTTCCCTCTTCTACTGCTTTGAGGTATTCCTTTTTTTTTTTTTTTTTTGAGACAGAGTCTCACTATGTCACCCTCTGTAGAGTGCTATGGCCTCACGGCTCACAGCAACCTCAAACTCTTGGGCTTACGCGATTCTCTTGCTTCAGCCTCCCAAGTAGCTGGGACTACAGGCACCCGCCACAATGCCTGGCTATCTTTTGGTTGTAGTTGTACTTGTCATTGTTGTTTGGCAGGCCCAGGCTGGGTTCAAACCTGCCAGCTCCAATGTATGTGGTTGGCTCCCTAGCTGCTGAGCTATAGGCACTGAGCCAAGTCTTCTTATTTTTCTTTCTTTCTTTTCTTTGAGACAGAGTCTCAAGCTGTCACCCTGGGTAGAGTGCCTTGGCATCATAGCTCACAGCAACCTCCAACTCTTGGGTTCAAGAGATTCTCTTGCCTTAGTTTTTCTGTTTTTAGTAGATACAGGCTCTCACTTTTTGCTCAGGCTGGTCTCGAACCCGTGAGCTCAAACAATCTACCTGCCTCGGCCTCCCAGAGTGCTAGGATTACAGGCATGAGCCACTGAGCCCAGCCTTTTATTTATTTATTATCTTTTGCAATTTTTTTGGCTGGTGCTGGGTTTGAACCTGCCACCTCCGGTATATGGGGCTGGTGCCCTACTCCTTTGAGCCATAGGCGCAGCCCAGACCCCAGCCTTTTATTTCTAATACTTTGATATCACCCTTGCATTTATAAGTAGGTGTTTTAAGAGCCCCCCACTAAACTGGGGTCCTAGTGCTATCAACTCAGTCTGGTGGGACATGAATAGACCAGACCTAGTTTTCTGGTCTGTGACCAAGAAGTTCCTCATGGGGCAAATTTGTTATAGTGGGAAGACACCTTTGTGGCTCTTGTCTGACCTATGTCTGTCCAGTTTATGCCTGCTGGAACATTGTTCTGGTGCTAAACCCCAATTTAGCTGGGGGTTCTCAAAACACTAGGGCACCTTGGCTGAGCATGGTGGCGCATATCTATAATCCCAGTACTTTGGTAGGCCATGGCTGGAGGATACTTGAGGCCAGCAATTGGAGACCAGCCTGGGCAACATAATGAGCCTCCATCTCTATAAAAATATTTTTATTTTGGGGTGGCACCTGTGGCTCAAGGAGTAGGGCACCAGCCCCATAAACTGGAGGTGGCCTGGCCCCAGCCAAAAACTGCAAAAAAAAAAAAAAATTATTTTTATTTATTTATTTTTGCTGATTACCTTTGCAATAAGAATTTTTTTTTAATAATTAGCTGGGGCCAGGCAAGGTGGGTCACGCCTATAATCCCAGCACTCTGAGAGGCTGAGGTGGGTGAATTGCTTGAGCTCATGAGTTTGAGACCAGCCTGAGCAAAATTGAGATCCCGTCTCTACTAAAAATATAAAAACTGAGGCAAAAGGATCACTTGAGACCAAGAGTTGGAGGTTGCTGTGAGCTATGATGCCAAGGCACTCTACCCAGAGTAATAGCTTGAGATTCTGTCTCAAAAAAAAAAAAAAAAAGCTGGGCATCGTGGTATGTATCTCTCATCCCTGCTATTCAGGAGGCTGAGGCAGGAGGATTGTTCAAGCCCAGGAGTTTGAGGTTGCTATTGTTGCTGGACCAAAAAGTCTGTTCACCTGTCACCCAAGGCAATCAACAGAGAAGTGGATGAGAGATCAACAGGTTCACTTTTATTTACAGAAAAGCCAGCAATTCTGGAGAGAAGCGGGGATATCTCCTCAGAGTGCTATTCTGCCCGCTTTTTTTTTTTTTTTTTTTTTTTTTTGAGACAGAACCTCAAGCTGTCCCCCTGGGTAGAGTGCCGTGGCATTACAGCTCACAGCAACCTCCAACTCCTGGGCTCAAGCGAGTCTCCTGCCTCAGCCTCCCAAGTAGCTGGGACCACAGGCGCCCGCCACAACGCCCGGCTATTTTTTGGTTGCAGCCGTCATTGTTGTTTTGGCAGGTCCGGGCTGGGGGTTCGAACCTGCCACCTTAGGTGTACGTGGCTGGCGCCTTAGCCGGTTGAGCTATAGGCGCCGAGCCTATTCTGCCCTCTTGTTTCTTCTTGTTACTTTTATGCTCTCACAGTGAGAGTGAGCATCAGCAACGTTATTGAGAAGTTTAGGGGTAGCGTCTTGCCAGAGTTCCGCAAGAAGAGGAGGAGACCGGTCCAGGGATTAAGGATAGGCTTTATTTAAAAGGAGCAGAATGGAGTCTGACCAGAAGTCACCTCTGCTCACTCAGTTTCAAGGAACTTTTATTAGCATAGTTTGGAAGGTGGGAGGGGGTCATGAGAGGTGAAGGAAGCCATCTTTCCTGCAGAGTGAATGATGCTGTGTCTGGAATCACTGCCTTCCAAAAAAGGTGTTAATCTTGCAGAAAGACCTTATCTCTAGTGCCAGCCTGGACCAGGATAGGAGATTCTTATGCTTCCCAGGAACACCGGCCTTACAGCATTTCAGGAGCGTGGGGAGGGGGTTGCTGTGACCATGCCATTTGGTCTCTGACCTGCTTTCTTTCACTAGCTGTCCTCCCATGATGGCTATACTCTTTTTAGGGTCATGAGGATTTACAGGAGTATGGGAAGGGGGTGGCTGTAATCATGCAATTTGATTTCTGGCCTGCTTTCTTTCTCTACCTGTCTCCCACATAGCTGTACTTTCATCAGGGTCCTGAGGATTTCTTCCCCACAGTTGTTACTCATCACAGAATATGTTAAACAGATTCCTGCTCATAGGTTACAAAGTTATATAATATCTTCCTGTCCTGAAGTGGGACTAAATTTATAGTTAGTCAACTAAATTTATAGTTAGTCAACATTTCAATGGGTTCACAGAGTGCCCTGTGTCCTTGACTGGTACCATGGAGTCCAGTTCCCCAACTTGCCCATGACAGTAGGTCATAGAAGTGAATGAACAATCTCTAGATGTCAGCATCTAGGCTCATCTGGCCCTGTTAGGGCCCGACCAGCAGTGCCCTGCAGGAAATGCTGTTCAGGTTAACAGTGGCCGCAAACACCGTGAGATACAATTGCACTGCACTGCAGTGTGGGTGACAGCACAAGATCCTGTGTCTCAAAAACAAAAACAAAAAACACTAGGCTGAAACCCCCAAAATAAGTGACTGAGGCAAAGAGCTCAGTCAGTGCAAGTTTATTAAGCCAAAATTGAGGGCACATCTGGGAAAAATACAAACTACAGACAAATCTGTGACTTTTTCCAGAGGAAAATTTGGAAGTTCCAGTATTTAAAGGGTATAAGGCATATGGGGGGTGGGGGGGAAGGCAGGGTAGGGGTACTAAGACAAAATGATTATATCCTTATGAGCCCCAGGAAAATCTGCAGTTTTACTTGAGACAAGACAAATGCTGGAAGAGAAAAAGGGAGTGAAGGAAGTATCAATTATGAAGATGCCCCTGGGTAGGGGAAAGAATATTTGATCTGTTTTATCTTTGTTCTCCACCTGGGAAGATAAACTTGTAATTCATTCTGTTGTTTAGACTTTAGTTTTAGGAGCTAGACTTAGCTTGTAGGCCTAAAGTTACAGTTTGCTGTGTCCTTGCTTCTAGAAGGTCAGCTAGGAATTTCCTTAATGAATGATCTGTGGGGCCAGCTCTTTAGAGTTGCCTGAGGCCTGTACTTCCCTTTTTGCATAAGGAGTTGGGGGAGGGGTATTCCCCAAATGTTTATTTTCTTTTCATAGGTACCTAAAGCTACAGAAAATGTAGGGCGCTGTCCCTACCACCCTATCCCCAATAAAAAAGGAGCTCGGCACAGCTCTGCCTCCTGCCTTGTTATTGTCAGGGATCTAGTTGCCTCTTGTTTTCATGTCTCTCCACAAAAGTAATAATCTATTGCTTTGTATGATTGGTGATTAGTTAGATTTGCCTACTTCTGTCACATTTCTCTGCTTAAAATTCAAAAGCAATTTTTAAAATTGCTTTTAAAAATCCTGTTCCCTAGGCTTGGCGCCCGGGGCTCAGTGGTTAGGGCTCCAGCCACGTACACCAGGGCTGGTGGGTTCGAACCCAGCCCAGGCGCCCAGGCCTGCTAAACAACAATGACAACTACAACAAAAAACTAGCTGGGCTTTGTGGTGGGCACCTCCCAGCTACTTGGGAGGTCTAGGCAAGAACATTGCTTAAGCCCAAGAGTTGGAAGTTTCTGTGAGCTGTGACTCCAGGGCACTCTACCAAGGGCAACATAATAAGACTCTGTTTCAAAAAAAAAAAAAAATATCCTGTTCCTTCTTTCTGGGTTCAAGGTTCTTCCATAGTCAGAATTTCTCTTTGCTGAGTCCTTGATCTTGGAGATTCAAGGAGTGGACCCATGGAGTGCAAGACTAAGTGAAAAGATGGATTTTTTGAAAGATAAGGCAAGGGCTCGGCGCCTATAGCTCAACCGGCTAAGGCGCCGCCACCCACGTACACCTAAGGTGGCGGGTTTGAATCCCCAGCCCGGACCCGCCAAACAACAATGACGGCTGCAACCAAAAAATAGCCGGG
>NW_003852535.1:2407459-2410885 GCF_000181295.1 Otolemur garnettii
TAGGAGGCTGAGGCAAGAGAATCACTTAAGCCCAAGAGTTGGAGGTTGCTGTGAGCTGTGATGCCACAGCACTCTACCCAGGGCGACAGCTTGAGACTCTGTCTCAAAAAAAAAAAAGAATTATGTAAAATGGAACTAATGGTTGTATGGAAAATGGAACTAATTTATTGCTTCTCATTTCCAAATTTTTTTTTTCCTACTGTGTGAAAATGGGTTAGGGCCCTTTAATCTTTTTCTTAGGCTAGATGGTACAATATTAAATTTTGCCTGTAGAGGGTGCTGAGCCACATTTCTAGAGGAAAAAGTTCTGCTTCCTGGTTTTGCCTGGGTCCTCCCAGCATCTTCCCAGCAGGGCAGCTTCTCTGGCTCAGCTCCCTCAGCTAGTGCAGGGCACAGTGGGCAGCAGCACTGGGTTACGACTGCTTTCCCCAGCACCCCACCCAACCTTGGGAGTATTGGAGTGCCTCTAGTGAGACACTTCCCTGTGAACAGCTTTCCCCAGAACCAATAGCCATTCCCTCCATCAAGGTCTGGATCTCAGACATCAGAGCAGAAGGGGGCTCTTCCCCGGGTGCTCTATCTCAACTCTAGGGATGGGCTGCTCCTTGGCTGCTTTTTTTTTTTTTTTTTTTTTTTGAGACAGAGTCTCACTATGTCACCCTTGGTACAGTGCCGTAGCATCACAGCTCACAGCAAACTCTTGGGCTTAAGTGATTCTCTTGCCTCAGCCTCCCAAGTAGCTGGGAGTACAGGTGCCTACCACAACGCCCAGTTATTTTTTTGTTGTTGCAATTGTCATTATTGTTTAGCTGGCCTGTGCTAGGTTCAAACCGGCCAACCTGGGTATATGTGGCCAGTGCCCTATCCACTGAGTTATGGGTGCTGCCTGTAACTGCTATTTCTGTATTCTTCACAGTTTTTCTTTACTTTTTATTAGCCAATCCCTTGTTTTTCCAATCTCTTGTTATAGCTAATAATTCTTTTTTTTTTTCCTGAATTTTTTTTGGTTGTTGATTTTTAGAAATAGGCTCTTACTCTGTGGCCCAGGTTAGAGTGCAGTGACATGAGCATAGATCACCACAGCCTCAAACTTCTGGGCTTAAGAGATCCTTCCACCTTAGTCTACTCAGTAGCTGGGACAATAAGTGCACACCACCACACCAGGCTAATTTTTTTTTTTTTTTTTTTTTTGCAGTTTTTGGCCAGGGCTGGGTTTGAACCCACCACCTCTGATATATAGGGCTGACAACCTACTCCTTGAGCCACAGGTGCCACCTGACCACCAGGCTAATTTTTAAATGTTTTTTTTTCTTTTTCTTTTTTTGAGACAGAGTCTCACTACGTCAGTAGAGTACTGTGGCATCACCGCTCATAGCAACTCAAACTCTTGGGCTTAAGTAATTCTCCTGCCTCAGCCTCCCAAGTAGCTGGGACTACAGGCTCCCGCCACAATACCTGGCTATTTTTGTTGTTGTTGTTGTTGCAGTTGTCATTGTTATTTAGCAGGCCTGGGCCAGGTTTGAATCCACCAACCCCAGTGTATGTGGCTAGTGCCTTAACCACTGAGCTACAGGCACCAAGCCTAATTTTTAAATTTTTATTTAAAGACAGGGTCTCAAGGGCGGTGCCTATGGCTCAAAGGAGTAGGGCATCGGCCCCTTATACCTTAGGTGGCGGGTTCAAACTCAGCCCCAGTCAAAAATAAATAAATAAATAAAGACAGGGTCTCACTACATTGTTTAGGCTGGACTTAAAGTCCTGAGCTCAAGTGATCCTTATACTTTGGCCTCCCATAGTGCAGGGATTATAGGTGTGAGCCATTGAGCTGGCTCCATGTATATTGAACTTGCCCTGTTCCAGTAACTTGGTGGTTTCTTTTCTTTTTTTCTTTTTCTTTTATTTATTTATTTATTTGAGACAGGGTCTCACTATGTTGCCCTCCATAGAGTGCTGTGGCATCACAGCTCACAGCAACTTCAAACTCTTGGGCTTAAGCAATGCTCTTGCCTCAGCCTCCTGAGTAGCTGGGACTACAGGTGCCTGCCACAATGCCCAGCTATTTCTTTTCTTTTCTTTTCTTTTCTTTTGTAGTTGTCATTATTGTTTGGCAGGCCCGGGCTGGGTTTGAACCCACCAGGTCTGGTGTATGTGGCTGGCGCCCTAGCCACTGAGCTACAGGTGCTGAGCCAACTTGGTGGTTTCTTGTACCTACTTTGACCCAGATTGATGCAGCTGCCTACTTCAAAGTGTATTGAGGATCAGAGAGGTAGTACAGGGAGAGTGTGTAGCTTAGTGCCTGATACACAGCAAAGACTCAGAAAACAGCTCTAATATCATCATCACCATCATCTTCATCATCTCATCATGTAGATACCTGTAGAGCAGCCTCTTATTAACTGGATGTGGTTCCAGAGTTGGAGTTTTGAATCACTGCACTCCCGGCTTGGTGCTTATAACTCAGCGGCTAGGGCAACAACCACATACACCAGGGCTGGTAGGTTTGAACTCAGCCCGGGCCTGCCAAACAGCAATGACAACTACAACAAAAAAATAGCTGGGCATTGTGGTAGGCGCCTATAGTCCCAGCTACTTGGGAGGCTGAGGCAAGAGAATCTCTTAAGCCCAAGAGTTTGAGGTTGCTAGAGCTGTGATGTCATGGCACTCTACTGAGGGCGACATAGTGAGACTCTGTCTCAAAAAAAAAAAAAAAATCACTCCACTCCTTTTGGACATTTGGATTATTCCAGTTCTCTTTTCTTTTTTTTTTTTGGAGACAGAGCCTCAAGCTGTCCCCATGGGTAGAATGCCATGGCATCACAGCTCACAGCAACCTCCAACTCCCCAGGTTCAAGTGAGTCTCCTGCCTCAGCCTCCCAAGTAGCTGGGACCACAGGTGCCCACCACAACGCCCAGCTGTTTTTTGGTTGCAGCCATCATTGTTGTTTGGCGGGCCCGGGCTGGATTTGAACCCGCCACCTTAGGTGTGTGTGGCTGGTGCCTTAGCTACTTGAACTACAGGCGCCGAGCCAATTATTCCAGTTTTCCATGTTACAGGCAATCCTATGATTTACGTAAGATCCAGCATTTATTGTTTGGCAGGCCCAGGTTGGATTTGAACCTGCCAGCTCTGGTGTATGTGGCTGGTGCCTTAGCCGCTTGAGCTTTAGGCACTGAGCCAAGAACCAACATTTATTGAACACTTACTATGTGCACTATTCAAGGCAATTACTCAATTACACATTACCTCATGATTTTCAAAATATGCCTATTGCATTAGTTTCCTATCACTGCTGTAACAAAACACCACACATCTAGTGGCTTAAAATGGTACATGTTTGGCTCGGCGCCTATAGCTCAACCGGCTAAGGCGCCAGCCACGTACACCTAAGGTGGCGGGTTCGAATCCCCAGCCCGGACCCGCCAAAA
>NW_003852535.1:2411330-2414952 GCF_000181295.1 Otolemur garnettii
ATTCTTCTGCCTCAGCCTCCCAAGTAGCTGGGACTACAGGCGCCCGCCACAACGCTCGGCTATTTTTTGTTGCAGTTTGGCCGGGGCTGGGTTTGAACCTGCCACCCTCGGTATATGGGGCTGGCGCCTTACTCACTGAGCCACGGGCGCCTCCCATCATTCCATTTCTTACTACCGTGTTGTCCTGCCTTCCTTTCGTAAGGACCCTTGTAACTATATCAGGTATACTAGAATAATTCAAGATCATCTCCCTATCTCTTTAATCACATCTTCAAAGTCTCTGGGCTTTCTTCTGTTTTTTAGTTTTTTTGGAGGCAGTGTCTCACTACATTGCCTGGGCTGGAATGTTGTGGCATCATCATAGCTCACAGCAACCTCAAACACCTGGATTCAAGTGACCCTCTTGCTTCACGGTCCTGAGTAGCTGGGGCTACAGGCATGGCTAGTTTTCTAATTTTTATAGAGATGAGGGTCTCACTGTTGCTCACGCTGATCTCCCAACTTCTGAGCAATCTATCTTCCTCCGCCTCCCAGAGTGCTAAGATTACAGGTGTGAGCCACAGCACCTGGCCTCAAGGAATTTTTTATGAATGTGACCTGTGGGACGGTCCTTGTAGATACTGGAGGCCATTTACTTTTCCTTGGGGATCTGACTCACGATATCAATAACAAGATTTCCTTTGGAAAGGTGTTGCAAGACTGGCCTCTAGACTTGACCTTCTCTTTTACATAAGGAGATGGGAGGGGTCCTGAGATTTTTATTTTCTTTTGTACAGCTCATAAGTATAATAGCAGAGTTGGGATACAAATCCAGGCAATCTGGCTTTAGAATCCAGGCTCCAAGAAACTATACAACCTAGTATAAATCTTTGCATTCTTGAACAAGGGTTTATGAAGTATTAATTTCTACAAATGGAATTACTGGGGTAAAGGAGAAGCACTTACAAGTGCCTAACAGGTATTTCTAACTTGTCCTCTACTGAGGTTGTGCCAGTTAATTCCCACAAACACTGCTGGAATCCTGGATCTCTTCTCACCCTATGATGGTTCAAGGGCAGAATGTTACTTGAATGCAAAAAGCTAAAGGACTTTTACAGCTTTTTTTTTTTTTTTGAGACTGAATGTCATTATGTCACCCTCGGTAGAGTGCTGTGGTGTCATAGCTCATAGCAACCTCCAACTCTTAGACTTAAGCATTTCTCTTGCCTCAGCCTGCAACTTCATAACAATGTGATAACTGATGAATGTTTCTCTTTCCTAAAAGTAAACCTAAAATTACAGTGGCAATATAGAACTATTGGTTTCCTGGAAAAAATAAAAGCATATGGTTAGCTTAATGTACTGCAAGACTGAGAACGTTGTCTTAGTGCTGACCGTGAATATAGCTTTATTTTCCTCATTGAGACTTAAACCTTGTCGGAGGGACAATGTTGAAGTTTTTTTTTTGTTTTTTTTAGAGACAGAGTCTCACTTTATCACTCTCCATAGAGTGCTGTGGAGTCACAGCTCATAGCAACCTCCAACTCTTGGGCTTAGGTGATTCTCTTGCCTCAGCCTCCTGAGTAGCTGGGACTATAGGCACCTGCTACATCGCCCAGCTATTTTTTTTTTATTGCAGTTTGGCTGGGGCTGGGTTTGAACCCGCCACCCTCGATATATGGGGCCGGCGCCCTACCCACTCAGCCACAGGTGCTTCCCCAATGTTGAGGTCTTTACTTTCCTGCCTCAGTGGATCACTTTCATCTCCTGTGCCTTCTGAAGATTTCTAGTTAAATCAGTTCCATCTCCAAGTCTTTCCAATCACACCTTCTTTATTTTGCATTCATGCCACAAGTTTTGTTTTCTTTTACAACTTCCTTTTCAGGCTTGGTGCCTATAGCTAGCCACATACACCAGAACTGGCGGGTTCGAATCTGGCCCGGGCCTGCCTAACAACAATGACAACTGCAACCCAAAAATAGCCAGGCGTTGTCACGGGCACCTGTAATCCCAGCTACTTGGGAGGCTGAGGCAAGAGAATCTCTTAAGCCCAAGAGTTTGAGGTTGCTGTGAGCTGTAACTCTACGGCACTCTACTGGGGGTGACATAATGAGACTCTGTGTCAAAAATATATATATATAAATACTTCCTTTTCAAGGCCTTCCATTTCCCCTCCCAGGGTGCTATTTATTTATTTTTATTTTGCTTTATTTTTGAGGCAGGATCTTGCTATGTTCCCTAGACTGGACTTAAGCTCTTGGGCTCAAGTGGTCCTCCTACCCTAGCCTCTGGAATAGCTGGACGACCACACCCAGCTCTAGCATGCTGTTTATATGGGGACAAATACATCTGCTAACTACAACAGTGAACACTTACATAGTTACTTTTATTCTTTACTTTTATTCTTTACTTTTACAGATGAGAAAGGAGGGGCAAAGTGACTGGCCCAAGATCCAACTGAAATGAGATGCAAATTGAGGTGTCTATCTCGAGATTCTGCCCACTGGGTATCGTCCTAAATCTTCTCTGGAGGACTTAGACTCCTGGTATCTTTGGAGAAGTCATGCCTGCCTGCCCTAGACATTACAGGTGACGGTGAGGCTTACAGAGCACCATGAATTCACCCTACTGTTGAGGGAGGCAGCACGCAGCACACAGTACAGAACTCATGTCCTGCCACTTCCTATTCTGAGCTTTCACAGCTTCAGTGTCCTTACCGGTAAGATGGAAGCAACACTGGCTCCCCCTCAGAGGGTATCCATGAGGGGCTGGTATTACCTTTCTATGGGGGATGAAATGGATGCTCATAATGTGAGTATAAGACAAGTACAAGGTGAGAACTTGGGAAAGGGATGTTGTCCCCCTTTTTAAGATGGCAGCTTTCCTGTGCCAAGTTCCACTGCAGAAGCAATGTTCATTAACAGAGAATCTGGGGGCAGTTCTCTTTGCTGGCTCTCTGTCTCCTAGTGCCCTCTTTCTAGGTCCTAGGCTTGGCCCTATGTCCGCACTGTTCTTCTGTTCTCTGAGGACTTTCAGTTCCCTCACACCCCAACACAGTGGCCCTACCCTTTTTGCCCTGCATAGGCCTGACATCTGGTAGGTACTAAGGGAATGTGCCACTAACTAAATGTCACCACATGAACCCTGTGTTCTTTGACCTCTTATCCTCCAAGTATAATCACCAGCCCAAAGCATCACATCCCCTCCAGTATTGCCCTCTCCATCATTCCACATTCATAGATACACAGCTCAGGCTGTGGCTCAACTCTTCTTCAGGGAATGTTCTAGACTCCATAATCTGGCATTCAAGACCGCTGCTTGAGGCTGGGCATGGTGGCTCATGCCTGTAATCCTAGCACTCTGGGAGGCCAAGGTAGGTGGATTGCTTAAGCTCAGGAGTTCCACATTAGCCTGAGCAAAAAATCAAGACTCGGCTTGGCGCCTATAGCTCAACCGGCTAAGGCACCAGCCACGTACACCTAAGGTGGCGGGTTCGAATCCCCAGCCCGGACCTGCCAAAGAACAATGACAGCTGCAACCAAAAAATAGCGGGGCATTGTGGCGGGCACCTGTGGTCCCAGCTACTTGGGAGGTGGAGGCAGGAGACTCGCTTGAGCCCAGGAGTTGGAGGTTGCTGTGAGCT
>NW_003852535.1:2415430-2423305 GCF_000181295.1 Otolemur garnettii
CGTGGCTGGCGCCTTAGCCGGTTGAGCTATAGGCGCCAAGCCGAGACTTTTTTTTTTTTAAGACAGAGTCTCAAGCTGTCGCCCTGGGTAGAGTGGCGTGGTGTCATAGCTCACAGCAACCTCAAACTCTTGGACTCAAGCGATCCTGTTGCCTCAGTTTTTCTATTTAATTAATTGATTGAGACAGAGTTTCACTATGTTGCCCTCAGTAGAGTGCCATGGGGTCATAGCTCTCAGCAACCTCCAACACCTGGGCTTAAGTGACTCTTTTGCCTCAGCCTCCTGGCTATTTTTTGGTTGTAGTTGTCATTGTTGTTTGGCAGGCCTGGGCTAGATTTGAACCTGCCGGCTCCAGTGCATGTGGCTGGCACCCTAGCCGCTGAGCTACAGGTTTTCCATTTTTAGTAAAGATGGGGTCTCACTCTTGCTCAGGCTGGTCTCAAACTTGTGAGCTGAAGCAATTCACCCATCTTGGCCTCCTAGAGTGCTAGGATTACAGAAGTGAGCCACTGAGCCCAGCCACAAAGTAAGACTCTGTCTCAAAAAACAAACAAACAAACAAACAAAAAACCACCTGGGCTCGTCCACCTCAACACTGCCTATTCCATGTTCACAGTGTTGTCATTGTCTTCCTCCTATTGAAGCCACACAGGAAGATCTTAGGTGTGATTTCTATTCTGTCCAGAATAGCCAACTCTGTGGCTGATCCCATCTGTGCATGACTGTCCCATACAGAAAAGGGACAGAATGTTTATTGCATGATTGTTCTGTGCCAGGTGAGGAGCAGGGCACCATTCACCCCAGTTTACAAATGGGAGAACTGAAAGGTCCCAGAGGGTAAGGGAACTGTGTGAGTGCTCACAGCCGGCAAAGAGCTGAGGCAGAATTTGAAAACAGCTCTACCTGACTGTGGCATCCTTGTCCTTGAATCAGTTCCCAAAGGCATTCCAACCAGATGCTTCATAATCAGTTCTAGAATCTCACCTATGCTCCATAGAGTGTGGCTGAGGGAATATCCCCAAGCCTGGGTCCTGAGAGCCAACCTGCAGAGAAACCATTTCCTGTCCAGCCTCTCTTGGACACAGGGCTGGGTCCTCACAAGAGGGCAGAATGAGTTAACACCACTGCGCTGTTGACAGCACAGGTGCTGAAGGGCCTGGAGGAGACGCTGGTCCTGTGGATTAGAGCCAGGGGAGCAAGGGAGCAAGGGCCCTCCCAGTCCTTTGGCCTCCTCTGGACTTGCCAAGCAGCTCCTCGCCCACCCTCTCGTTTTCTGGGGTCACCTCCACTTCTTCCTCAGTCTATTCTTTCCTCCTTTCTCTGGCCCCAGGTTTCCTGGACCTCCTGTGGACCTTTGCTTCCCTCTGTGCCTGTCCCCACCCTCCTTCCCAGGGGCTCGGCCTCCTCGGGCCTCTTTCCTCCCACTCTCCATTCCATTAACACTGATTCCTCCTCAACTGTGGAGGAGCCTGCTACCTGGTGGGAGAGAGCGTCAGGCGTGGGAGTAATCTCCCTCCTTAAGTCCCTAGCTCACTCTTCACCGCACCCCTCATGTCTTTCTGTCGGTGGACTTCCTTTCCCATCAGTCTTCCTATCTCCCCGCCTTTTTGCCTCGATTTCCCCATCCGTCGGTTCCTTTGTAAGCTTTCATCCTTACAATAATGCTGGGAGGTAGGGTCTATTACCATATTACCACTCCCCCTTTAGATATAAAGACACAAAGGCTCTCAGTCTTTGAGCGCCCAGCCAGGGCCACGCAGCTTGTAACTGGCAGGATCCGGCCAGCAGCTCCCGAAACCCAGCAGCTGAGGTTTGGCATCCGCGCTGCCTCCTTCCTGAGGCCCCGCCCACCGGCGCAGGGCCCGCTCCCCGCCGCCCCGCCTCCGGCCCGGCCCGCCCAGCCCCGGCTTGGGCAGCCGGAGCGCCGGAGCACCGGAGCCGAGGCGCCGGAGCCTGCGGCGGCGGCGGCGGCGGCCGGGACTATGTGGTTCTTTGCCCGGGACCCGGTCCGGGACTTTCCGTTCGAGCTCATCCCGGAGCCCTTCGAGGGCAGCCCTCCAGGGCCCTGGGTCCTGCACCGCGGTCGTAAGAAGGTGAGTGCGGCCCTGCTGTGCAGGCCGCGGCCGACCTGGGCCTCGCCTGGGTTGTACTGCCGGCTCGGCTGTGTCGCGCCCGGCCTGACGTGGCGGCGGAGCCTCTGGGACAATGAGCTGGGGAGGAGGACCGGCAATGCCGACGTGGCGGGCGGAAGGACCGAGGGACAGACAGGCCACCGGACCTGGGTCACGTGGGCCCGGCTAAATTCCCTAAGGGCTGACCTGGGAAGAGACCAGCCGGCGTTCCTTGTCTTCGGCCTATAAAACAGCTCTGGGCACCACCTCAGAGCTAGTGAGATCGAGGCCCAGAGGTGGGGTCAGCCTAGCTCCCACCCCTCAGGTCGTTCTATTTTCTCCCAGGCCACAGGGAGCCCTGTGTCCATCTTCGTGTATGATGTGAAGCCTGGTGCAGAAGAGCAGACCCAGGTGGCAAAAGCTGCCTTTAAGCGTCTCAAAACGCTCCGGCACCCCAACATCCTGGCTTATATTGATGGGCTGGAGGTACCTACTCCCCTGTCTGCCCATCTCTGCGCCTCCTTGCTTTTTTCTGATCTTCCACTCTTGTCCTCTCTTTCTGACTCTCAATTTCCACCTTTGTGTCCCAGCACCCCCAGATTTGGATTCCTCTTCACCTCTCTCCCCATCATGTCCCTTATCTCCATTTCCACTTCTCCAATCACACCCTGATTTCCCGGTGTCATATTTCCCCAGACAGAAAAATGCCTCCATGTAGTGACAGAGGCTGTGACCCCATTGGGAATGTACCTCAAGGCACGAGTGGAGGCTGGTGGCCTGAAGGAGCTGGAGATCTCCTGGGGGCTACACCAGATCGTGGTGAGGTGGGGGGCAGTGATGATGACAGCAGGGATTTGGGGGGGCAGGTGCTATAGATACTGGATGTGATGGCTCCCTCTGCCCCCAGAAAGCCCTCAGTTTCCTGGTCAATGACTGCAGCCTCATCCACAACAACGTCTGCATGGCTGCTGTGTTCGTGGACAGAGCTGGTGAATGGAAGCTTGGAGGCCTGGATTACATGTACTCATCTCAGGGCAGTGGTGGGGGACCGCCTCACAAGGGCATCCCTGAGCTGGAGCAGTATGACCCCCCAGAGATGGCTGACAGCAGTGGCAGGGTGGTTAAAGAAAAGTGGTGAGTGACTAGGGGTAGGTAGCATGCTGCTGCCTGCCCTGCCCGGGAGGGCTTGGCAGCCTCAGGACCCCTAGACTAATTGGCATTCCCTTGTTCTCTGCTGCCTGGCTGGGCAGGGAAACGGGGTCTCGGAAGTGAGGAGCATCCCTCTGCTTCCAGGGTCCTCAGGGCAGTAAGGCAGGATGGACATAGGCTTTGGGGTTGGGTAGTTCTAAATTTGAAAGCTGTGTGACCTGGAGCAGATGTCCTTGCTTCCCAGCCTCACATTTTGTTTTGTTTTGTTTTTTATTAATCTGTTAAATAAGGAAAACAAAACCTGCTTCTCAGGGTTGATGGGTCAACTGAGAGACACAGGCAGGTCCTGCCATGCAGTGGGTAGCTGGTGCCTAAGGCACGTTGGAGACCTACATTGGTGGTTGATTGGGCCCTAAGCAGCTCTGGGTTACTGTCACAGGTCAGCAGACATGTGGCGCTTGGGCTGTCTCATCTGGGAAGTTTTCAATGGGTCCCTACCTCGGGCAGCAGCCCTACGCAATCCTGGGAAGGTGAGTATCCTGCCCCTGGCTGTCTCTACCATCTCAGCTCCACCCTGCCTGCTATCTACCCCTACCTTGATACTGACCCCTTCCCCAACAGATCCCCAAATCGCTGGTGCCCCATTACTGTGAGTTGGTGGGAGCCAACCCCAAGGTGCGTCCCAACCCAGCCCGTTTCCTGCAGAACTGCCGCGCACCTGGCGGCTTCATGAGCAACCGCTTTGTGGAAACCAATCTTTTTCTAGAAGAGATTCAGGTGAGCTCCTACCCACCCTTTTACCCTATATTCTTCACCTCTGCCCCCTACTCTACTTTTTGAGTTCTCTCACAATTGGACCCAATGTACAAGGCAAACCTAGCTTCAATGCTTACTTGCTCTGTGACTGCCCTTGGCTGAAGCTTAGTACTAATAATAGTACAGAGTGAGTATCCCTAATCCAAAAATCCAAACTATTGAAACTTTTTATGTGCCAACTTTGTGCTCAAAGGAAATGCTCCTTGGAGAATTTTGGATTTTCAGATTAGCAATGTTGAACTGGTATAATGCAGATATTCTAAAATCTGAAAACATCTACAATTTGAAACAGTTCTAGTCCCAAATATTTTGGATAAGAAAGTCTCAGCCTGTGCTTACCAAGGAGCATGGTGAGGAATCAATGCATTTTTTTCTTTTTTTGGAGACAGAGTCTTTCTTTGACACCCTCAGTAGAGTGCTATGGCATCATAGCTCACAGCAACTTCAAACTCTTGGGCTCAAGTGATCCTCTTGCCTCAACCTCTGAGTATGTGGGACTACAGGTGCCCGACACAATGCCAGCTGTATTTTTAGAGACAGGATCTCCCTCTTGCTCAGGCTGGTCTCAAACTCCTGAGCTTAAGCAATCCATCTGCCTCAGCCTCCCAGAGTGCTGGGATTACAGACATGAGCCACCCTGCCAGACCAAGTCAATGCATTTAAAGAGCATAGTATAGTGTTCATCACACAGCAGGTGCTTTGTGACAGCTCCTGTGGCTCCAGTAACTCCCTGTATACATTCTGGCTCCTTATGTGTGCAACACCCTCTGCTGGGGTAGGGCTGGGTGGGCAGCAGGGTGAGGAGGAAGGTAAGACAGACCTAGGGCCCTCCCTACAAGGACTTAGCAGGAGTAAAGAGACTAAGTTCCCATCCTGGGGGACTCTCACTGGGGGAAAGAGACAGAAAATATAAACAGAAAACATAAATGAGAAAGCCTGTGCCACCTGAGTAAGTGCACAAAGGAAAATCATAGATTGGTGGGTGACGATTGTAGCTCAGCTGCTAAGTCATCCGTATACACTAAGGCTGGTGGGTTCGAACCTGGCCTGGGCCAGCTAAAAAACAACAACTGCAACAACAAAAAAATAGCCCGGCATTGTGGTTGGCTCCGGTAGTCCCAGCTACTTGGGAGGCTGAGGCAAGAGAATCACTTAAACCCAAGAGTTTGAGGTTGCTGTGAGCTGTGATGCCATAGCACTCTACCCAGGGTGACAGCTTGAAACTCTGTCTCAAAAAAAAATAGAAAATCATAGATTGGGTGTGCTGAGCTGGGTGACCCAGTCAGGTCTGAAGGGTGACCTTTGAGCTGTGGCCTGAGGGACATGAAAGTGGGAGCCATGGGGAAAGTTGGGAGGAGGAGTGTTCCAGGCAGAGGGAATGGCACATAAAGAGAGGATGATGAGGGAGCCCTCCACTTTACCTCCAAACTTTGGTTTCCATGTTTGTACAAAAGGAGAAGCATGGATGTCTTTTGGCTCTATGGTTCCAACGGGGTAGTTGTAGGGAAGGAAGAAGGGAGGCTCTGCTCCACACATCTGCTCTGACCCAGCCCTGTGTGGGGAACATAGAAGTGGCTGAGAATCAGGAACAGGGAAGAGAGTGATAGACACTGCCACAGACCTGGATGGGGTAGAGTCTGTGGAGTCTAGGCTTGGAGGGGGAAAGGAGGGTCTCTGGACCATGATGAACCTCAACTGCATTTTGAAGGAGAAGCTGCTGGAAAGACTGAAACCCTGTTGCCTCCTGGGCAGTGGGGGGGCAGCAGGAATTTTGTTACACAGAGTTCTCCTCACATGGCTGGCTCCACCAGGCTGCCTTAAAATGTGCCCCATAGGGAACCAGCCCCCAGGAAGATGAGGGATGGCAGTGTCCAGAGGCCCCTTTCCCATTGCCAAGTGGAGAGAGCTCAGCTGCCACTGTCCATTGTGACCTTGGATGTAGTTTGACCTCTCTGTGGATCTTGGCCCCCCAAACCCTGGGATCAGAGCCAAACCTGCCTCCCACATTGCACTGAACTATTCAAGGGCTACACAGCTCCTCCTTGTCCCCTGCTAGAAGTCACCTCTTCTAGGCTGAGCAGTGGCTATGGAGTTGGGAGAAATCAGAGTGCGGGCCTGGCTTGAAACTCAGCTTGGCCACTCTTGGTTATTGACTTTGCAAAGGGGAAGTGACAGCATCTTTTTGAAAGGTGCAGCACCGAAAGGTGCCAAACATTCCCTGATGTGTGGCTTTGTTGGACAAGCTCCTTGCCCTCTCGGTGCCTCCACTCCCTTATTGATAAAATGTAGGTTATGTTACCACCTACCTCATAAAGTTGTGGAGAGGGTTACTCAAGATAATCTGTGCTCAGGAAATGTGAATTGGGGGCATAATGACCTTAGAGGGAGGTCAGGACTGAAGGAGACCATGGACTTACAGCCTGGCCCATTTTGGCTTCATAGGAGGACCTAGTGTGGGGGTAAACTGCCTTTAATCCCTGCCTTCCCACAGCCTGCCAGAACTGCACACCCAGCCCTGCCAGGACAGGGGAACCAAGTAAGCCCCTTCTTCGAGGCTGTTTCGTCATCTGTGGAGTAGGGTTAGTTTAGTGGTACTCACACCTTGAGTAATTACAAGTGATAGAGAGCACTGTTGAAGGGCGAGATCCCCTAGTGGCTGCTCGTCTAGTAACAGGTCAGGTGGCAGCAATGAGAACACCTGTTACTGACTGAACATCTGCTGTGCGCCAGGCACTGTGCTGGCAGCTTTTATGTGCATTTTCTGGTTGAATCCACAGAACAACCCTGCAAAGTAGAAGAGTTCTTACCCCATTTCACTGATAGGGAAGTTGCCCAAGGTCACACAGCAAGTAACTGTGAGAGTTGTGCTTTGAACCCACTTCTGCTTCATCACTCTGGTGGTGGCCCTTGTTCCTGCCTGGGGCTAGGAGGTGGCCCATCCTGACTCCCACAGATCAAAGAGCCAGCTGAGAAGCAGAAGTTCTTCCAAGAGCTGAGCAAGAGCCTGGACTCATTCCCTGAGGATTTCTGTCGGCACAAGGTGCTGCCCCAGCTGCTGACTGCCTTTGAGTTTGGCAATGCAGGGGCCGTTGTCCTCACACCTCTCTTCAAGGTGAGTGGGCTAGGTGCCTCCTTGAGGAGGGACCTGGAAGGCCTAAAGCCTCAGGAGCTGTGGGGCCCAGAGAGCCACCTGGGTGCATATGAACTGACAAAGAGAAAGGCATCAGGTAGAGGGCAGCTCTGTGGAGCCATCCTAGGCTGGGCCAGC
This sequence comes from Otolemur garnettii, assembly GCF_000181295.1. Taxonomy (NCBI): domain Eukaryota; kingdom Metazoa; phylum Chordata; class Mammalia; order Primates; family Galagidae; genus Otolemur; species Otolemur garnettii. The sequence continues at coordinate 2,422,775 of NW_003852535.1, forward strand.
CTGATTAGGGGAGACCCAGGTCCACATGAGGAGGAGCTTCTTGCCAGCATCTCTGTGGTTCGGAGGCCAGGGTCACCCGACCAGTTACCCCTTGGGGAAGAGAGACCCTAGAGACCCTATGCCTGCAAATGCCTCTCTCCACAGACTCCTTGTCTTAGAGCTCCCAGCCTTCCCTCTGTTTTCCCAACTAGCCCCACTGGTTTGACCTGTGCGCCCTGGTTCCCAGAGCCCAGAAATTATACCCCACCCCACCTTCCCATTCTCCCCCCAACTCCCTAGGCATTTAGCTCACCTAACTTCTGAGGGCTTTGGATCCTCCCCCACTTCCTTAGACCTCAGCCTGCCTTCTGCAGGCACTACTGTTCCCTTTTCTGCCTACCCTGGGAAGAATCCTTTCCTTTGAGGGGCATGCTACAAGAGGAGAAGACAGCAAGCAAATCCTGGGTAGCTTGGAGCTCCCAGAAACTGCAGAAATTCTGTGTTCATGTGGCACCTTTTGTTTAGCTCCCAAAAGAGGACTTTTTTTTTTTT
>NW_003852535.1:2423502-2425504 GCF_000181295.1 Otolemur garnettii
GGTCCGGGCTGGGGATTCGAACCCGCCACCTTAGGTGTACGTGGCTGGCGCCTTAGCCGGTTGAGCTATAGCCGCCGAGCCCCAAAAGAGGACTTGACCCTGAAAGGTTAAGGACTGTGGGAAGAGGGCTGCTGGGGAGATGCCTGCCCCCCACTCTACTCTGCCATTATCCCATTCCCACCTGGTGGAAATCAGCAGGGAGCCTGAGGATGTTGAATGAATGAAGTCACCCACTGTGGTAGATGTGGCTGAGACCCTCTTCCTATTTCTTCCCATAGGTGGGCAAGTTCCTCAATACTGAGGAATATCAACAGAAGATCATCCCTGTGGTGGTCAAGATGTTCTCATCCACTGACCGGGCCATGCGCATCCGCCTCCTACAGCAGGTGGGGCCTTAGCCAGTCCCTGTCAAGGCCTGTCCCACCCAGATCCCACCCTTGCTGCTGGGGAGGCAGCTGTCTCACCTCCAGCCCCAGGCAGGTGGCTGGAGCCCTTATTCTGGCTGCACAGGGATCACAGAAACTGTACCCCTGAACATATTGGTGAGAGATCCAGTGAGGCCAGGCTCTCAAGAGGTCAAGCTAAGCACAGGACTCGATGCCAACTTTGGGCCTCAGGGCTCAAATCTTCCCCCATCTCCTAGTCTGGCCATTCTAGCCCTCTAGAGCAGGTGTACAGTCTCTCCTGCCAACTCCAGGGCAGCTGGGAACATCAGACAGGATAGGTGGGGGTACCTTGTGAACTAGGGGTTACTGGCAGATGCCAGGTACTTCTCCCTCTCCTGTTGCCAAAGGCACCAGCCATCCTCATGGCACTGTGGACAGACAGGGCAAGGGAGGATAGGTATTATACCCCCTTTTAGAGAAGAGGCATTGGAAGCTGTAAGAGGGGACATGACATGGCCAGTCAGCTGAGTAGGACCAGGAGCCAGGCCTTCCAACTTCCAATCAGTGCCTTTTACCAGCACCCTTCTGGCCTCCCCTCATCCCTGTACATGGGCCTGAAACCAAATATGTGGGCAGGAGCCTCAGAGGCTGACCTGGCCATCTAGTCCTGCTGATTGGAAAAACCAAGCCAAAAGTGGCTCCATGACGGTGAGCAGGGGGTGTGAAAAGGGCTGGCTGTGTTCTCATATCCCAACCTGGGCCACAGATGGAGCAGTTCATCCAATACCTTGATGAGCCAACGGTCAACACACAGATCTTTCCCCATGTCGTGCATGGCTTCCTGGACACCAACCCTGCCATCCGTGAGCAGACGGTCAAGGTGAGTGTGGCCAGGGCCAGAGTGGCTGCCCTTGTTTTTTTTTTTTTTTTTTTTGAGACAGAGCCAGAGTGCTGTGACATCACAGCACACAGCAACCTCCAACTCCTGGGCTCAAACGATTCTCCTGCCTCTGCCTCCCAAGTAGCTGGGACTATAGGCGCCCGCCACAATGCCTGGTTATTATTATTATTTTTTTGGTTGCAGCCCTTATTGTTTAGCAGGCCTAGGCTGGATTTGAACCTGCCAGCTCAGGTGTATGTGGCTGGCGCCTTAGCCACTTGAGGCATAGGTGCTGAGCTGCTGCCCAGGTGAGGCCTAGAGAGGCCTCACCTCAGACACGGAGGCCTTGGTTTTAGCTGGTGGGTCTGAGCAGGCACCATCCTGCATGTTATACATGTGTGTGGTATGCATGTGTACTGCACAAGTATGTGCCGGGTGTGTATGTGCAATACAGGTGTGTATGGTATGCATGTATCCAGGCTGTGGGTGCAATTCAGCAGCTGGGGAGTGGTATGGATTCAGCTGCAGTCTTTTATTCAGTAGACACTCACCAAGCACCTCTCTATGCCTGGCCCTAAGCCCCTGTGCATGGGCCAGCCCAGTGCCCTGCCCTTAAAAGCTTTCTTTCTTTCTTTTTTTTTTTTTTGAGACAGAGCCTTAAGCTTTCCCCCTGGGTAGAGTGCCGTGGCATTACAGCTCACAGCAACCGCCAACTCCTGGGCTCAAGCGAGTCTCC
>NW_003852535.1:2425888-2427006 GCF_000181295.1 Otolemur garnettii
CAGGAGTTGGAGGTTGCTGTGAGCATGATGCCATGGCACTCTACCCAGGGGGATAGCTTGAGGCTCTGTCTCAAAAAAAAAAAAAAAAAAGAAAATACATGCTATATTATATAAGGTGAAGAAAAGTGTGAAGAGGAGTTTGCAGTTTTAAAACAATGGTCAGAGAAGACCTCACTGAGGAGATGTCAGCTAAGGAAAGGAAGAGAGGGATTGCGCTATGAGCTGATGTAGAGAAAGGTATTCCTTGCGGAAGGAACAGCATATATGCAGACCAACAGCTGGGATATTCATGGAGTGTGAAAGAGGCTGAAGAGGTGTGGGAGGTGGAGTGAGGGGTAATGGTGTGGTTGGGGGCTGGGGCCTTGTAGGGCGTGGCAAGCACCTGCAGCACTCCCTGGGAGGTGAGACCAAGAGCCACTGGGGGTTGAATGGAGCAATGACCAGGTCTGACTTGTTTTAAAAAGGGCTCCTTATGGCTCATGCCTGTAATCCCAGCACTCTGGGAAGCCAAGGCTGGTGGACTGCTTGACTTCGGGAGTTCCAGACCAGCTTGAGCAAGAAGGAGATGCCATCTCTAAAAAAATAGCTAGCTGGGCATTGTGGTAGGTGCCTGTAGTCCCAGCTACTTGGGAGGCTGAGACAAGGGGATTGCTCAAGCCCAAGAGTTTGAGGTTGCTGTGAGCTGTGATATCACAGCACTCTACCCAGGGTGACAAAGTAAGACTCTGTCTCAAAAAAAAAAGGGGGGGGGCTTGGCGACTGTAGCACAGTGGTTAGGGCAGCAGCCACGTACACTGAGAGTGGTGGGTTTGAACCTGGACCGGGCCAGCTAAAAATAACTGCAACAAAAAATAGCTAGGTGTTGTGGGGGCCACCTGTAGTCCCAGCGACTTGGGAGGCTGAGGAAAGAGAATCGCTTGAGCCCAGGAGTTTGAGGTTGCTGTGAGTTGTGATGCCACAGCTCTCTACTGAGGGTGACATAGTGAGATAATGTCTCAAAAAAAAAAAAGGTATTGTTGCAATGTGGAGAACTGATCATCAGGGGAAGGGTAGAAGTGGAAACACTGTTAGTGCCTGTTGCAGTGGCCCACATGGGGAGAGCTAGTAGCAATAGCAGG
>NW_003852535.1:2427250-2454258 GCF_000181295.1 Otolemur garnettii
CCGGGCTGGGGATTCGAACCCACCACCCTAGGTGCACGTGGCTGGCGCCCCAGCCGGTTGAGCTATAGGCGCCGAGCCCAGAAGGGAGCATGTTAAAGGTAGATCCTGCAGTATTTGCTGATGGGTGGATGTGGGGTCAAAAATTGCTCTGATGCTTCTGGTCTTAGCAACTGAAGATTATTGACACTTATGAGAAAACGGGGGGGTGGGGGGGCAAGTTTGTGGGAGGAGGCCAGGCCCCTCTTGGCTGTGTCCATTAGCCAGATGGAGATTGGAGCTCATGGGAGGCCATTTAAAGTCATGAAATAGGTGAGGTCACCAAGGGCAAGAGTTTGAAGAGTCCTGAAGATTAGCTCTGAGTGTCTAAGCATTAAGATCTCAGCAAAAGGAATAGCGGGGTCAGAGGAGAAGCAGGAAGGGCTGGTGTCCTGGAGGACCAGATTCAATATTGTCAAGGAGGAGGGAGCTCTCAGGGATGTCAGAACTGTTGAGGATAAAGTTTGGGTGTGAGGATGGAACATTGGCCATTGAATTTGCCATATGTAAGTCATCAGTGACCTCAGCCTGACCCATCTAGGTAGAGTGGGGGATACATGTGTGAAAGTCTGGCTGGTGCCCATAAGAGAGCAGAAGGCACAAATGGGAGATAGCAGTGTAGGCAAACTGTTGAGGTGTTGCTGTAAAGGAAGACGGAGAAATGGGGTTCTTTTTCTTCAACATACTGGGTCAGGACAGTCCCAGGCTGGAGGTGGGTTTGGAGGCTTTGGTGGGTTTGCTGTGTTAAGGGCTACCAGGAAGCCATTCCTGCATGAGGCCCTCTGCCTGCCCCGCCCACTATCTCCACTGTTCCCTGTGCCCATAGTCCATGCTGCTTCTAGCCCCAAAGCTGAATGAGGCCAACCTCAATGTGGAGCTGATGAAGCACTTTGCACGGCTACAGGCTAAGGATGATCAAGGCCCCATCCGCTGCAACACTACAGTCTGCCTGGGCAAAATCGGCTCCTACCTCAGTGCCAGTGTGAGTGTTCTACATGGCTACTTGGGAGCCTATCCCTGTCACAGGACCCCAGCCTCCTCCAGGGCCAGGAATCCTGTGTGCAGGGGCTTTCTTCCTCTTGGAGACCTAGGCTGCAGGTGCTCTTAGCCCCTCTGTCCAGGCTTCCAGAGGCAGAGGCAGTTGTACCAGGTCACATAGCCACTAGGACCCCATGGCCTGTGGACATCCTCTTAGCCAGAGTTTGTAAACTCTGATGCCTCCTGTGCCTGGATGTAACAGGAATGAAAGAATCTGGTCAGCAGAGCAGGTAGAAGGGGAGGCACATTCCCCAGCCTCATGGGCAGCTGCTGCTTGAGTCTTGAGGCAGTATGGAGCCCAGTGATCTGGGAAAAGAAGCCCAGATCCAGACTTGTAGGTAAATTCTCCCCATTTAAGTTAGTATTTAATTCATATTTTTCACAGTCTGGGGCCCCATAGATGGCCTCTGTTCTGAGAAGTAAGGGCTGGTGATGCTGGGCCTTAATATTAACCTTACACTCAGGAGCCCTCTTCCTTGGCTCATCCCAGACCAGACACAGGGTCCTTACCTCTGCCTTCAGTCGGGCTACTAAGGACCCATTTGCACCCTCCCGGGTCGCGGGTGTCCTGGGCTTTGCTGCTACCCACAACCTCTACTCGATGAATGACTGTGCCCACAAGATTCTGCCTGTGCTCTGCGGCCTCACTGTGGATTCTGAAAAATCTGTACGGGACCAGGTGAGACACAGCTGGGGCTGGGCCCTGGAGCTAGAGCTCTGGGGGATACCCAGGCCCTAGCTGGCCTGGCAGGCTCTTGGGAACCCCGGAGCCCCCAGCTCTGCCCCTTGCTACCCACAGGCCTTCAAGGCCATTCGAAACTTCCTCTCTAAACTGGAGTCTGTGTCAGAGGACCCCACCCAGCTGGCAGAATTGGGTAAGTGGCCCACAGTGGTATTCCCTCTTTTCTTCAGCTATATCCTTGACTGTTGTTTGTCATCTCCCATACACACTGGAGTTACTAAGAGCTGAAAAAGACCCTAGTGAGCATACTTGACAGACACCTTCAATTTCATAGATGGGAAAAGCAGGCCTGGAGAAGGGATGGGGTCCCTATAGGTCACCTTGTTTTACTTCTTGCCTCTTATCACTCTCCCCATTTGAGCCTGAGGTGCCCATACCCAAATCTCTCTCATGCCACTGCCAGAGAAGGATGTCCATGCAGCCTCTAGCCCTGGGATGGGAGGAGCCGCATCCAGCTGGGCAGGCTGGGCCGTGACTGGGGTCTCCTCACTCACCTCCAAGCTGATCCGAGTACACCCTACGGCTGCCCTGACTGAGACCAATGTACCCCAGAGACCTACACCTGAGGGTAAGTATCCCAGATAGGCTGCATCAGTGGCTGAAAGGGCTGGGAGGTGGTGGTACCTAGGAGCTGATGCTTGCCTTCCCCTGGGGTGGCTGGGAATAGAAAGGAGGGATAGGGTCTAAGGCCCTTGTGGGCTCCCTCAGTTCCCCTTCCCCTGCCTGTACCCCCTCCCCCCAGCAACCTCTGTCATCCTGAGACCTCCCTGAAAGCTCAGTGAGCCTCTGCTCTCCAGGACTTCCTGCCCTGGCCTCCACCCCTGCCCCTGCCACCCCTACAACCTCAGGCCAGTGGGAGACACAGGAGGACAAGGACACAGCAGAGGACAGCAGCACTGCTGACAGATGGGATGATGAAGACTGGGGTAGCTTGGAGGTGTGTGAAGCTAAAGGGGCCTCTCTAGGGGACCCCCGCTCAAAGTCACAGGATGCCATTCAAGGAGCTTATGTGGGGCCGGCTTGTCTTAATCTGCACAGTATCCCTGGCAAGTAGGTCTCCTACAATGGTTACTGTAGGCCAGAGCCAGCAGCTGAGTACCACTGAACTCTAGAGCAGGCGTCCTCAAACTATAGCCCGCGGGCCACATGCGGCCCACCAAGGACATTTATCTGGCCTGCCAGGTGTTTTTGCTGCTGCTGCCTGTCCTCTAAACTATAGTCTGGCCCTCCAGCGGTCTGAGGGACAGTAAATTGGCCCCCTGTTTAAAAAGTTTGAGGACCCCTGCTCTAGAGGCTCTGGCTACAAGGCTGGAAATGTCAGTCAGGGCAGCTGGTGGATGGGCAGCCCCCTGGACTTTCTCTCCTCTGCATCCTGTCTTTCCTGTTCCAGTGCCCACCCAGCCCTGCTCCCAGGCCTAGAACCAGAAGAGTCCTGCTAATGGGGTGGTCTGAGGATGGGCTGAGGATGGAATGGGGCTGTCTTGAAGAGAATGGGGCAGAGCTCAGAGCCCAGATTCCCCATCTGACTGACAGTATTCTCTGGTTCCCAAAGCTGTGGAGAAGGGTATGGGCATCAACATCTTATTCCCCAGCCCCATGGAAGGTGAGAGCAGGCAGGGGGTTAGCATGTCCACTTCACAGATGATAAACAGGGCCTTAGGAGCAAAAGAGAAGGCAAGTAAAAGACTAATGGGTGGGCCAGACACAGTGGCTCCACACCTATAATTCTAGCACTCTGGAAGGCCAAGGCAGGAGGATCCCTTGAGCTCAGGAGTTTGAGACCAGCCTGAGTAAGAGTGAGACCTACCTCTGCTAAAAAATAGGAAAAATTAGCCAGGTGCTTCTAGTTCCAGCTACTTTGGAGCTCAGGAGTTACAGACCAGCCTGGGTACACAAACACAGGAAGACCGTGTCTCAAAAAAAACAAAAACCAAAGCTGGATGTGACAGCTCACATCTGTAATCCTAGCAGCACTCTGGGAGGCTGAAGCAGGTGGATCCTTTGAACTCAGGAGTTGGAGACCAGCTTGAGCAAGAGAGAGACCATGTGTCTACTAAAAATAGAAAAGTTAGCAGGCATTGTGATGAGTGCTATAGTTCCAGCTACTCCAGAAGCTGAGGCAGGAAGATTGCTTAAACCTAAGAGTTTGTAGTTGCTGTGAGCTAGGTTGATGCCCTGACACTCCACCCTGGGCAACAGAGTGACACTCTCTAAAAACAAAACAAACACTACAGAAAAAAACTAGAGACTAGAGCCGGTGGCTGGGAAGTGGGTGGAGCATCTTGCTTGGCTTCTAGGGTGGGGTCACTGGTCATCCCTCCTCCCACTCTGCAGCAGGAGGCGGAGTCTACCTTGGCCCAGCAAGAAGACTGGAGTCCGGAAGGCCAAGCCAGCAGAGCTGGGCAGGTGAACTGGGTCAGGCAGGGGTGATGTGTGCCCAGGAGGGGAATCCAATCCCCTTCCTAGCCCAGTGCTACCTCCCATGACCCGCAGGTTATCGGCCTGGACCGTAAATCCCCCGAGTCTGAATGGAGCAGCTGGGAAGCAGAAGGCTCCTGGGAACAGAACTGGCGGAAGCCGAACTCCCCCGAGCCGCCCCCTGAGGGCACGCGGCTGGCCAGCGAGTATAACTGGGGCGGATCTGAGCCTAATGACAAGGGCGACCCTTTTGCCACCCTATCTGCGCGTCCCAGCACTCAGGTACCCAGGGCAGGTATGGCGGGAGGGTGGAGGCTGGGCACACCTCAGCCAGAAGCATCCCCATGGCAGCCCGCCCTTCCCTTTTTAGCCGAGGCCGGACTCGTGGGGCGAGGACAGCTGGGAGGGCCTGGAGACTGAGAGCCGTAAGTGCTTCCCCAAGCGGGCTGACAGATGGGGCTCTGGAGCTGGGGACTTGAAACTGACCGACCTCCCTTTCCTGCCCACAGGACAGGCGAAGGCTGAGCTGGCCCGGAAAAAACGTGAAGAGCGGCGGCGGGAAATGGAGGCCAAACGTGCAGAAAGGAAAACAGCCAAAGGCCCCATGAAGCTGGGAGCCCGGAAGCTGGACTGACCGGCCATGTGGGTGCCTCCTGGCCGTGGAGAGCCCACGGATGTATTTATTGTACAAACCATGTGAGCCTGGCCCCCTGGCCAGGCATGTCTCACGTGTACATAATCAGAGCCACAATAAATTCTATTTCGTACTCCCTGTCCCAGCTCAGTCGCCTCTCCGAGGCAGCTGGAGTCTGGCGCCGCCCTGCGCTGTCTGTGCTCACAGTGGACGGGAACATCAGTTTGCTTCTAAAGCCAGAGTAAAGAGGCACAATCTGATTTTTATCAGTTTCTAGGAAACACCTTCGGGGAGGAAGGCAGACAGCGCCCCAGACCCAACTTCTGCCTGTGATCCAGGCAGTGCTGATATGGCCGCTCTCGGGTCTCAGAGCACGGGAAAGGGCCTGCGGGTCCTGAGGGTCCCTGGGTCCGAGCCCCAAGTCGAGGCAGGATTGAGAGGCTGAGCTCACGAAAATCCCTCAGTGATCACCAACGTCCAGGCCGGGTGGCGTCAGCGGCGGCGCTGGGGCACACAGGTCCCGTGCGGGCGGCTGCGAGCGAAGCCGGCTTTGCAGACGCAGCGGAAGGAGCCGCTCGTGTTCACGCAGCGTTCACTCTTGCACAGCAGCCCGCGCTGGTTCAGCTCACGACACTCGTCGATGTCTGTAAGTTCGGGTGACAGGTGCCATTTGCTTAGTTAGCTTCTGGCTGGCCCGGAGCTGCTCCGTCTCGTGCCCTGCCCTGAAGCCCAGCTCACCTACGCAGCGAGCACGAGAGGTGTCCAGCTGGAAGCCGCCGGGACACTCGCACACGGCGCCACCTGGCCGTGGCACGCAGCGGCCGCTAACGCAGCGGCACTCATCTGAGTCTTCCTCTGAACTGTCCTCCTCTGAGCGGGCAGGAGAATACGAGCGTTAATACCGTCCCCAGCCTACGGCCACCGCCCCACCCCTGCGCTCCTGCTGCATTCACCTCTTGGGGGCTTCCCCAGCAGCAGGGGGCTGGTGTCCCAGAAGGAATTGCTCTCACTCTGCGATGTTGGGCACTGGGTCCCTGAGAGGGGCAGTCATTGATGTCAGTGCACCTCGGCTGCACTCGTGCTCCCTCCCCACCACCACTCCCGGATCAGCTCACCGGTGCCGCGCGGCTGGCACGGGCGACACTGGGCACCCCAGCCTCGGCCCTGGCGGCAGCAGCAGTCATCAAAAGTGAGAGCAGGCCCAGCATAGGGGCCTGCGCACATGCCATCCTCTCCACGCTGGCCCCAGCACACGTCGCGCCGCTCCGGGGCGCGCTCTGAGGATGGGACCTACGTCAGGGAGGAGACCGAGACAGGGACCGCCCGCCTCCACTCCACCCAATGTGTGGCTTTGATGCTCCATATGACAGACAAGGCCTCCCCCACCTCCCACCCCACCCCCGTAAGCCCCAGACTGACCCTCGCCCTCACCAGCCGGGCTCTCCGGGAGTTGGCAGTCGCGGCCTGAGGGTCCGGGCACCCAGGGCGGGCGGCACTCGCAGCGGTAAGAGCCGGGTAGGTTGACGCAACGTCCAGGACGGCAGGCTGCCGGGTCCTGGCACTCATCTACGTCTATAACAGTGAGGGCACGGGTGGGGGTGCTGTCTCTGCATGGCTTGGGCCCCCATCCCTCTGCCACCCCGGCTCACCAGCCCGGGCCTTACCCATCTCCTCCGGGTTCAGACACTGGCGCTGTGCTGGGCTGTACTCGGCTGGGGGCGTGCAAGCGCAGCGGTAGCCGCCGCGGGTATTCTCGCACACTCCATTCCGGCAGTTGGACTCATCCAGACACTCGTCCACGTCTGTGGGGAGGAAAATCATTGATAACAGAAGGTCCAGGGGGCTGTGCTTATCTCCTCACTGCTTCCCCAGGGCCACTGGGCTGGCTGTGCTCACCCACGCACTCCAGCAGGTTCCCGTCATAGTAGAAGCCCTGCTTGCAGTAGCACTCATAGCCGGGCTGCGTGTTCACGCACTTGCCCTCCTTGCAGATCTCGGACCCAAACAACATGCACTCATCGATGTCTGTGGGGTGACAAACTGTGGCGCTTCTGCCCTGGATTGTGGGCAGGGCTGACCGCAAGAACAAAGCTCACACGGGAGAGGGGGGCGGTCTGCAGGTTGGGAAGGTAGGTGCAAGTGGGGCCTACCCAGTGCAGGATTGGGGGACCAGCTAGCCTCCTGGGACTTACCGCGGTGGGCTGGGATGCCGTAGTTGACGATGTTGTTGTCCTGGGTGTAGCCCTTTCCGTCAGGGCACAGGCTGTGGAACTCAGCTGCAGGGGGTGGGGTGGCGGGGGAGAATGGGACTGAGCAGGTCCAGCCCATATGCCGTGGGTTCTCCGCCTCATTTCCCAACTTCAAGGGGCAGGGGATAGAGAGCCATTTCTCCCATTTGGTTTCCAGATAAAGAAACTAAGGTTCTGGGAAGGGGCCTGTGGCTTCCTGACCTGAGCTGTAGACTGGGCAGGGATAGATTTCACAGTGGTCTCCCCAGCCAGCACCCAGGGAGCAGCAGCACTCCTGTTGGGTGACGTTGATGGCCAATACACTGTCGCAGAACACCGTGTCATCGAAGTTAAGATAGCACTCCTTCTTGTGGTGGGGCTGCTCCACCTCTGAGTGGGGGGAGGGTAGCTCAGGGTCTTGCAGACACACTGCCTTTGCCTGGTCTATCCATCCTACCCACCACAAGTCTCTGTCTCCCACCTTCCCTGGCTTCTGTTAGTCACCATGTGACAGCCAGTGTCAACATGAGATTTAGGGCTCTTCAAGGTCTGGCCTTACCAGACTCCTCAGGCAGAAGCAATTTCTTCCTGTTCCCCAAATTTAGGAGAGTGAGACCAGAACATATCTCTGAACCCCAGCTGCAGTTCAGGGGAGTTTCTAGCCTGGAAGAGAGCTGGGAGGACACTCACCCTCACAACCATGCTGGTCCTGGGTGGGAGTGAAGCCTTCATCGCAGACACACATGTAGGAGCCCTGCAGATTCTCACAGGCCCCGTGGGGAAGGCACAGGCTGGGGTCCTGACTGCACTCATCTATGTCTGGGGGGCAGAAGTGGCTCAGAGGAAACCCAACCCCTTCTTCATTAGGGCTATGCCCTGAGGGCCTAACACAAGTTCAGAACCTGAATTTTCACTTTGTTCAAAGTATATCCACTCATGTCAGTCTGAGCATGTGGGTGGGTGGGAGTGTGAATCACTGCTGTCATTCAAAAACCCTTTAGGAAAATACCCCCCCCCGCCCCCAACCCCCCCTGCTGACAACAGAATAAAATACTAACTCTCGGCTTGGCATTTAAGGACTTTCAGTTTGGGGTCCCAATACCTAGAAAAGTCTTATCATCCTTTACTTTAACCTCCACCTCTCAGGGCATACGTGTTTACCCTCCTCTAAAAACACAATTAGGTCCTTCCAGATCTCTTGAGTTTTGCAAATACTGTTCTTTGGGCCTAGAATACCATTCTGTGCCTTTCTTTGCCTAGAGAACTCTTACTTAAGTCCTAGACAGTGACCCCCACACACACTGCAATTAATCACTAGTCCAGAACTCTCCTGGAACCCAGCACCCTGACCTGTGAGAATCAGTTTTGATGTTGGCTTCCCCCAGCTGGGAGCCTTGGGTCATTGCTGAATAACTAGTACATAGCCTGGAACTTGGCAAAGAGAAGGTGCTCAGCAAACTCTTGTTGGATGAATGCACATATGGATGAATTGGTAGGAAGACTGACACATTAATATCTGTAAAGAGCCTAACAGAGTGACTAGCACATAGTAAGCACCATAGCAGTGCTTACTGAGATTCAGTAATAACTGCCATTATTACTATGCTCATTGTTATTTGGGCAAGAGTGGAAGGCTGAGTGACTGGATGTATGAAAAAACAGAATGGTCACAGTGTGTCTAGGGGAGTACTTTTCCCTGCCACAACCCTCAAGAGCCCTCAGCCAATCCCCATACCTTGGCACTTCCTGCCACCCACCAGCCGATGCCCCTGGGGGCAAAGACATCTGTAGGAGCCATTGGTATTGATGCAGTCACCCCCAATGCAGGCTGCAGGGAAGTCACACTCATCAATGTCTGTAGGGGATTAAGGGAGTAAAGAATCTCAGTGACTAAACCTCTATGCACAGCCTAAGACTGCCAAGGCTTTCCCCCAGATCTCTGGCTCAGTGTCATGCCCCTACATCCCATCTGGGATCTGGATGGGGACTGGACTTGGGCAGTAGGGATCCTGAAGTATAGAGGGACAGGTCAGCACCCTGGTTCTAGGACTTCTTACCCTCGCAGTGGCTGCGGTCCCTTGACAGATGGTAGCCAGAGAGGCATTGGCACTGGAAGGATCCTGGAGTGTTGGTGCAGATGCCATTGTCACACACGTCCCCAGCCTTACACTCATCCACATCTGCAGGACACAGGAGGTGTCAGAGGGCCAAAGTGGGGGCCTCTGCTACTCTCTCTTGTGCGCTATGGTGCTTACTATGTGCTAGTCACTCTGTTAGACTCTTTATAGATATTAAAGAGCTCTGGAGTGCCAGAGCTGAGGCCCGTGGCACTTATAAGTGTGGGGCATTAACCCTGTTCCTAGGTGTCATACACTTCCCTGGCAAGCAGGCCAGGTGTTGCCGGGCACCTGGACCATGTCTGATGCTAAACAGCCTCCCCACCCTCACTGAACAAGATGCCCCCTTCTCCACCCTCTTTCCCATCCTGCTCTAGGCATCTTAGCCACAGCTGCTTTCACTGCTGCTTTCTTTTTTCTTTTTATCTTTTTTGAGACAGAGTCTCACTTTGTCGCCCTGGTAGAGTGCTATGGCCTCATAGCTCACAGCAATCTCAAACTCTTGGGCTCAAGTGATTTTCTTGCCTTAGCCTCCCAAGTAGCTGGGACTATAGTGCCCACCACAACGCTCGTCCTTTTTTTTTTTTTCTAGGGACAGGGTCTCACTCTGGGCTGGTCTCAAACCTGTGAGCTCAGGCAATCTACCCCACCTTGGCCTCTCAGAGTGCTAGGATTACAGGTGTGAGCCACTATGCCTGACCTTCACTGCTGCTTTCACCCTTCTCTCACTTGCCATGGCTCCCTTCTTCCCTGTAGATATAAGTGCCCCTAAATCCTCCTCCTTTACTCAGAATAGTTTATTTTGCCCATGCAGTAAAGACACATGACTCTCCCCTGAGGACATGATTACTTGCAGTCCTTTCTGATGGGCTGGTTGTTGCCAACACCTCAGTCCCCTCCAAGCCTAGGCTCTTCCTCTGAGGTGTGGATCAGGCCTGCACCTGTCTCCACCCCTCTTTTGCTGTTGGAACCACCTTTCTACCTCCTCTCCTTCAGTTTCCCTCTCCATTCTAGGAGTTCTTAACAGCTTTTGGATGACCAAGGTCTCCGACCTCACATATGTCACTTCTGTGACCTTCATCTTAAGGCTAGCTAGTCTCTCTCAGGGCCCCTCAGAGCTTTTATCTCACATATTTGCCCCACCCTGCAGCCCTTAGAGGGGGCTTTCTTCCCACTGCCATTGTTGTCCTCAAGTCTTCTACTCCTGCCTCCTTAGTTCCTTGACCTTGACCCATACCCTCACTCTGAAAGTTCCTAGCCCTGATCAGGGTCAGGGCTTGTCGCCTGTGAACTGCCATCCCTGAGCCCACTAATGCTTCTTTCTCCTCACTGGTCTGGCAAAGCCCAGCCTCCAAGCTGAGCACACTGGGCCACAGCCACATGCTCCAGCCTCTGAGTTTGGGCCAAACCCTTAGCATGTTCAGTGCCTCCCTCTCTAGCTCCTTTGGAGCCCAGACTTCCGTAAAGCCCCTGGGCATCCCCCATGCCCTTGGGTACTTCCAAACCACCACCTTTTTTTTTTTTTTTAGCAGTTTTTGGCGGGGGCGGTTTTGAACCCACCTCTGGTATATGGGGCCAGTGCCCTCCTCCTTGAGCCACAGGCGTTGCCCCCAAGCCACCACTTTTATCCTCAGGTCTTCTAGTTAACTCAGGCCTTTCACTATTTACTGAGACAATTAAGGGTAATCACCCTCAAACACCTGAAAATTATTAACTACATCCACTCCTTTATTGCTCCTTTTCTCTTGTCCGTGGCCAGCCACCTGCTGACCCCTCTTCCCTCCTCTCCTAGCCCTGTGGCCCCAGTCACCCCCTCACCCACTTTCCTGGCATCTCCTCCTCAACTTCTACCTCAAAGTCCCACTCCTGTGACTCCAGGTCTTACTTTTCCTCACTTGCTGCCAATATCCTGCCCTCCATCCACATCACACCACAGAGGCCATTTGCCAAGGCCACCAGGGACCTTCTTGTCTCACCTGTTCATATTTTACAAGAACCTCTCTATTGCACTTAACTCATTCTCCTTTCCTGGACATCCCTCCTCCCCAGCTTCTCACATGGTGGCCTGCAGTCCTCCATCATCCCCTCTTCTTATCTCCTCTTTTGCCACCTGCTCCTGGTGTGTCAGTGTTCCCAAGGCTCTGCCAGATGCCCCTCTTACCCTACCCACCCTCCTTGGCAGAGTAGGTGCACCCCAAGACTCCACTGCTCTGATAGCCTATAGTCTGGCTCCAGGCAGGTATGTCTAACCCAAGACTCCCAACCCACATGGCCCACCCTCTGCTGCTATCTCCAACTGAAAGACCCACTGGGACCAGCAATTCAACTTGTCCACCAAGGAGCTCAGCATCTCCCCTTCGTAACTTGCTGATCCCTGGGGCCCCTATCCCAGTGGGCACCACCACCTGAGTCACCTGGAGGCTCCATCACCTCCCTCTCTCCTTCAGCTTGACATCCAGTCAACAAGTTCTAGTAATTTGTTCTAATATTACATCACGGTATGGCCATCCTGAAGCCACAACCCTTATTCCATCCACCACCGCCTCTGTCTCAACTCTCTCCAACAGACCTCCAGCCACTTTCCACACCCAGCAGCAGGCAACTTTCTAAAACAAATGGCAAATCTTGTCATTCTTCCCCTCAAAATGCTTCCAGTGTTCCCTTACACTTCAAGATAAGGCTCAACCTCCTGGACAGGGCTCAGGGGGCCCTCCACAGCGTAGAGACCTGCTCCTCCCCAGCCAGGCCCCAGCGCTCGGTCATTCCTTACAGTTTCCTGCACATCTCATGCTGTTTTTCACCACAGTAGCCATTATTGGCATGCTGTTCCATCTCATCCTTCTTACTTGGTTAATTATTATTGATTCTTTAAGATAACTCAGGCCTTCTCCCTCCCGTTTGGCTGGTGTTTCCAAGGAGTACCCAAGCTCCATTCAGGCCCAGTCCTACACCCCACAGTCTGTCTTACATTCTCCAGTTTCTCTGAATCCTCTTGGTGCATAATAAACACGAGTGTAGGGATAAGGTACTAATGCCTCCCTTCACTATTTGAGTTTTTTTTTCTTTTGAGACAGAGTCTCATTTTATCACCCTCAGTAGAGTGCTGTCGCGTCACAGCTCACAGCAACCTCCAACTCCTGGGCTTAGGCTATTCTCTTGCCTCAGCCTCCGGAGTAGCTGGGACTACAGGAGCCTGCTATTTTTTTGTTGCAATTTGGCCGGGGTCGGGTTTGAACCCACCACCCTCAGCATATGGGGCCAGCGCCCTACCTACTGAGCCACAGGCACTGCCCTTTTTTTTTTTGGATTAAATTTAAATAACAAGCTTTGCAAACACAGCTTCAAGCCCTGCCCCCTAAGACTCTTCCTACATGGCTCGGGGCCTGTGGCTCAAGTGGCTAAGGTGCCAGCCACATACACCTAAGGTGGAGGGTTCGAATCCAGCCCAGGCCTGCCAAACAACAATGACGGCTGCAACCAAAAAATGGCCAGGCGTTGTGGCGGGCGCCTGTGGTCCCAGCTACTTGGGAGGCAGAGGCAGGAGACTCTCTTGAGCCCAGGAGTTGGAGGTTGCTATGAGCTGTGATGCCATAGTACTCTACCCAGGGGGACAGCTTGAGACTCTGTCTCAAAAAAAAAAAAAAAAGACTCCTCCTACATAAAACTTTTGGCAGGGCCTTTCTTGTCGAGATTCTCTGAGGAAATGAGCAACTGGATCAAAGAACCAGGAGATGAATTAGCCACCTCCCGCCACTCGCCTTACAAACAGAGACCCACTCCCCGCTTCAGCGCGCAAGCGGGCAGCAAGCTGCCTGGGTTGGGACGCTGGATCTCACCCATGCAGCTGCGGCCGTCAGGCGCGGGCGCGTAGCCCTGGGCACACGTGCAGCGGAAGGAGCCTGGAAGGTTCTCGCACCAGCCAGGAGAGCAGGGGCTGCCTTCAGCGCACTCGTTCACGTCTGCGGCAGAAAGAGCGCATCTCAGACGCTGCCCCACAGGGTCTGACAGGCAGGTGTACAGCGGCGAAGTGTGGCTCTCCTCAGCCCGAGTTTGGGGAGAACGCCCCCTGTATTATCGAAAGGCCCCGCCCCCGGGCCGGGGCTAGTGCTGGTGAACGCTACCGGCATTACCCGGAAGGTGCCGCTTTGTTTTCTCGGCCCCGCCTTCTACCCTAGATGGGACCCAGACCCCGCCCTCACCGCGGCAGGCCCCGCCCCCCTGGCTGCGGTAGCCGGGCTGACAGGCGATGCACTTGTAGCTCCCGGGTTTGTTTTCGCATTTGCCATCAGGACAGGTGCTCGGGTCCCGGCATTCGTCGATGTCTGCACAGGAGGAAAAAGGACGAGGAGGACTCAGCTGGGGACAAAGTGGCTGACCCAGCGCTCTGGTTCCTCGGCAAGGCCTCCCTCTGTCACAGATCAACAAGGCGAACCCCGCGCACTGGCTCCCAGGCCCTAACCTCTGAGAGAAAGTAAAGCAAAGACAGGAGTGCAGGACCCCCGCCGCCACCT
Organism: Otolemur garnettii; assembly: GCF_000181295.1. Lineage (NCBI taxonomy): Eukaryota > Metazoa > Chordata > Mammalia > Primates > Galagidae > Otolemur > Otolemur garnettii. The sequence goes on from NW_003852535.1 coordinate 2,440,975, forward strand.
GAGACGGCGGAGGCCCCCACGTTGGTCTGGATGGGGGCCCCTCACCTTCGCACACAGGCAGTCGAGAGGCTTTGAGCCGGTAGCCGGGGTAGCAGTTGCACTTGTAGTGACCCGGAAAGTTGATGCAAAAGCCGCCCTCGCCACACAGGTGAGGCTTGGCACACTCATTCAGGTCTGAGCGGAAGGAAGGAGGCACGAGGGTGTGGGGTAGTGGAGGAGATTACACAGCGGTCCGGAGGAGAGCCTGCCCCACCCACTGCCGCCCCGCCCTGGTGGCGCTCACCCACGCACGAGCGCCCCCCGGCGCCCACGTGCAGGCGGTAGCCGCGGTTGCAGTGGCAGTTGTAGGAGCCCCCAGTGTTCATGCAGATGCCCCTCCCAGGGCCGCACGGCTCAGCCTCACACTCGTTCACGTCTGAGAAGGACGCAGCGGGCCAAGAAAAATCAAAGTGGTGTCACGAGGAAGGGTTGTTCCCCGGTTACTCGCCCGCATGCCTGCCCCATGCTCACCCACACAATAGCGGTGCTGCGGGTGCGACCGGTAGCCGGGGTTGCAATGGCAGGAGTAGTCTGGCGGGCCAGGGACACACTCTCCGTGGCCACAGATATTCTGGTTCAGTCGGCACTCGTCTGTCTCTGAGGGCAGGGAGTGGTGAGGGAGCATTCACCTCTGCCACGTCCCCAAGACAAACCAGGATACCCCAATCCTACTGACTCAGATACCTGAGCCCAGTCATACCATGACCCTCAGGTTCTTGCTCAGATGCACTCCAATCTGAAGATTTCCTATACCTCCATCCCAGACAACCCTAACTTCAAGACCCCAGATAGCTCCAGGTCCCTGACATCCTATCATCTCATCTGATCCCCACTCCACATCCTTGACCCCAGTCACCTTGAACCAAACCAAATCTCCTCAGGGCCCCTCAGTCCCAATACCCCTACCCAAGGGGCTCAGAAACCTCCTTCTCCTCAGTTCTCTTAGACCCTATAGCCTCAGTCACACCAGTATCCTCTGGAGCCCCCCCCTGCCATTCCAGAATAGTAGATTACCTCCTCCTCCCAAGTCAAGCAGGAGCTGGTTTCCTGGGAATCCTAACTTGTGCCACATCAGTGCAAGGCAGTCAGATGCAGGAAGCCCCTCAGCCTCTTTGTTACCAAGCTCAGGACTCTCTGCCTCCTACTTCTCCCTTCTTTGATCCTCACTGCTCACCAGTCTTCTCTCCAGCACCCCATCCCCTCACTGCTCTCATCTCCCACCCCACCCCATCCTGCAGCCTCAGCCACAATACCTGAACTCTACTTTGGCCAGTGGGCTTTTCAGGCCATTTTTGCCTGGGGTACCTCTCTTTAGGGTTCCACAAAGCCCCCAGACCAGCCACCTCTACCTAGACCCTCACCCCAGGACTTCACGTAGGCTCAGACTGCCAACTCCCCTTGTGGCTTTGCATACATACATAAGGGCTTGAATCTGGCTCAGCTGTGTGACCTGGGGCAAATTATTGGACTTCTCCAAGGCTCCACTTTCTCATCTGGAAAATGAGCCTAACAATGCCGCATACACTTCACAGAGTATGAGAAGGTTAAATGGTATTTAGTACATAGAACTCTTTACACAGTGCCTGGTACAGAGTGGTTACTCAATCTGAGTTGGAAATTTTGATGCTCAAAACCTATAGACATTTCCTATAGCCTTTGGCATCAGACCCAAACCCTCAGCAAGGCTCCATGTACTGGATTTTCCCTGGTGCAGGTGTGGTTTCTGACTCCAGCAGTGTATCATGTTCCCATGCTTTTGCCCAAACTTAACTTACCTTAGGATGTTCTTTCCCTCAACCTGTATGCCCATTCTTTCACCACTTTGGCTCTTGAATTTCTATCAGTCTTTAAAACTCTACTCAGAAAGCCTTCTCTCATTGCTGCCCCACATATTATCACAACCCCCACACCTCCTGCTCGGATTTATTTCTTTATAACATTTGTGAAATATGCTAAATTTTTTTTCTTTTTGTTTTTCTCACAGGGGTGAGATGATATCTCAATGTGGATTTGAGTGTGGATTTGATTTGCATTTCCCTGATGATTAGTGAGGTTGAGAGTTTTTATTTACTTATTTATTTTTTTAGACAGAGTCTCAAGCTGTCAACCTGGGTAGAGTGCCATGTGAGTGTCACAGCTCACAGCAACCTCAAACTCTTGGGCTTAAGTGACTCTCTTGCCTTAAAGTAACTGGGACTACAGGTGCCCGCCACAATGCCTGGCTATTTTTTGGTTGTAGTTATCATTGTTTTTTGGCAGGCCCAGCTGGATTCAAACCCGCCAGCTCTAATGTATGTAGCTGGCGCCCTAGCTGCTAAACTACAGGCGCCAAGCTGAAACATACTAAATTTTTATATGTTGGTCTTTTTATTGCCTGTCTGCTCTTCAAGGACAGGAAATTTTTGTCATTTTTGTCACTGTAGCATTTCTAATACCTGGAGAGTCTCCAATGCCTGGCACATAGTTGATGTTCAATAAATATTTGTTGAATAAATAATGAATGCTCTCAGACTGGGTTGATCACCATGCTACCTGGTTTTTTTGAGGGCAGGGTGGGATCTTTGCTGTTTCCTTGATGTTGGCTCTAGGGAATGACTGTAGGGAGGAGAGGAAGAGAAAAACTAAGCTGGGGGCATGGCCTAGCTGCCTGGCCTTACCTGTGACCTGAGTGGGAGCAATCTCCACAGCGCTGCGGGAAGGGGGCAAGTCCGGCAGGAACCAACGCATTGTGGGTGGCGAGGGGCGGGAGATCAGTTCTGCCAGCAGCAGTGCACACTTGTAAGAAGGTGAGGGACACAGAGCCTCCCTTCTTTCAGGCCTTCATCTGGCCATATCACACCCCAGCTTCACTGCCCTCCAGGATTTAGGCTGTGAACTCTCCCCACCCAGTAACTTAGTCCCTGAGGATTCATCCCTGCAGTACCCAGCTCACCAGGGTAGGGCCGAGCAGGATATGTGGTGGCAGTTGGGTGGCTCTGCTGCACTGACCGCTCCTCACTCACTGGCTGTGGGTGATAGCAGCATGAGACCTCTGTGTCTCCCTCACCTGTCCCACCCCTCCCACCTAGGCTCTCATACTCACTGAGTCCGTGGTCACCCCTAGAAGAAAAGAAAAGATAGGGCCATTAAGTGTTGGGGTGGGAGAAAGGAGTCAGGCTTGTGCTCAGCAACTGGGTAGTTGTGGTTATGATATCTAAGAATTCAGAAATCATGTCTCTGGGTCAAAGGTCAGGGGTTAGAGCCTTGCATAGTGGTCAGGTGCTCAGGTCTGGGGGAGCGATGGTTGGGGATGCTTGGGTTATAGTTCAAGGAAGGCTTAGGAGGTTATAACTCAGGGTCACATCTTTGGGTAATGGGTCAGAGGGTCAAGTCTGGAAGTCAGTGTTGTATCTAGGAACAGAAGGGGTCAGGCCAGACCTCTCTCCTCTTCTGCATCCTCAGATGGTGGCGCCTGGCTGGGGCTCTCAGGATGCTGCTGGGGTTTGGGTGGACCGTCAGGGTGCAGGAAAAGGGAAAAGTCGCTTTCACCCTGAATGGTGAGTGTCTGGTGGGAGGTAAGGATGTGGTACCCTTTCCCAGCTGGGCAGATCTCCTTGAAGGCAGCTAGGGTCAAGACAGCAGATACAAAAGTGAGTGTTTGCTGGACAAGTTCATGGACATACACCCACCCCCTCCCCTGCCCCACACGTCCCTGGCTCACCGGTGCCATCTGCGGGGCAGCGCTGACAGCGAGCACCCCAGGCCTTGCCCACACTGCAGCAGCAGAGCTGGCGGGTGAGGCGCGTGGTCAGTGGGTGCTGGCATTGGTGCTCAGGACTCACTAGGCGGAAACACAGGCTCTTCTCCTCTGGCTTGTCCGCTGCAAGGGGCATTTAGGCCTGAGCGCTGCCACATCCCTCTGTCTAGCTACCCTAGACTATGCCTCTCTGGCCCAGAGTAGCCCCTATGTAGATCCCTGTGTAGTCCCAAATGATCCTGAACTCATGCGACACCTAAAACTTATGTGACCACAAACTCCATTGACTCCAGATTCTATCTGCTCTAGACTTCACCCCTCCTGTCCCTTAAGCCTATGATATAGGACCCAGACTCCATATAGTCCTGACCCCATGTGACTCCCAACCTCACTGATCCCTGATCCTATCTGCTCTGGGTCTTATTCCTCCTGCAGTCAACCCTTGACCTCACTCTGATCTCTTGTGACCTCTAATGCTTGCTACTTAGAGCCTTTCCCTTCCTAGCCATGCCTTATGACCTCCCAGAACCCCTTAGTCTCACCAATGCACTGTGTGCGAGAGGGGCCCAAGCTATGGCCAGGTGGACAGACACAGCGATAGGAACCAGGGTTGTTGAGGCAGTCACCATGGCGACACATGCCTGGCATCACACACTCGTTGATGTCTGTAGTAAGTGGAAATTTGGTCCGTCTGGGGTCCATTGTGACAGCAAGCTGCTCAAAGAACTTCAGAATACTGCTCCAGCCCCCCTCCTCCCATGCCCACCTTAGGAACCCCCACCAGCCTGATCCTGCAGCCCATAGAATCTCCTGGATGGCCATACCCTGGCAGTGGGTGCTGTTGAGCCTCTTGTATCCCTGGGGGCAGTCAGTGCCCACCTCCCCACGTACAGGCCCTGGCTTCTGTACCCCTGTGTCTGCAGAGAGAGGACAGTATGATAGGGGATGACAAATAAGACACTGGGGAGGGGCAGAGTGGGATGAAGAGAAGAATTTGGTGGTTGAAGTCTGGAGAGGGTCTGCCTGATAGGGGATGCTCGCTGAGCCCAGGTACTCACACTGCAGCTGAGGGCACTTGTGACACTTGCTCTGACCCCAGGCAGTGCCGATGCTCCCACAGCAGTCTTCCTGCTTCGTGAGGCCTGGGAGAGGGTTGCTGCCACACTAGGGGGAGAAGTATGGGGAGGGGTCACAAGCACCCCACTCATTCACCCCTGGCCCTTTCCTCTGCCCTGGTCCCCTGATTTTACACAGAGTTAGGGCAGGACAATCCTGAGAGAAAGGCTGACCCTCTGGACTATGGATGCACTCACGGGTTGCTTAGGCAGCGTGTCCTGGAAGCAGCGACCCAGAGGCTTCTGGGTGGGTGGCCGAGGGTGTGGGGGTTTGGGGTGTGGCAGCAGGTGCTGCGAGGGGGCTGGGCCCTCAGCATTCGGACTCTCGATGCGGTGGACCTGGACAGAGGCCTCAGGCGGGTGGTGGACACGCACATTCACCACCGGGGGTGGGGCCTGCACTGGGGGTGGGGCACAGTGGCTTCAGGGCTGGCACCCAGGGTCACCTGTAGGGGTGGAGCTCCTCCAGGGCTGGCCCCCCCCACCTGGGCCCACAACCCTAGTGCCCACCCACCTCAGCCTCCCCTGGTATTTCCCTTGCCTGGTACCTTCTGCTGAGATCTGTCCTGGCCCCAGGGGCACCAGAAAGGCTGCATGCTGGGCAGGGGGACCCTCCCCAGGCCCAGGAGGGTCAGCGATCACCTGGACAGCGTAGATGGCATGCTTGCTAGCCACAGAGTCACCCTCTGGAGTCAGGGGTGGCAGTGCACCTGTGGACAGGGCTCCAGCCCGGACGAGCCCAGGTCCTGAGCTACCAGTGCCCCCACCAGCTCCTCCGGCTGGCACCTGGCAGAAGCGCCCCGTGAAGTCTGGAGGACACAGGCACTGGTTTCTTGAGGAGCACTGGCCACCGTTCATGCAGGGCAGAGGGCACACCACTGGGGAGAGGAGGTGGATCAGAGCCAGGCTACCCTGCCTCTAGCCCCCAGGCCGAATCACTCACCCACAACCTGTCTCTTCCCCCTCTTACCTACTGCCTTGCCACCACTAGCTCTGTCCTCCTTGGGAAGCTGGATTTTATAGCACATCACACATTTGGAAACTGCTCTCTCTAGATCCCTCAACATCCTTATGTCTATATTGGGTTCTAGAATCTTTAGTCTCAGACTTAGTTTCACCTAGGCCATGTGCCAGCTGCGTGACCCTGAGCACCTTACTTACCTTCCCCATCTGTAGAGCTGTTGTGTCTATTAAATGTGATGCCAGTACAAATGCTTAATATGGGGACCAGTACACAGAGGATGCTTAATAAGTAATAGCAAATAATGATAATGACAATCTGTCTTTCCCAGAGGCCTCTCCTGGGTATCCCTCTCTCCCTGGGGCCTCTTCCTCTTCTCCTCTAAACTCTCCCCCTCATTCAGGCCTGGGACCTCCCCTCTATGCCTTGCTGTCCCAGGGCCTACACCTTACCATGGCCAATGATGTCCACATCTCTAGAGATAGCCATGGACATACCCTCTCCAGGACCTCTCTTGGTACTTCTACCCAGAGGCCACTGTCAGCTGGCAGCATCCTGCCTTTCCACCTCCTCCTAACCTGGGATCTCCACCAGGGAATTCCTCCCCCCCCAGTTATACAGCACTGCACACTCCACAACCCCACCTCCCACCCCACCATGGCCTCTGCACCCCCTATTCCCCGGGCTCTGGCCACCTTCCAGCCTCTCTCCTGGCTGTTGACAATCTCAGCATTCCTGGGAAACCCTGCTTTAGGCAGAGGACTGGCATGTCACAACCCTGCTCACTATTTGCTTCCTGGCCTGGACACTCAAAACTCTCTGTGGCCCAGAACCTTCTTTTATTTATTTTTTAATTTGAGACAGAGTCTCACTATGTCACCCTAGGTAGAGTGCTGTGGTGTCATAGCTCACAGCAACCTCAAACTCTTGGGCTTAAGCGATCCTCTTGCCTCAGCTTCCCAAGTAGCTGAAACTACAGGCGCCCGCCACAATGCCCAGCTATTTTTCTGTTGCACTTGTCATTGTTACTTAGCTGGCCAGGGCTGGGTTTGAACCTGCCGGCCTTGGTCAATGTTGTTGGCGCCGTAATCACTGTGCTACAGGCACTGAGCCCCAGAACCTTCTTTTAGCCCACCTCCTTCTGCTCTTTCCGTGTGCACCCCTCCTGCAAGTATGCCAATCTCTGCCTCATGGCTTTGTTCATGCCATCCCCTCCATTGCAGAGCGCTGTCCCCATTTCTACATATTCTAATCTTGCCCTTCCTGTCTCAGCTTCTCCTCCTTTCTTCATATCCCACCTACTCCCATCAGCTCTGTCTGGCACCTGGCCTGGTTTTATTCCTGTCTGGTTATATTCACTATAAAGAGTACTTTGGAGGGCAGGGCCAGGCCAGCCTCAGCTCTGTGTCCCAGAGGAAGTGCGGGGGGAACAAATGAAGGATTGATTGAGGGAAAGGATGGGACCTCTGTCTTTCCTGCCACATACTCATCTTCAACACCTGCTACTCTTGGGAACCTGAGCCCATGCACCAGCCCAGCTTCCCTTCTGCTGCCTGGGGCAGAGGCAAGGGTTGTGTTGAACTCCTGGACACCCAAAGGGGGTCTCTCAGGGACAGCCCACATCCATGACCATCAGGGTGGGACTAAGAGCAGCCTAGCCCAGCCCATCCTGCCTGATCTCTTGGGGCCAGGCCTCACAAGGCAGATGGGGTGTGTCCTTTGCCAGTGGAGGCAAGATTCTCTTCTTCCTGTCTCCCAGTGAGTCACTCAAAGCGGTGAGGGTGACCTCCCTGTGACACCCGCCCACTGTGGCCTGGGCACCAAGCCTGGGGGATGTGGGCAGCACAGATGGAGACAGAAGACTGGCAGGATGGCCTGGGAATCTGGGAGCCTAGACACACATACACTCACATTCACAGTCATCTTGTCACTCACAGACTCTGACACCAACATAGGTTGACATAAACATTCACATACACTCCCTAACAGTGACTGGAGACACACACCCAAGACGATGAACAGACAGGTACTTAGTCACTCTGGGCCACTCCAAAGCCTACATATGCCCCCCAGACACACTGTGTGGTGTGCGCGTGCACAACCCCCCATCTCATGAGGAATGTGAACCTAGTGAGTGGGGTTCCTTAGGTCTGATGGTGAATATAGAAACGAGTGAGAGTGGCTGTTTTTCTGGTGCCATCCTGGCCCAGGCCTAATTATCCCATACAAGAGGGTAATTACTGCCGGGACACCTCCCTTAGCCAGGGCCCTGTGGGAGGAGGCCGAGCCCCAGGCCTGGCCCTTTGATGAGAGATGCTGGGGTAGGGTCCAATCTGACCTGGGAGGTCACAGGGCCTGGGGTGGGGGTTGGAGGGACTCTGAAGTTTTTTGAGGCAGAGATGGTGGGAGCTTAGGGAGTGGCACAGGAGGAGGAGGGACTGAGGACATGAGCCAGCCCCACTTTCAAGCCTGTACCCCACTTCTTAGGCCTCAACACTCTTCCCTCTCAGACCTTGTGGTAACTAACCCCTCTCCCAGCTCTGACCTCAGCTCTGCCTCCCAAGGAATGCAGGTGTGTACCCCTGGCAGGCCCTATTTTAGATATTTAAGAGACTTTTCCTGTTCTTTTTTTTTTTTTTTTTTTTTTAGCATTTCTGTTTCTTGGGGGAATATTTATCCCTTCTGTGAGGCATTCTGCCCCCAGCTTGCGTCCTGCCCCTGGGTGCCTTCTCTCAGAGCATCGCTCCTTCTGGAAGCCTGAGTCATCCAGGACTCCAGCATAGCCTCATACCTTAGCCTCCAACCCTAAGCCACAGCCTCAAAGTCCAGTCCTCATGCAGCCCCCCAACTCTAGCCCCCAAGACTCAGGCCTTCTGAGCCTCTGCCAAGGCCTTGCCTCCGACAACCCCAGATCTCTGCTCTCTGTACCCCAAACTCCCATCTCCTATGCCCAGGACTCCACTATGTGTCCCTCATGGTCCTGGAACCTGTCCTTCCCCGCTGTCCCCAGCTATGCCCCCTATCCCTCACCCACGCGGAAGCCGGAGCCCGTGAGAGTGTCGGTGCTGTGGCCGTTCTCTCCGATGAGCGTCATGTTGGAGCCCTGCTGACAACTGTCCCGACACTGGCCCTTAAGGCAGGTCCGCTTGCAGATCACTGGCGCAAAGACCACCTTGAAGCGCTCGCGGGCCAGCGCCCCGCCCCCGCCGGCGCCCCGCTCTCCGGCCGGTCCCCCCTCGGCCCCTCCGCCCGGGCCCAGCAGCAGCAGAAGCAGCGCCAGCAGCCCCGCCGCCCCCACCCAGCGCATCGCAGGGGCCAGGCCGCCAGCAGCCCCTCGGGGCCCGGGCATCCGGGGCCGCAGGACCCCGAGGGGCGCGCCTGGGCTGGGGGCTAAGGGCCCGGCGCCCGAGGGGGTAGAAAGCCGGGAGTCCCGGGAGAATGCAGGAGGGGGCAGCGAGGGCGTGGAGCGGAGGCGGCGGCTGGGAGGAGACAGCAGGCGCGGGAGGGGGCCGAGGGGAGCGAAGAGATGGAGGCTGGACCGCGGGGAGCCCAAAAACTTCTCAGCCCCAGGAAGAAGCCCCGCCAAGGCCCCGAACTTGGGCAGGAGCGAGGAGGCCGGAGCAAGTTGAAGCGGAGAGGAGGAGCGAGGGGAGAGGAAGGCCGGGCGGCCGGCCCGCTCCGCGCCTCCCCCTGGCCGGGCTCCACTCCCGCGGCCGCGGGGCAGCAGGGAGTGCGGGGAGTACGCAGTGAGAAGTGAGCAGTTGTTTTCCCTGGCTGCAGCGCGCCGGCGGCGAGGGGGGCTGGGACGCTGGCCCCGGGCCAGGGAGACAGTTTTTTTCGTTTAAAGCGTCGTCGCAGCCGCCCGGAGGAGCGAGAGTGTACGGGCGGGCGGAGGCTGGGGGGGCGGTCCCCACCCCAGATGCCCGCCCCCGGCCGGAACCCGCCGCTGCGCTGGGCCCTCTCCAGAGGGCCCTCACCTGGGACCGTCGGGCCGGCCTGCCAGATTCCTCCGGGTGGGGCAGGGAGGCCTGCTTAGACCTCCTGCCCTGCCCCATCGACGCGGGAAACCGAGGCTTGAAGGAAGACAGTGGGCCTTGCCCAGGGTCACGCTGAGCAGGGAGGGCGATGGCAGGCCTGCCACTTCTTCCCCAGTCTCCCCTGCACACGGGGCGGGGGGTCTCGCGGCCCCCACGTCACTTGTGGTATGTACTGATCCACACTACCCTCTGAGAAATGGACTCAAAGGAGGAGGCACCCTTTGACCAGGGGCTTAGGGAGGGTCCAGGAAAAAGCTCCCGGGGTCCAGAAAAGGAGCAGAAAGAACAAAGCTAGAAACCCAGCCTCCCCTGCCAACCCTTCCAAATGGCTTTCTGGTGCCCACTCTGCCACCTCCCCCCTCTCCCCTTGTCTGGCCTGGCTGGCCTGGCTGGCTCTGGGCCTCAGACATTCTGGAATCGCCAAGGTCTGAGCTCAGGGCCTGGCCCCCTTCCCAGGCTAACAGCCGGAAGAGGGGGGCGCTGCTTGAGGGCCCAGGGGCTAGGGAGGGGCATAGCAGGGCCCCAGGGCAGGAGTTGGTAGGGGCTTCGGAGGAGTCTGGGGTTTGGTGAAGACTGAAGAGGAGCCAGACTGTCCATCAGACTGGAAGGGAGACTGTGGTGTCTGGGACCCAGGCTGTACCTTGGGACCTGCCAGGAGACCCCAGGATTCAGTATCTAACTCATAGAACCTAGCAGAGGGGTGGGGTGACAAGGGTACATCTGAAGAAGAATGCTGCCAAGTTAGGGTGGCACCAAACCCACCTGGAGGGCACCAGGGGTGGCAGTCTGATTTGGCAGGGGGTCAGAGGGTGGGGTTGGGATTGGGTTCAGGGACTCACCTTTTGCACATCTGTCTTAAGGAACTCACAATTTTCATCGTGAGGGTGACTCTATTTTGGTAGCTTTGCAGGGACTGCAGGAGACTCTGTAGGGAACCTCTGCACAGTTTGCTCAGTGTGCCTGATCAGGCCCTATCAGTCCAGCTTGCCACAAGGCTGGGGGCAGGGATCAATCCCTGTGTCCAAGGGGCTCCCTGCTGCTGGAATCCAGGACAAGGTGTTAGGGGCAGCCCCCACCCTTACTCAGGGCTCACTCATCACACTGAGGCAGGGAATAATACCCAGTGCTTAACACCTACCAGGCGCTCATCTGAACCTGACCCTCCCCTACTTAGAGCCGATCATGGCTTGCCTTCCAAACACAGCACGGTCCAGGGTTGGAGTCCTAATCTTCCTTAGTTTTCTTGCCTGTGAAACGGGGATCTACTCATTCAACAAACTGAGAGCTTACCACATGCTAAGTTCTTGCCCACAAATAGACTCAATCTTTCCCTCCTGGAGCGTCTGTGCTAGGCGGAAATAGATGTGTGACAAATCAATTCACACATAACTGGCTACAGTAGACGTTGGTGTGACAGAGAAGGGCAGGGCACTGGGAGCAGGAGCAGGGGTGGGACGGGGTGGGGTGGGGGACAAAGGGACTTTTCCATTAGACGCTGGAGGATGAGCTGGAGTTAGCAGCAGGCATCTGACCTGAGGGATGCCTGCCAGAGGAGGCTCCAAAAAAGAGGTTGTTTTTACAAAGGGCTTGCAGGTTTGGGGGTGGGGGGGTGGATTGGGGAAGAACAGCCAAGTTAGGGGGAGGGTAGGCCATGGAGAGGAATTTGGCTTTTATTTTCATTGTAATGGCAAGAGGGGGTGCTACTGCCCTCATCCCAAGAGGGAGTATCACTTGGACTTGGTGGAGATGTATTTGGGAGGCAGAATCTAGGGACAGGTGAAGTGGAGGATACTTGAGAGGCAGATGACATGCATGGTCCATAGGTTTCTGGCCTTATCTCTGGGCAACTGAGGAAGAGGATAGGCAGAAGAGAGGGAAACACAGGGAAGTGAGTACCTACAGCTCTGTTTGGGACCTGCTGAGTTTGATACTTGTGAGTCATCAAAGTGGAGATGCCTGTACCCAAGGGTCTGGGGCTGGGATAGGACATTTGGACTGGAGACATAGGCTCAGGGTCCTCAGCATACAGGAGGCATTTAGAATGGTGGGAAAAGGTATCTTCCCATTTATCACAGGGAAGATAAATGGGCCCAGGGAGAAGAAGGAAGGCCACCCTTCCCAGGTCAGGGAGAGGAGGCATTCAGGCAAAAGACCTAAAAAGAGCAGATAGAAGGAGCAGAAAAGAAAGCCAGGAACATGGGGCAGTAAGAGCCAAAAGAAGTGTTTTAGGGCTGAGCCATGGCTCACACCTATAATCCCAGCATTGGGGAAGGCCAAGGAGGGTGGATTACCTGAGCTCAGGAGAGGAGCCTGAGCAAAAGCAAGACCCAGTCTCTAAAAATAAGTGGGAGCTGTGGTGGGCACATGTAGTCTCAGCTACGTGGGAGACCAAGGCAAGAGGATCACTTAAGCCCAAGAGATTGAGGTTACTGTGAGCTATGACACCACAGCACTCTGGCACTTTACTGAGGGCGACAAAGTGAGACTCTGTCTCAAAAACAAACAAACATGTTTTAGGAGGACGATGTGGTCAACAATGTCTAACAGTGTCTAAGGCTGCTGAGGGTAGCCCTCAGGGGCTGCTGAGGGGACTCAGTAACGAACCGTGAAAGTGCCTAACCCAGTAACAATGCTCAGCAAGTGTTGCCTGTTACTCTCACCAAATTCTTGAAGCTCTCAGGGCCTCAGCAGGAAATAGCTGAAACCATCTGGGCTAGAAACAGGGAAGCCCTGAGCATAACCAGGGAGGGCTGCCCCATAGGCTGTGGCCTTCAGCAGAGACCTTCATTACCTGTCCTGTCCCACAATCCCCATAGCCTGCAGAGGGGGAACAGGGGAAACAAATAATACCCCAGTCTCCTCTTGGCCAGAAGCTCCAGCAGGGCTTCCCAGGGGCTGAGCCTTGTTGGTTAGCCTCCTGGAATGCAGCAGGGAGGTGGAGAATACTGAGTGGTCTGCAAGGCAAGCTGAGGCAGTCTACTATGCAAGGTGTCCTTGGCCTGCACACCCCTTCTAGCCTCATTACCACACGTGGCACCTCATTTTCCTAGGATCTGCCAGCAAACTTTTATGCCTCCGAGATATATGTACTCCTATAAGTCCAAGGAGACCAAGACTGTTATGATCATTCCAGACTATTCCTGGCAGTAACAGTTCCTTCAACTGCTACTCTGCTTCCTCTGGTCCCTCCTTCCCTTGGTGCCAGAGTCACCTTTTAAAACCTAACTCGGGGCTCTGCGCCTATAGCTCAACCGGCTAGGGCGCCAGCCATGTACACCTAAGGTGGCGGGTTCGAATCCCCAGCCCAGACCCACCAAACAATAATGATGGCTGCAACCAAAAAATGGCTGGGCGTTGTGGCGGGCGCCTGTGGTCCCAGCTGCTTGGGAGGCGGAG
>NW_003852535.1:2454812-2456206 GCF_000181295.1 Otolemur garnettii
GCCTGTAGTCCCAGCTACTTGGGAGGCGGAGGCAGGAGACTCGCTTGAGCCCAGGAGTTGGAGGTTGCTGTGAGCTGTAATGCCACGACACTCTACCCAGGGGGACAGCTTGAGGCTCTGTCTCAAAAAATAAATAAATAAATAAATAAATAAAACCTAACTCCAGGCCGATGCCAATGTGAGGCAATGGCAATGGGGCTGGATGGCTACGTGGCCTGGTGGCTCTGGCCCTCTTGTGTAGGATCCTATCTGAAAAGGCATCTGGCCCCAGCTGGAGGAGCAGACAGAGGGCACACCTGTAGATGGATGCCCAGAGTCTAGCATAACAGATTATATTGGTCTCAAGTTTGACATTAAACCAAGTGATGTTTTCACTACTGAGGCAAGAGAATGCAAAAGATATTTGTGTGATCAGGGTTCCTCCAGAAATGAAATATATAGATTACTTTGTGATTAGTAATAGAACTTCCTCTGATGCGTGCATGCCATGTTGTACTACATTGTGAAAATGTACAAATATCTGAAATGTAAGATTGAGCCTCCTGTTAAAATCAAAGGGAAGGACACTGATGACTGGCTATGTGTGGATTTTGGCAGCATGGTGCTTCATTTATTGCTTCCAGAAACCAGAGAAATGTATGAATTAGAGAAATTATGAACTCCACTTTTACAATGACCAGTTGGCTCAAATGGTGTCTGAGACATTACCTGAAGACTTTTTTCTTGGAATAGAAGATGACACTTCATCTTTGACTCCAGTTGAGTTCAAATGTGAATAAAGTTATATGAACTGCTTAAAAAAAACCCAACAAATTAATTTCACACTGGGTATTGTGGCAGGTAGCTGTAGTCCTAGCTACTCAGAAGCTAAGGCAAGAGGATCTTGTTGAATCCAAAAATTTGAGGTTGCTGTGAGCTATGATCTCACAGCACTCTACTCAAGGTGACAGAGTAAGACTCTGTTTGAAACAAAAAAACCTAACTCCACCATGTTACTCTTCTTCTTCTTCTTTTTTTTTTGGTAGAGACAAAGTCTCACTTTATCACTCTCAGTGCTGTGGCGTCACAGCTCACAGCAACCTCCAACTCCTGGGCTTAGGTGATTCTCTTGCCTCAGCCTCCCAAGTAGCTGGGACTACAGGCACTCACCACAATGCCCAGCTAGTTTTCTGTTACAGTTTGGTCGGGGCTGGGTTTGAACCTACCACCCTCGGTATATGGGGCTAGCACCCTACTCACTGAGCCACAGACACTGCCCTATGTTACTCTTGTTAAGACACTCCTAGTAGCTTCTCTCTGCTCACTTGAAACCATAAGAGCTTCTGTGCTTCTGAGATGCTGAGCTTGTTCCTTTGCCTGGGGATGCTCTTCTGCTGCCAACTTTTTTTTTTTTT
>NW_003852535.1:2457135-2460554 GCF_000181295.1 Otolemur garnettii
GGGAGTTGGAGGTTGCTGTGAGCTGTGATGCTATGGCACTCTACCCAGGGGGACAGCTTGAGGCTCTGTCTCAATTAAAAAAAAAAAAAAAAAAAAGGAAAGAAAAAACTGAGGCAAGAGGGTCACTTCAGCCCAAGAGTTGGAGGTTGCTGTGAGCTATGACATCACAGCACTCTACCTAGGGCAATAGCTTGAGAATAAATAAATATAAAATAGCCACCTGAAGCCATCTGGATCACATCACCTGTTTGTTTCCTCCTTGTCAAGCCTGAAACGGTCTTCTTTGTGGATTTGTTGACCTTTTTTTTTTTTTTAGAGACAGAGTTTTACTTTGTCACCCTCGGTAGAGTGCTGTGGCTTCACAGCTTACAGCCACCTCCAGCTCTTGGGCCTAGGCGATTCTCTTGCCTCAGCCTCCAGAGTAGGTGGGACTACAGGAGTCTGCCACAACGCCCAGCTATTTTTTTGTTGCAGTTTGGCCGGGGCTGGGTTTGAAGCAAAGTGCAGTAAGCAGAATTCTGGTTTAAAAGGTGCATATTCATTCCCCATTCCTCCCTACCCTCAGGCTCTAGTGCTGTAACCAGATACAGACCTGAGGCCATGTCAGAATGAAGGTATATCCTCAGTATATGCGTCTAGCACCCTACTCATTGAGTCACAGGTGACGACCAAGTGGATTTGTTGACTTTCTTATCATCTACAAGGTGTTTTACTATCCCCTCCAGAAGGTACAACCTTGTCTCCAGATCCTAGAACAGGGCCTGGTATAGAGAGGGTGCTGACATTTGTTGGTTGATTGAGTGGAGAGGCCACGAGAGCACCCACTGTTAATCATATACTTTATACAGTCATGTCATGTCATTCTCTCAACCACCCTGCAAAGGGGAAATGGAAACTCTGAAAGATGAAACAACTAGACTCAGGTCACCTGATGAGCTAAGATATGGTGGCTGAATCCAAGCTTGCCTAATCCAAAATCTATACAATACTTGGGTGAAGAGGAATACAAGGGCCCCACAAGTGTCCTGAAGATAGGTGAGTGAGATGCCAAGGGCAATAAGGCACTTTATTGGAATGGGACAAAGAACAGCCACCAGGGACCCAGGCCCAGGGAACTCTTAGACTGCTGTGTTTTTTTTTTTTTTTTAAGAGTCTCACTCTATTGCCCCAGGCTAGAGTTCCATGGTGTCATCGTAATTCACAGCAACCTCAAACTCCTAGGTTCAAGTGATCCTCCGGCTTCAGCCTCCTAGCTGGGACTACAGGTGCCTGCCAAGATATGCCTGGCTAGTTTTTTCTATTATTAGTTGAGATGCAGTCTTGGTCTTACTCAGGCAGGTCTCAATGGTCTCAAACTCCTGAGCTTAAGGAATCTACCTACCTCAGCCTCCCAAAGGGCTAGGATTACATTTTGAGCCACTGTGCCTGGCCTGGTCAAATGTTCTTGAAGCTCAGAATAGGCAAGGGACTTGGTCAAGGTTGCACAGCCAGTCAGCACCAAAGCCAGGACTTGAACTCAGACCTCCTGATGCCTCATTAAGGGATTGGCTGGAGAGGGCAGCAGCAGCCTGTATAATGGACATTATATCTCAGGAGGTAGCATAGCACAGTGGTTGTTTCCCAGCATTAGATTATCCTAGCTGTATCATGTTCCAGCTGTGTGAATTGGGGAAATACTTCAACTTCTGTTTCTGTTTTCTTCTTCTTCTTCTTTTTTTTTTAGAGACAGAGTCTCACTTTGTTGCCCTTGGTAGAGTGCCGTGGCGTCACAGCTCACAGCAATCTTCAGCTCTTGGGCTTAGGTGATTCTCTTGCCTCAGCCTCCTGAGTAGCTGGGACTACAGGTGCCCACCACAACGCCTGGCTATTTTTTGTTGTGGTTTGGCCAGGGCCAGGTTTGAACCCACCACCCTTGGTATATGTGGCCAGCACCCTACTCACTGAGCCACAGGTGCCGCCTTGTTTTCTTTTTTTTTTAAGAGATGGGGTCTCAGTGTGTTGCCCAGGCTGGCTTCAAACCTCAGCCTCCCAAATAGCTGGGGATACAGGTGTGCATCCAACTTTTCTCAAATTTAAACAGAGAATCAGTGAGCTGATATTTATGAAGCCTTTGCCAGATGCCTGCCAGTACTGAGTATGTTAGCTCTTTTCATTATCTTCTGGGCCAGGGAGCCAAGATGGGTTGAATGGTGGGAAGAGGGTTACTTGTGGGGAGAACTGCCATTCCACGAGGGTGACTGTGTGTCAGGCTCTGTGCTGTCTCTGTGTGTTGTCCCTCTTTTTTTTTTTGAGACTCTCAAGCTGTCCCCCTGGGTAGAGTGCCGTGGCGTCATAGCTCACAGCAACCTCCAACTCTTGGGTTCAAGTGATTTTCTTGCCTCAGTTTTTCTTTTTACTAGAGACGAAGTCTCGCTTTTGCTCAGGCTGGTCTCAAACTCCTGAGCTCAAGCAATCCACCTGCCTCAACCTCCTAGAGTGTGCTAGGATTACAGGTATAAGCCACTGCACCTGGCCGTCCTTCTGAGTTTTGAATGTCTTTGGGAAACTTCTAGACTCTGAAGGAAGAAATGGCTCTTGAAGAGGTGGTGGGTGAGGAAAAAGGAAGGCGGCACTCATTAGTTCTAAAGATGAAGGATGGAGGTTGTGGGAGCCTGGAGGGGACAATTCTGCCCTAAAGCATCTCTCTGCAAGACACTATTGAAAGTGGCTGTTACTGAGTCCTTATGATGTGCCACTTAGTGTGGGGGCCAAGATGATGAGCACTGAGAGATGGGTGCAGAAAATGAAATTAGTCTATCTCACACTTGATAAATCAGAGAGGCTCTTCTGCTCCATCACTCTTCCCCACCTCTCAAACACAGGAGAAGTCTACTGGTGACAGTTCAGGCTCTGGAATAGAATCCAGCCCTGCCATGTCCCAGCTGTGTGGCCAGGGATGCATCTCTTTTTTTTTTATTTGAGACAGTCTTACTTTGTTACTTGGATTACAGTGCCATGCCCTCAGCCAAGCTCACAGCAACAGCAACATCCTGGGCTCAACTGAACCTGTTGCCTCAGCCTCCTAAGTAGTTGGGACTACAGGCACATACCACCACACCTGGCTAATTTTTTCTGGTTTTGGTAGAGTTGGGGTCTGGTTCTTGCTCAGGCTGGTCTTAAACTCCTGAGCTCAGGATCCTCCTGCCTTTGCCCCCTAGAGTGTTAGGATTATAGGTGTGAGTTACCTCGTCCAGCCTGTGATAAATTTCTTGACAGCTCCAGACATCAGCTTCCACATCTGTGAGCTGGAAATGATGATAAGACCTAATTCACAGGCTCGGCACTTGTGGCTCAAGTGGCTAAGGCGCCAGCCACATACACCTAAGGTGGAGGGTTCGAATCCAGCCCGGGCCCACCAAACAACAATGACGGCTGCAACC
>NW_003852535.1:2461046-2462605 GCF_000181295.1 Otolemur garnettii
GGACAGCTTGAGGCTCTGTCTCAAAAAAAAAAAAAAAAGAAAGAAAGAAAGAAAACACACACCAAACAGTGAATACAATTTTTTTTTGAGACAGCGTCGCAAGCTGTCACCCTGGGTAGAGTGCCGTGGCGTCACAGCTCACAGTAACCTCAAACTCTTGGGCTTAAGAGATTCTCTTGCCTCAGCCTCTCAAGAAGCTGGGATTACAGGCGCCTGCCACAACGCCCAGCTATTTTTTTGTTGTTACAATTGTCATCGTTACATTGAATCCACCAGCCTTGGTGTATGTGGCTGGTGCCCTACCCACTGAGCCATGGGTGCCGCCAGAATACAATTATTTTTACCAGTGTATCATCCAGCCCTTCCCTTTTTCACATAATTGTCAGATCAACTCACATTGCTGTGAAAAATCAAAAAGAAAAACTCATGCCGATGTCCTTTCAGTGCTTGTTAGTGTAGAAACATGATGATATAAGTTACAGCTCTCAGGGCCGGGTGCAGTGGCTCACGCCTGTAATCCTACCACTCTGGGAGGCCAAGGTGGGTGGATTGCCTGAGCTCACAAGTTCGAGAACAACCTGAGCAAGAGTGAGACCCTGTCTCTAAAAATTAGCCAGGTGCTGAGGCAGGCGCCTGTAGTCCCAGCTATGTGGAAGGCTGAAGATAGTATCTCTCCTTCTCCCATATCCTCCGGGGTCTGGGGCATTCCTTCCCCAGGGGCCAGTATTGTTGCTTCACAAAATCAGTATGTTCTAGTCTAGTAGTTAGAACACCTTTTTTCCCCAGTAATCCCCTAGTCATACCTTTCATCCAGAAGACTCAGGTACAAGGACAAGGGCATTTTAATCAAATTCACAGGGGCTCTTTACGTCCCCACTCTACATATGGGCTACTGTTGAGGGACTCAAAAAGAGAAGTGTATACAACCAAGTACTGCAGTTATTCTCATGATGCAAGACCCTGTCAAGTCATCAGCTGGACCACAATTAAATTTGAATCTCCTAGGCCCCCTTTTGACTGGGCTGTTTACCTGGGAGTGCTGGCCTGGGGTTGCTGTTAGAGGAAAGAAAGCAGCATCATGTCCAGGAGGTGAGCATGGAACCCTATTTTCAAAAACGCTCTACACGCTACCCATCTCATGCTGATCATTAAGGAAGATATAGCCAAGAGGAGATGGTCCCATTCTGGCAACAGCCACATTTAGTCATCAATTTGCTTCCCTGGGGTACGTGGACCAGTAGAGAGAGCCAGAAACCTTCCTGATTTTTGAGAAGGCTCTTTCACATGCCTATGGAGGGTAGGGAGCACGGTCCACCAAATACCTTGAGTGTCATTCCACTGTTGAGTGGAGTGGCTTGTGAGATAAAAGGTGCACCATTGTTAGATTTCAAATGCTCGGCTCGGCGCCTATAGCTAAACCGGCTAAGGCACCAGCCACGTACACCTAAGGTGGCGGGTTCGAACCCCCAGCCCGGACCCGCCAAACAACAATGATGGCTGCAACCAAAAAATAGCCGGGCGTTGTGGCGGGCGCCTGTGGTCCCAGCTACTTGGGAGGC
>NW_003852535.1:2462689-2464468 GCF_000181295.1 Otolemur garnettii
AAAAAAAAAAAAAAAAAAGATTTCAAATGCTCCAGAAAACTGTACATACGACCAATTAGTCTCAAAAACCACAGTGGTAGTGGTAGTGGACTGGAACAGCACCACCACTCTATCCTGAAAAAGTGTGAGATATCGCTGATAGCCCCAAGGGGGACCAAAGGTCCCAGGTGTTCATCTCTCAAGAATGGCCTCCCTCATCATGGGACAGAGAAACTTGGCAAGAATGATAAGTCTGGCATAGAGTAGTAGGCCCTGCCTGCATCAGAAGCATAGAATCCTTTACTTGTGCCTGTTCTGTGATGGATGTGTTACCATGTCTGTTATGATGATGGATTCAGGTAGAAATGAAGACAGTCTGGGAAGTTCAGGCTCAATCAACACTGGAGTCTTATCAGAGAAGAGGCTTCAGTATGGGCATCTACATAAGTGATCGAAGACAGTTGGATCAGCTGTGATTTGTTTCCAGTTAGCTGAGAACCTTGCCATCCCAAGCCCTATATTAGGTGGCAGGGTTATCATTACTGACATTATCTTACATTTGGGGACTCCTTGACTCAGCAACCAAAGCCATACAACTTCTAACTGGGTCTGCAAGGTTTAAACTCTTCAGTTGGTCAGTCTAGCTAATGTGTATGTCATTTTTGTTTATCTTTTCCGAGAACAAACTTTTTTTTTTTTTGAGACAGAGCCTCAAGCTGTCCCCCTGGGTAGATAACCGTGGCATCACAGCTCACAGCAACCTCTAACTTCTGGGCTCAAGCAAGTCTCTTGCCTCAGCCTCCCAAGTAGCTGGGACCACAGGTGCCCGCCACAACACCCGGCTATTTTTTGGTTGCAGCCGTCATTGTCTGGCAGGCCTGGGCTGGATTTGAACCCATCACCTTAGGTGTATGTGGCTGGTGTCTTAGCCACTTGAGCCACAGGTGCTGAGCCCCGAGAACAAACTTTTGAGTCAGTTGGTTTTCACCATTACTTTTTCTGTTCCCTATTTCATTTTTTTCACTTTTTTTTTTTTTTGGCAGTTTTTGGCTGGGGCTGGGTTTGAACCCGCCACCTCCAGCATATGGGCCACAGGTGCTGCCCATCACTCTATTCTTTATTGTCTCCTTCATTTTGCTTGATTTGAGTTTGGTTTCCTTTCTTCTAGTTTCTTTCTTTCTTTCTTTCTTTTTTTAGACAGAGCCTCAAGCTGTCCCCCTGGGTAGAGTGCTTGGCATCACAGCTCACAGCAACCTCTAACTCCTGGGCTCAAGCGAGTCTCCTGCCTCAGCCTCCCAAGTAGCTGGGACCACAGGCGCCCGCTACAACACCTGGCTATTTTTTGGTTGCAGCTGTCATTGTTGTTTGGAGGGTCTGGGCTGGATTCGAACCCGCCACCTTAGGTGTATGTGGCTGGCACCTTAGCCACTTGAGCCACAGGCGCCGAGCCTAGTTTCTTAAAAGAGGAGGTTCAGGGACAATTATTTTAGTCAGTGTAGAAGAAACGACTTGGGGTACAGGCCCTGAGTCAGGCACACTGCCATCAAGAGGCTGCTGGTAGATCAAGAGTGTGAAGAGGAGGCGGGACTTGGTGGCTAATGCCTGTAATCCTGGCACTCTGGGAGGCCCTGAGTTCACAGGTTTGAGACTAGCTTTAGCAAGAGCGAGACCCCATTTCTAAAAATAGCCAGGCATTGTGGTGGGTGCCTGTACTCCCAGCTACTTGGGAGGCTGAGAATCACTTGAGCCCAAGAATTGGAGGTTGCTGCGAGCTATGACACCATGGCACTCTAAGGAGTG
>NW_003852535.1:2464492-2468733 GCF_000181295.1 Otolemur garnettii
AAAAAAAAAAAAAAAGAGTGTGAATCGGGGCACAGGGCTCTTTAAATAAGCAGGAGGCAACAAGAATCAGAAATGGCAGTTCAAGGTGGTCTATGGAAGATGGAATCAAAAGGGGAGTACTTCAGGTAAGACTGAAAGAACATGTAGTATCCAAAGAAGGATGTTGCTGATGAGATCATGGAAGTCTGAGTCCCACCTTCTTTTCCACTGCTCTGGTATACAATCTCTAGGCCCAGCAGATCACACATCTGCGTCTGGGGAAGCCTGCCTACCCCATCTGGCTTCTCTGAACCTAATATGGGAGAGGATGCACATGGAAAAAGAAGAGAGAGAAAAAAAATTCAGCAAGGTCAATGTTCAGGGCGCACTGCACTGGTAATTTTAACTTACAGCTCACCTAAAAGCCTAAGGGTCATAAGCATAGTAGACGTTGACCACCCAAAGGACTGTAACTGATCAACATATGAAGTGGTCAACATAAGGAGCTAGGCCTACTGTACTGATGAGTACACGTGGTATATGTTTGGTCTATGAAAGTTAGGTTATTTTAAGGAGGTAGTCAATGCGGGAGGTGGTCAACTATGGAGGTTCTACTGTACATGTAATAAGCCCTTATCCGCATTCTCCAACGTGCATCATCAGCTGCGCCTGGGACAGGGATTGTATATACCCAGCACAGCGCTATCCAGTCAGCAAGCTTTTTGAGAGCTTAGACGTTAAAAATATTCTGCTTAGGAGCAGACTTTGCTTCAGTCCCAGGCCTCAGGAGGCGGGGTGGGGGTGAGCTTGAGGGCGGGGGAGGTGACAGGTGGGGACACGAAACTTGCAGAAGAGCAAGCATCCTCAAATAGGCTAAAAGCCAGAATGACTCCTGCTGGCCTGCCTAACTAGTCGAAGTTAGAAGCACTGAAGCCTGAGAAGGCCCTTCGCGCCTGCAAAAGGCCATTTGTAATGATTACGGAGGTGGTGACTGTGATGACGCCACTACTCCGCATGTCTCCAGCTCTGCGGTGACAGAGGCCAGGGGAAATTTCTCAAGCCAAGTGGTCCCTTCTAACCGCGACGGAAGGTTGACCCTGTGAAGCCACTTCCAGGTCTTGCGACCGGAACACAGTTACCACGGGGACGCCTCTCACGAGGCCCGGCCAGTAGAAAGTTTCCGACCACTGGATTCCTGCTGCCAGACGCGCCTGCAGGACAGAGTCAAGTGCACAGCATACACACCCGACTCTGGGTACAGAGAAGTCTGAGAACCACGACTAGGCGTCACATCCTCTTCTCTGCCTGATGGGGAAGGGGCGGTGCCGCAGCAAAAGGCGCTTCGCTTGTGCGTCACTTCCGGTGAGTACAGCGGCGACAACGGCAACATGGCCCTGAACGGTGCCGGTGAGCGTTTGGGCTGCAGGGGGTTGTGGCTGCGGGGTACGGTGGTCAGTCAGCTCCGGCAAGACCCCTGGTTCCTTGTGCTTCTCTTCCCCCAGAAGTCGACGATTTCTCCTGGGAGCCCCCAACTGAGGCAGAGACAAAGGTGCTGCAGGCGCGGCGGGAGCGGCAGGATCGCATCTCCCGGCTCATGGGCGACTACCTGCTGCGCGGTTACCGCATGCTGGGCGAGACGTGCGCGGACTGCGGGGTGAGGAGAGACTCGGGCGAGTGACCCGAGATACGGCTGTGGGTCAGGCCGTAGGTCCTTTTCTCAGCTCTCTCCTAGAGAGCCCATCGCCCAGCTGTCTCACCCCTGCCCTCTGTGCTTTCTGATCCCTAGACGATCCTCCTGCAAGACAAACAGCGGAAAATCTACTGCGTGGCTTGTCAGGAGCTCGACTCAGATGTGGATAAAGATAATCCAGGTGAGGGTAGAAATAATCCGAGGGTCAGGGGTGGGAGGGCTCAGTGGAGAAGAGTCTTAGTGAGTGATGATAGATGCCTGTGAACAATAGGCCTAGGAGGTGACAGGGACTTTATGGGTGGGCAGGGTAAGATGCTTTCTCTAGGGCATAAATAACCGTGATACAAAATAGAAAGTGAATGAATTGCCTTATAGCAGGGTAGAGAAAACACCTCAACTACAGAAAGGGCAGAGCAATAGAAACGAGGTGACTCAGGGCAGAGGTGGGCCAGACATCCTGACCATTCCACCCACTTTCTCCTCTTTTAGCTCTGAATGCCCAGGCTGCGCTCTCCCAAGCTCGGGAGCACCAGCTCGCCAATGCTGCAGAGCTCCCCTCAGCCTCTCGGCCTGTCCCTCAGCCCCCTCAGCCCCCGGTACCCCGACCAGAGCACTGTGAGGGAGCTGCAGCAGGGCTCAAGGCAGCCCAGGGCCCGCCCCCTCCTTCTGTGTCTCCAAATGCAGATGTGGTGGCCTGCACACAGTCAGCCCTCTTGCAGAAGCTGGCCTGGGCCTCAGCTGAGCTGGGCTCTAGCACGTCCCTGGAGACTAGCATCCAGCTGTGTGGCCTTATCCGGGCATGTGCAGAGGCCCTGCACAGCCTGCAGCAGCTGCAGCACTAAGAGACACCCCTGAGAAAAACCCTCTAGAAAAACAGCTGTTCCTCTGTGTGTGGTTTGTTCTTTTTTTGATCGTGAGTGTGCATGCAGGCCCTATCTCCACTCATCGTTTTCCTACTTTTGGCTTCTCTCTCTGTTTTCCTTGATGCTGTGAGAGATGAGTTGAGCTTGTTTCTGCTCAGTTTCCCCTGTCAGAGGATAAGGGGATGTGTAGAGGGCTATGTGATACTCCTCCTCTAAGGACTAGGCATGGCCTTTTCAAAGCCAGGAATAGGAGAGGTGGACCACTGGCCTTGTCTCTGGCTGTACCCTTGACTCATTGTCCATCCAGTGCCCATGTCCCACCTGCAAGTGAGATTTGGGGTTCCAGTCTCTTTGGGTGACTTCCTTTTGCAGAGCATCCTGATTCTGTCATCCTCTACCATCTCATGCCTACCCTGGGTACTAAGACATTGACAGAAGGTTGTGACCTAAGTGACAGGTTGCACGTTAGGAGCCAAGCATGGACTTCCCCCAGTCTCTGACCTCTATTCTTTAGATCCTTTTCCTTGAGAGGGTAATTGGGCAGAATAAAGTGTGTGGGTGGAAGAAGGTAGCAAACAGAGCCGCGAAGGAACCACGCCTGCCCTCTTTTCCCTGTCTCCTTCGGTGCGTGCCTCATTACCTTTTCTCCGCTTTGAGAAACGTGGTCCTACAGCCATTGCCTTTTTAAGAGAGGCCCGGCCCAGCGGAGGGGGTGGGGAAGAGGCGGAGTCTGCGGAGCTGGGGAAGGAACAAAGCGCGGCCTGCGGGTGGAGGCTGGGCTCGGCCGACCGGGCTCCCGGGGTTCTAGGGACTGCGGGGGGCTGCCCAGGCGGAGCGTCGGAGGGAAGGAGGGCGGCATCGCCGGCCCGGCCATGAATGGGCTGCCCTCAGCGGAGGCTCCGGGCGGAACGGGCTGCTCCCTGGCCGGGCTCCCTCCGCTGCCGCGCGGCCTCAGCGGCCTCCTTAACGCGAGTGGGGGCTCGTGGCGGGAGCTGGAGCGCGTCTATAGCCAGCGCAGCCGCATCCACGATGAGCTGAGTCGCGCCGCCCGCGCCCCAGACGGGACCCGCCACGCCGCCAGCACGGGACCCACGGCCGCACAGCGTCGTCCTGTCAACCTGGACTCGGCGCTAGCTGCGCTGCGCAAGGAGATGGTGAGTGGTGGGCGTTGGGCCAGCTGGATTGGGGGCTGCGGCCGGTCAGGAGAGTCTTGGGGCGGAGCTTACAGGTATCAAACCCGGACAGGCAACCTGAGTCTCAGAGGATCTCTAGAAACCTGTTGGGTCACAGGCGTTATAGTAACAATAATTAGTAATAGTGGTCGGGTGTAGTGGCTCACGTCTGTAATCCTAGCACTTTGGGAGGCGGAGGCAGGAGAATCTCTTAAGGCCAACAGTTTGAGACTAGCCTGAGCAATGCAGGCTCTTGTCTCTATAGAAAATATAAAAATTAGCCGGGTACTGCTGCATGGCTGTAGTCCCAGGTACTTTGTGAGGCTGAGGCAGGAGAATTGCTTGAACCCAGAAGTTTGAGGTTACTGTGAGCTGTGATGACACCTTTCTAGCCCAGGCAACGACGAGATCTCATCTCAAAAAGCAAAAACTTACAAGATAATTGGATCAGGGCAAAGGAAAAAAAATTAATAATAGTTGCCCCTTACAGCAATAAGCTACCATATATATATATATATATATTTTTTTTTTTTTTTT
>NW_003852535.1:2468962-2490366 GCF_000181295.1 Otolemur garnettii
GGCCCTAGCCGCTTGAGCCACAGGCACCAAGCCAAGCTACCATATATTTATAAATGTTTCACTCATGTCATTTCATATCCTGCCTAGGGGGTGTTCCTATTTTACAGATGAGGGGCGGCTACTTGCCTAAAGTTTCACAGCTTGCAGGTGGTGTCTGATATCCACAAAAAACTTTCACTTAGTTTTATTTATTTAGAGGCAGAGTCTAAAGTTTTTGCCCTGGGTAAAAGTGTTGTGGCATCATCATATCTCACAGCAACCTCCAATTCTTGGGCTCAATCTATCCTCTTGCCTCATTTTTCTATTTTTAGTAGAGATGGGGGTCTTGCTTTTGCTCAGGCTGGTCTCAAACTCTGTGAGTTCAAGAAATCCACCTGCCTTGGCCTCCCAGAGTGCTGGGATTACAGGTGTGAGTCACTGAGCCCAGCTAAAAAACTTTAACTTAGGGATGGTGCCTGTGGCTCAAGGAGTAGGGTGCCAGCCCCATATATCGGAGTGGTGGGTTCAAACCCAGCCCCGGCCAAAAAAAAAAAAAAAAAAAACTTTAGGAAGATGCAGGAAGACTAGGTAGGATGTGGCTTGGGCTAGGGACCTTGGATTCCAGGAGCTGGGGCTGGGGGTGGCCTGGACCCCAACTCCAGCCCACTCTCAGTTGTCTGCAGGTGGGGCTGCGGCAGTTGGACATGTCCCTGCTGTGCCAGCTATGGGGCTTATACGAGTCAATCCAGGACTACAAACACCTGTGCCAAGACTTGAGCTTATGTCAGGACCTGTCATCTTCCCTGCACTCGGACAGCTCCTACCCACCTGACGCTGGCCTATCTGATGATGAGGAGCCTCCTGATGCCAGCTTGCCCCCCGACCCACCACCCCTTACTGTGCCCCAGACACACAATGCCCGTGACCAGTGGCTGCAAGATGCCTTCCACATCAGCCTCTGAAGGGCTAGAGGGTGGCTGGCATGCACTCATGCAAAAGGCTCAGAAACTCATCCATCAGGAAGTCCTCAGACTGCAGTGCCTGCTCTTTCCCTCATGCCACCTCACCTCACAGGAGGGCAAGGCGTGTACCACCTCAGAGGCAAAACTACCCAATCCCCTCCTGTCTTGGGTTAGCTGGCACTGGGGTGGGTGCCTCAGTTATGGCCTCTGCCCATGGCACTGGGCTTCCTCTTCTCCCACATGTGTATGCCCCCTGCTTGGCTAACCCTCATTTCAGCGGTGGGGCCCAAAGTATTTACTCTCCCCTTGGCGTCTCTGGCATTGGGATGAGGTCTAGCTCCCATCTCCTCGCCTTTTGTTGCTGTTAGCAGCTGCTGCCTCAGGGGCATCCCACCTCCGATCTCTGGGTTCCACTCCCCTCTGGACAAGGGTTCCAGGACCCGTCCTTGCACCTAACCACTGCCAGGAGGGTTAAGGTCCCATGCTGGATATTTAATTAGGGGCCAACCTCCTGGGCGCATAGATAAATAAATAAACACTCTCTCCGTGTTGTGTGTTCTTGACTGCCTGGCCCTTGGGCGGGGAGTATAACGGCGTTTGGGGGAAGCGCGGTTCCGCGCTCCGCCAGCAGATGGCGCCCGAGACCCCAAGTGGAAGAGCGGCTGGGGGTGCGAATCTTCCTCCCTGGGGCGCGGTTGGGGAGCGTTCCAGGCTGGCCAAGCCTGGCTCCGCAGCTGGGTGACTGCGGTCGAGTCACTTCCCCTCACAGGCCGTTGGCCTCGGAGTCCAACCCCTTTCCCAACTGGCTTTGGGCTTTCCCAGCGGGCCGAGAAAGAAGAAACTGCCGCCCATCTTGAGGATAGAAACTTTCCACCCCAAGTAGGGGCGGAGTTGGGGCAGCACAGGAAATGGGTGGGCGGGAGTCAGCGGACCAAGGGGCCCCTCGGCTGGAGAGGGGAAAGAGTCTTCGGGAAGGGCCTGGGTCTGGGAGCTAATTCCCTGGGGGGAGGAAAGAGAGGCAGAGGTAAAAAGGAGTAGGGTTGGGGGTGGGGTGGGGTGGGAGTGTCCTAGTATCCCTGGCTTCCCAGAGGCCAGTAAAGCCCCGAAAGGAAGATGCAGACAGGGCTCTCATCCTCGGTGAAAAGCGATTGGAGTTCCAGACACCTCCATTTCACACTTCCTCTCATACAAACCGCCAGCTCTCCCCTTAGCACTTGGGAGGGACCTTTACGGTTATATGTAAAAGGCTTCCTTTTACAAAGAAACCAAGACCACACCGCCCGTGGTGTCAAGCCCACCAGAAGCTTCAGGGACAGTGGATATTCTGGCCTGCCCTCCGCAGCACACGCGGCACCCCAACAACTTCCTGAGGCGGGGAGGAGTGGCCCGCGAAGTCGTACACTTAGGTGTAGGGCAGCTCACCCCCATGCCCTAATGAACAGTTACTTACCATCTGTAGACACAACCCAGCTGGCCCACTTGGCAGATCAGACGTCCTGTTCAAACCTAGTATTTATTAAGCACTGTGCTTCGGTCCATTCACAAACTTTACAGAGAAGCAGGAGAAAACCGATGAGTTGCCTTAGGGCAGTTCTCTAACAGGGCCTGACACCTGCAGATGCTCATTACCATGCTGGGCGGGAGAGTAGGCGATAAGTGCTCTAATCTAAGTTTTTACAGAGCCGCTGACGCCCCGGGGCAGGCTTCCCAGAGGAGGGAGAGTAAACAAACACACACTCAGGCACACTTTCCCCGTCCATAGTAACGAATTCCCGTTAATAGGTGAGGGATAGGTCAGGGTTTGTGCTAAATGATTTCTGAAGTTGTGTAGTCTCAATGACTATAAAAGGTGGAACAATAATTATCTCCAGGCTCGGCGCCTATAGCTCAACCGGCTAAGGCGCCAGCCACGTACACCTAAGGTGGCGGGTTCGAATCCCCAGCCCGGACCCGCCAAACAACAATGACGGCTGCAACCAAAAAATAGCCGGGCGTTGTGGCGGGCGCCTGTGGTCCCAGCTACTTGGGAGGCAGAGGCAAGAGACTCGCTTGAGCCCAGGAGTTGGAGGTTGCTGTGAGCTGTGATGCCATGGCACTCTACCCAGGGGGACAGCTTGAGGCTCTGTCTCAAAAAAAAAAAAAAAATTATCTCCACTTAACAGATGTTGAAGCTGAGGTTCAGCGTGTTAGTACTTCAACCAAAATCACACAGTTGGTTGGAAGTTAGGATTTGAACCTCCAACTACTTCTGGGAGGTTGGGATTATCTTCCCACTTGACAGCTGAGGAGGCCAGGTTGTGAGAGACCCGGGGAATTGCTTCCTGACTCTGCTCCTTCCTTCTCTGGTTAAGATGTGGTTGACTGCACCCAAGAGCTTAGGACAGTTGGCTCTGGTTCAGATTCGCATGACCCTGAACAAGTCCCTTTCCCTTTCTGGGTCTGTTTTCCTAGCCTGTGAAATGGGGCCATCAGTACATGTCTGCCAGGGCTGTGAGCAGGAAGGGAAGAGGCCGTGGCAGCGCTCGTTAGGGCGGCACCAAGTTGCCGGTTGCCCTCACCTCTGGCCCACGCGCCCCGCACCCGGTCCACGCGTCTACACCGCCTAGGCGCTCCGGTCGGGCGTCACCCGGTCCACATCGCCCACCCCAAAAGCCGCGCCCGGGTCTCGGCTCTAGGCCCCGGAAGCCTGGTCGCCCCGCCCACCCGATGCTCCTGCCCGGGCCCCCGCCCCGCGCCAGAGCCCCGCCCGCCTTCCGACGGGGGTGCGGCTCCAGGAAACGGCGCGCTTGGCGCTCGCGCTCAAGCCACCCGACGCGCACTAGACGACCCTGCCGACTAAGCCAGACCACTCCGTGGGCCTCAGAGGCGACAGCGGGGAGAGTGGGCCCGAGTCCAAGCCTCAGACAACTCCGCAAGGACGGGGCGGGCAGTGGGGATTGGAGCCCTAGAAGCCATGGACACACGAACCCGGCCAGCAGTTGCGGGCCAGGGGGAGCCCCGGGCCTGAGAAGAGGGCGACGAGGCAGGGGCCATGACCTCGGTGTGGAAGCGCTTGCAGCGCGTGGGCAAGCGGGCTGCCAAGTTCCAGTTTGTGGCCTGTTACCATGAGCTGGTGTTGGAGTGCACCAAGAAATGGTGAGTGGAGCCCCGGGGGACTCCCCGAGACTAGCTGGGACCCTATCTGGCCTTTTGAGCCTGAGAGAACCCATCCCCCACCCCAGTTTGGGCCCTGGTGTTCCAGGCACCCGAGACTTAGAAGTGTCCTTGCAACTCGTAGAACCCCTACAGTTGGGGGTACAGGCAGCCTTCCAAACTGAGAATCTGTCTGTGCCCACATTTTTCTCACCTGTGGTCAGAACTGGGGGAGGGAGGCCCCATGTCTTTAGCCAGAGAGATAGATGGCTCAGGGTGGCATTGGAACAGGCAGCAAGTTCTGGGATCTGCAGGTGGCTGGGCCTGGGGCAGAAACCTCCATGGACCTTACTTAGCCCAGCTCAGAACAAAGATGTTGCCCCCTCCTCCTCAGGCCCTCTAGTTGAGCCAGAAGAACCCCCCCCTAAGTTCCCCCGCTGCTTCAGCCAGAGTGAGTGCTGGGAGGCTGGAGATGTCTCCACAATGTCCTTAAAAGGGGAAACTGAGTGCTGGGAGGAATGAAGAGGGAGGTGGGAGCGGCTTAAAGGGGCCTGAAGGCCCAAATCTGGGAGAAGGGGGCCTGTGGAGGGCCAGGTGGCCAGTGAGGGTCAATACATGAGAGAGTGCAGGCCCTGGCCCTGATTGCCAAAGGGTCCAGGGGCATCTCATTCACATGCCCCCACCCGAAGCTGCCCAGGCCCCTGCGTCACAGCCTAAATATACGTGCTTGCTGGTGTCAGCTTCCTTTGGCTGGATTAGGGCGCAGCTGTGGGGGCCTCACCGCCAGGCGGGACTAAATTTAGGCTCCCCAGGGGAAGGGCTGGGGCAGGAAGGGACCATTGAATCTGAGGGGTGGGAGCCACAGGAGGCTGGGGTCCCTTGAGCAGACTGCAAGAGGGCCATTCATTCCATTCAGCAGACACCCAAATAGGTCAGGGGCTAACAGGGGTAATGCAGCACAGGGCTGGGACTTGAACTCTGGTCTCTGGCTTCTGCTGTAGCATCCTGGGAAATGCTAGGGGGACACTGGGCACAGTCCTGAGAGCAGGCTGAGGGTGCCAGCAGTGTCAGTGTGGTTGAGTCACAGGCAGCAGTGGGTAGGGCCTCCTGGGCTTCTTAGTTTGGAGCCCAGGCCAGGAAGCTGCCCCTGCCCAGGTCGAAGCTTCCCAGGAGGGTGTGCCCAGCCTGAGTCAGGCTGTCCAGCCAAGCCCCGCCCTCCCCCAGCACCCCCTGTCCGCTTCCCCTTTCTGGGAAGGCCCCATGGCTACACTTGGTCAGTTTTGGCCTCAGTTTGGGGTTGGGAAAGGGAGCTTGGCTCTGGGCCAGAAG
The DNA here is from genome assembly GCF_000181295.1 of Otolemur garnettii. Lineage (NCBI taxonomy): Eukaryota > Metazoa > Chordata > Mammalia > Primates > Galagidae > Otolemur > Otolemur garnettii. The sequence goes on from NW_003852535.1 coordinate 2,474,365, forward strand.
GCTTTAGGCTCAGCTGGATGACCTTGCTGGGCCCCAGCTTCTCTGGGCCTCAGCATCATCAGGGGTTAACAGAAGAGCCAGTTATCCTGGCTAAGCCTCCAGAGGGGCAGTTGAATATGCTAGTGTGCCGCTGGGTACAGGCAAGGACTCTTGTGCTGCCCTTAGCCAGATTGTCCCTTAACCTTCCCCCACTCCTGGGCAGCAGTTGAACACTCTCCCCTAAAGGGACCCTGTCCCCCAGGCCCAGCCACATGTTAGCTCCAAGTCGCAGAGTAGGCCTGCACAGCCATCTCTCTCCTTTCACTTTGCCTCCCCACATCTCTGCCTTTCCTGTGTCTGACCTGGCTATGCTGTTCAACTTAGTTGTCACCTCCTGGAAGACTTCCCAAGTTGCCTCCTGATGAGGGATCAGAGGCTTCTTGGGCTCTATTGTCATCCTCTCCCTGCAAAGCTGTAGTCTAGGGCTCTGTGTTCAGGAAATTGGGGCTGCCCACTGACCCTCCTTGAGGCCTGGGCCTAACAAAGGGCTGGGCACGGCGGGCTGAGGGATTGTCTAATGCAAGCTGACCCTCTGCCTCTCTGACCTCACCTCCCACCTTCTGCCCCTCCCTCTGATCTGTCTTCTTCCTCTAGTCTCAGACCCTAGGACTTGTTCCCTCCACCTGGAACCCTTTTTCTCCAAACTTTCACATGGCATATCCCTCCTCTACTTGTGTCTCTGCTCAGACACCAAACCTCAAGGAGACCCCAGGGCTCTGTCACATCACCCTGAAGTTAGCTTGTTGATTTTTTTTTTTTTTTGAGACAGTCTCACTTTGCTGCCCTTGATAGAGTGCCATGGTGTTATAGCTCACAGCAACCTCAAACTCTTGGGTTCAAGCGATTCTCTTGCTTTCAAGTAGCTGGGACTACAGGCACCTGCCACAACACCTGGCTGTTTTTAGACATGGGGAGTCTCGCTCTGGCTCAGGTTGATCTCGAACTCGTGAGCTCAGGCAATCCACCCATCTCGGCCTCCCAGAGTGCTGGGATTACAGGGATCTATTTACCTTCTTGACTGTCACTCAGCCCCACTTCTATTGTCCTCAGCCCCAAAAGGGTCTTGCCTATCTTTCTCCCTGCTCTGACCCTAAAGCTGAGGTGGACACTCCACAAATATGTAGGAGTTAATGAGCTTCTTATTTTTTTTTGGAGACAGAGTCTCCCTATGTCGCCCTCTGTAGAATGCTGTGGTATCAAACTCTTGGGCTTAAGTGATTCTCTTGCCTCAGCCTCTCAGGTAGCTGGGACTAGAGGTGCCTGCCACAAGGCCCAGCTATATTTTTGATTGTAATTGTCATTGTTATTTGGCAGCCCTGGGCTGGGTTCGAACCCACCAGCTCCAGAGTATGTGGCTGGCACCCTAGCCTCTGAGCTACAGGCACCGAGCCAATTAATGGGCTTCTTTTATTCCTGGTCTTTGTCTCTGGGAGTGTAGGGTAGGGTGTCTGTGTGCATGTGTGTGTCTGTCTCTGTCTCTCTTGCTGTCTGTCCTGGTAGGAACTACTGCTGGCCCATGTTGTCTGGGCCTTTGCCCTTCTGCTCTGGCCCCACCCTGCCTCAGCAGCCCCACCCTGCACCCTGTGGCCCCAGATAAGGGGCTGCCCAGGCCCTCTCCTGGAGGGAGGGGGACATGGGCAGAAGGAAGACCCTGACAGAGTGAGAGGAGGAGGAGGAGGAGGAGATGGGGAGGCTGGGTGGGCCTGACTGAGCAGCCTTTGCCTCCACTCCTTCCCCAGGCAGCCGGATAAGCTGGTGGTGGTGTGGACCCGGCGGAACCGACGCATCTGCTCCAAGGTGGGGGAGAATGGCAACTGGGGTCCAGATTGGGGATGGGGCCAGTGAGAAGGGGAGGTGGGGAACACTGGTGGGGGCTGGTAGGGAAGTGGAGGAGCAAAGTTCAGGTTTGGATTAGACTCTATGGAGGGGAGAAGAAGATGGAGTCAAGGATAAAGGCATAGAGGGGAGAGTTAAGATTAGGGGGAGGACTCAGACTATCCCTTGTAGGCCCACAGCTGGCAGCCAGGCATCCAGAACCCATACCGGGGCACCGTGGTGTGGATGGTACCTGAGAATGTGGACATCTCTGTGACTCTGTACAGGGTGAGTCTCCAGTCCTCCAGCATAGATGGGAATGGGTGGCAGTTGCAACCCTGGGCAGCCACGGCATCACCGGGTAGGTTATCCATCCAAATAGGAACAAATAGAGGAGTGAGAACAAGATTAGGGGGGCTACTCAGCATGAGTGGTCTAGGAGGTCTCCTTGGAGGAGGCAGCATTTAGCCAGCACATACAGATGAGAGACAGCTGAGGTCAGGGGCTGGGTGCTTCTTGGGAGGAGGAAAGAGCATATGTGAAGGCTCCCACCAAATGCCTGAGCCCGTGCCCCCCCTCAGCAGCACTATACTCACCAGTCCCTGCTCTTCCCAGGACCCCCACGTGGACCAGTATGAGGCCAAAGAGTGGACATTTATTATTGAGAATGTGAGTGGCTGGGGTGGGCTGGGACCTGGGATCTTTGGGGACCCTGAAGCAGTACTGATGCCATTCCCCTGGTCCCTCCCTGGACCCATAGGAGTCCAAGGGGCAGCGGAAGGTACTGGCCACAGCTGAGGTGGACCTGGCCCGCCATGCGGGTCCTGTGCCTGCCCAAGTTCCCCTGCGGCTGAGGCTGAAGCCCAAGTCGGTGAAGGTGGTGCAGGCTGAGCTGAGCCTCACTCTCTCAGGGGTGCTGCTGCGGGAGGGCCGTGCCACGTGAGTGCCAACCTGCCCTGCTTGGCCCTGGCCTGCGGTCTCTGTCTTCAACCCTCATCTCTGACCTCTGATCCCCAGGGATGATGACATGCAGAGTCTTGCAAGCCTTATGAGTGTGAAGCCTAGTGATGTGGGCAACTTGGATGACTTTGCTGAGAGTGACGAAGATGAAGCTAATGGCCCAGGGGCCCCTGAAGCCAGGGCTAGAGTCCCCCAGCCAGGTGGGCTCACAGCCTGCTATGAATTGAGATTGCCAAAACCTGGGAAGGTGGAGGGTACCCGGGCTACAAGCCACTTGCTTCTCTGGGTTAGGGCCAGCTTGTGCCCACCAGTGATGAAGCTCATTACTGCCTTGGCAGTCGAACTTTCCCAGAAACTCTGATTTGTCCCAGCTGGTCCCTGGTCCTATGCTGGCCTTCAGCCTTAGCTGAGTTGTGTAGAATGGGTTCTCAATGCCTCCCCATGCGCCTGGCCCTTGCCACACCCTTGGGTGATACCCGTCCAGGCCTGTACCTGACCTGATGCAGCTAGGACAGAGTCTGGAGTGAGCTGCAAGCCAATCTCCCCATCCCTTACCACCCCATCCTGGATCAGCTCTAGGCCTCCTCATTCTTCCCTTCTGCTTGGTGAGGCTTTTTCTCCTACACTGTTGTCGTTCTCTCTCTCTCTTTCTCTCTCCGTGGATCTGTGGGCCTGTTTCTTCTCCCAGGGCAGGGTGGTGCCCTGAGGCCAGGGTGTGTCCCAGGTAGGCCCTGTGCTTTAGGTGGGGGGAGGAGGGTCAGAGCTGCAGGGCCCAGCCGGGGCTGACTCTGCCCTTCCACCCCTCTTCCTAGCCCCTTCTCGGGAGCTGAAGACACTTTGTGAAGAGGAGGAGAGCCGAATCCGACCTCAACCCCAGCAGGCAGGTGAGGCCCAGGCTGGGGTTGGGATGGGACTGGATCCCTCGGACCCAGGCCTCAGTACCCCTTCCTCCCTTCCCCCCCAGCTGCCAGTTCTAGTGCTGAGGATACCAGCCCAGCCCCTGTGAGTGCCCCTGTGCCTCCAGCCAGGGCCTCTCGGGGCCAGGGTTCAAAGCCAGCTACTGTAGCAGGGGGCCAGGTGGGGCCTGAGGCCCCAAGGCCCCCGGGAACCCCACCAGAGATGAGGTGAGCTTTGGAATGAACCCCACCCACACCCCTGCCCACTGTTAGGAGTTACACTTCCCTCACCAACCTGCCTGTCCGGCACCCCAGGAATCTGAAGGAGGGTGGATGGAGATGAGAGTTGGGAACACAAGCTCCTTTATGTTTCCTCTGTCCTCAGGTCTGTCTCCTTCTCTCTCCTCAGGTCTTCGAGGCAGCCAGGCCAAGACATGGCCCCCACTGAGGCTCCTCCGCTCTGGAAAGGCTCTGAAACCCCCTGGCCCCCAGTTCCCCAAGGGGAGGATGAAGTCCCTGAAGCCTCAGGGGCTCCCACAGTAGGATTGGGTTCTGCTAGGGAGACCCAGACCCAAGAAAATCTTCAGGAAGGGATGGAGGTGCATGGGGCTAGGCTGGGCCCAAGTACTGAGGATGAAGTCTCCAGAAATTCTTTGGGAGAACAGAAACACACAGTTGAGGAGGGGGCCACTGGGAACAGGGCAGAAGTTAGTGGGGTGGACATTGAGCATGGGTCAAGAGTTGGAGAGTTGAACACAAAGAGGCCAGAGGTCAGAGCAGGGGAGGCTGAAGAGAGTTCAGAAGTTTGTCAAGTAGATGATAAGCAGAGGTCAAAAGTGAGGCATGTGGACGCTAAGGGACCAGCAGCTACAGGCATGATGCCCGAGGCAAGATTCAGGGGGATTCCTGAGGCTCTTCCAAGGGGCTCTCAGTGGAGGATGGAAGTCAGGACCAGGGATGAGGCTCCCACAGGCCTGTGCTCATACCCAGCAGAGCCTACAACGTACTCTGAATATCTCCATGGTGGCCATCTCAAGGTGGCCAGGGACACTGTAGGCCAGGAGAGAGAGGATGCAGAAATGAGGGGCAGAGCCCCTAGTGTTGTGGGGACAGGCCTGGAACAAGGCCTCTCTGTTGGAGCAACAAGCACCAGGCCCCAGGTGAGCAGGTGTCAGGGGACCCTCTCATCAGCTGCTCAGGAGGCAACATCTAGGGATCTGGGGGTCTGGGAGGCAGAAGTTGGGGAGTCAAGCATCCTGAGAAAAGAGACTGAGGAGGCAAAGTTGGAGGTATTGCAGACCCAGGATAGAGAAGTGGGGGAATCAGGGTCCCCTGAGCTAGAGAGTGGGACATTAGGAGCTGAGACACTGAGGCCTGAGGAGACAGATGCAATAAGATCAGTGGTCCTGGAGTCAGAGGCAGCTGGAAGAACAGAATCTGAGCTACCAGGGACCCAGGAAACAGAGGCTCAGGGCTCAGGTATTCTGGGGACAAGAACTAGGATAACAGAGATTGAGATATTGGGGACCCAGGAAGTATCTGGAGGTTCTGGGATACTGAGGATAGAAGATAAGATAGCAGAATCTGAGATATTGGGGGCCCAAGAGACAGAAGTGGGAGGATCAAGGGTATCAAAGACAGAGGCTGAAATATTGAGGCCCCAGGAGCTAGCAACTGAGAGTTCAGGGCTCCCAGGGATAGAAGCTGAGATAGTAGGGACCCAGGAGACAAAGGTAGGGGATTCTGAGGTTCTGGGGACAGAGATTGGGATAGCAGAAACTGAGATACTGGGAATCCTGGAAAAAACTACTGGGGGTTCACAGGTCCCAGGGACAGAAGCTGAGATAGAATCTAAGATATTAGAGGCCCAGGAAACAGAGATAGAGCGTTCAGAGGTTATAATGGTAGAAACTGGGACAGCAGAAGCTGAGATATCAGGGACCCAGAGGATAGCATCTGGGGATTCAGGAGTCCCAGGGATAGAATCTGAGATATTGGGGGCCCAGGAGACAGAGGTGGGGGATTCAGGGGTCTCAGGGATAGAGGCTGGAGTGGTAGAGAGTAAGGTACAAATGATCCAACAAACAGAAACTATAGTTTCAGAGACTGAGAAGACAAAGGCTAAAACTTCTGAGGTCCAGGAAGCAGAACCTAGAGTTAGGGGGGCTCTCAAATATTTAAGGGCCCTGGACACTAACCCAAGAGTTTTAGGGTCCCAGGAAGCAGAGGCAGAGATTTCAGGAGTACGAGAACCAGAGACTAAAGTTTTAAGTGTCCAGGATGCAGAGGCTGGGGTTTGGGGGGTGTCAGAGGCTAAATCTGGGGATTGGGGGGCCCAGGAAGTAGCGGTAGAGATTTTAGGGACTCTAGAGAATGAATCTGGTATTTTTGAGGCCCAGGAATCAGAGGCTGGGGTCTTGGGAAACGAGAAGGGGAAAGAAGCTGAGGGAAACCTCCCAGTGGCCAGCCTGACTGAAATACAGGTGGCCAGTGAGGCAGGGACTGGGGTGCCCAGGCCCTCAGGGGCCTCTTCCCCAGAGGAGCCTGAAGAGGACAGGAGGCTGCCGGGCAGCCAGGTAGGGATGGAGGCCACCGAGGGCCCGGTCTGTTGCTTCCCATTAACCTGGAGCTGAGCAAATGGTGGCTCTGCATGGACCTACCTGGTTGACTAGGATGGCGGGGAGGCTCAGTTTGAAGAAGCCCCCTCATCCCCTCCTTTCTCAAGATGTCTTGGCTCTCCCACCCTATCTCCCCTGGGCTGCATGGAGCTGATTTTCTGGGCTGACTTTGAGGTGTGGCTGCTGGTGACCTCTAATCTTGGTGGAGGCCACTGACCTTGTAGGTGACCTTGGCAGATAACCTTGGAGCTGGAAGCCCTTTTGCCTGGCCCTGAGACTTTAGCCAATGTTCTCTGGTGATCCCTGCAAACTCAGAGTTGGGAGTGTTTCCTGCTAGGGCTGAGATTTCCCAAGGGGCATAGGGCTCAGGGGCCATGGACACATTCCCTAAGCCCACTCCTATGTCTCCAGGCACCACCTGCCCTGGTCAGCTCCAGCCAGTCCCTGCTGAAGTGGTGCCAGGAAGTCACTGCTGGCTACCGTGGAGTCCGCATCACCAACTTCACCACATCCTGGCGCAACGGCTTGGCCTTCTGTGCCATCCTACACCGATTCTACCCAGACAAGATGTGAGCTGTCGGAGGGATGGGGATGAATGGGGATGAATGGGGGAGGGTGGTGTGGACCCAGCCTCTGACACTGCTCTCTCTGCAGTGACTATGCTTCCCTTGACCCACTCAACATCAAGCAGAACAGCAAGCAGGTGAGGTGGGGAAGGAGCCACACCTGGAGGGAAACAGGGTTTAGAGTCAGGCAGTGGGTCTGAGATTCCACAGCCCTAGCTTTTGGAATTTCTTTTTACCCTTTTGGTTTATTAAATTGTTTGTTTTCCTTGGTTTTGTTTTATTTTTTAAGGCTTTTCTCCCCGATGCGCCCTGCCCCACCCCATGGTTTTTCCAAAACCACCCTTTGTAACGGGGTGGGGGTGTGTGTGGATGGTGTGTAGAGTTGCTAAGGAACGACAGGGCGCTGATGCTAGATTTCCCTGGTGGGAAGGTGAAGGCGTTGCTAGGCAAACCTTGGTAACCAAGTCGCCGGAACCCCCAGCAGTTGGCCAGGACGGGCCGCAGTGTTCCTGGATACCATATGGCCCCCTCTAACCGTGAGCGCACCCTTCTTAGGCCTTCGATGGCTTCGCAGCCCTGGGAGTGTCGCGGCTGCTGGAGCCGGCGGACATGATGCTGCTGTCTGTGCCAGACAAACTCATCGTCATGACGTACCTGTGCCAGATCCGCGCTTTCTGCACCGGGCAGGAGCTGCAGCTGGTGCAGTTGGAGGGTGGCGGTGGTGCCGGCACCTACCGTGTGGGAAGCGCCCAGCCCAGCCCGCCCGATGACCTGGACTCCCGCGGCTTGGCGCTGCGGCTGCGCGAGCACGGGGCTGAAGTGCCCAAGGAGCCCCAGGAAGCTGCGAACCGCGTGGACAGGGTGGCCCCGGAGGCGACCTCCAGGGGCGTGGGCGCGGGTCGGGTCTCCAGGGACAGTGAGGCAGAGGCCACACAGGAAGGGCGTTCTGCGGAGGCCCCGGCTGACGGCCCTGGAGCTCGGGGGCTGGTGCTCCGGGCGGAGGGGCTAGGGAACGGGACGGGGGCGCAGGGCGGCGGGGGCAGCGTGAAGTTGAGACGGCCGTCGGTCAACGGGGAGCCCGGGCCAGTGCCCCCGCCACGTGCGCACGGCTCCTTCTCCCACGTGCGCGACGCCGATCTGCTGAAGAAGAGGCGCTCGCGGCTGCGGAACAGCAACTCCTTCTCGGTGGACGACCAGGACTCAGGAGCTGCAGGAGCCACGGGAGCTGCGGTGAGTGTCCCACTCAGACCCTGACCGGTCTCGGGGAGCCAGGCAGAGAAAGGGCAGGTCCTGAGGGGTGCCAAGAACATAGCTGGCTCTGGAACAGCGGCTTCAGAGCAGAGAGACTCAGCTAGACTTTCTTTCTTTCCTTTTCTTTCCTTCCTTCCTTCCTTCCTTTCTTCATTTCCTTCCTTCCTCTCTCTCTCTCTCTCTTTCTTTCCCCCACCTCTCTCTGTCTTCTCTCTCTCTTTCACAGTCTCATTTTGTCACCTTGGATACAGTGCTGTGGCATTGCAGCTCACAGCAATGTCAAAGTCTTGAGCTCAAGTGATACTTTTGCCTCAGCCTCCCAAGTAGCTGGGACTACAGGTGCCTGCCACAATGCCTGGCTATTTTTGGTTGCAGTTGTCATTGTTATTTAGCAGGCTGGGGCCAGGCTTGAACCCATCAGCCTTGCTATGGGCGCATTTTTAGAGATGAGGTCTGCTCTGGCTCAGGCTGGTCAGGAACCTGTGAACTCAGGCAATCCACCTGCCTCAGACTCCCAGAGTGCTGGGATTACAGGCATGGGCCACCAAGTCCAGCCATCAGGAGGTGCTTTCTGATCAGAGATTCTCTGTTGTGGTAGTGAGCTCCTGGTTAGGGGACATACTCATGCCTGCTAAGCCCATTGGTATTGCGGGGTCAGCCTGGGATATGTGCTAGAGGTTTCTAGTGCACTCAGTTTGAGAAATAGGGAGCTGCAGGAGGAAGTTTCCAGAGGCTTGAAGTTGTTAGCACTTCCCATGATTTGTGGATTGTCAAGTGGGTTTGGGTGTTTTTTTCTCTGCTAGCAGCTACCCTGCCCTATAAGCTGGGCAATAGGGTTTTTATACTCAAGGGGATTCTCCCAGGCCTCCCAATCCCAATTCTCTTACTAGAATTTTTTTTTTTTGAGAAAGAGTTTTGCTGTGGCGTCATAGCTCACAGCAACCTCAAACTCCTAGGATCAAGTGATCCTCTTGCCTCAGTCTTCCAAGTAGCTGGGACTAGAGACACCTACCACAATGCCTGGTCAGTTTTAGAAATGGGGTCTTGCTCTTGCTCAAGCTGGTCTAGAACTCCTGAGCTCAAGGGATCCACCCCCCTCATTTTCCCAGAGTGCTAGGATACCAGTTGTGAGCCATCATGACCTGCCTTCTTACTAGGATCTTTAATTCCAGATGCTGGAAACCAGTTTCTTCTTTTCTTATAATGGGAGGTGGGAAGTGGGAGCCCCTGAGGGCCAGTCTCCTAGAATATCACAACATTGTGCTGAAGGGGAGATGGTCATAGAAAGAGCAGGGACTTACTCAAGGACTCACAGCCTCTGAAATCCAGGATGTAGGCTAAAGTCCAGGGGTTGTGTCACTACATCAGCTGCTTATCTGCAACAGCAGGGCCAACTCTGCCAGGTCTCTCCAAGCCTTCAGGTGCCCAGGGATGACCCCCAAATTTGAGGGAAGGAGGGACTACTACATTGGGAAAACAGAAGCTACCATTTGAGCTAAGTTGATAAGATGGCCAGGTTTTTCCTAGGTGAATAGTTGCGGGGGGGGGGTTCTCAAGAGGAGGAAACCACACAAACAAAAATCAGGCAGCAGGAAGGTTTAGGTCTCATTTAGAGCACTGGCAGTCATCTCCCTAAGGGCCAGAGGCTAAAGGGGGAGCAAGAGCCCTGAGTGCAGGTTTAGTGGCACAAGCATGGAGTCCATGAATGAGAGGCAGAGAGGGCTCTGGAAGCACCCACCCACAGGAGATATGATGGGCAGGACTCAGGAGGACACAGCCACCTGTGGCCTTTTGGCTTCTGGACACAGCCCTTTTGGTATGTGTAAGTGACTCTTTACATTTTTTTTTTTTTTGAGACAGTCTCACTATGTCAACCCTCTGTAGAGTGCTATAGTGTCACAGCTCACAGCAACCTCCAACTCTGGGGCTTAAGCGATTCTTTTGCCTCATCCTCCCAAGTAAGCTGGGACTACAAGTGCCCGTCACAACACCTGGCTATTTTTTGTTGTTGTTATTGTTTTTTTTTTTTTTTTTTTTTGAGACAGAGCCTCAAGCTGTCCCCCTGGGTAGAGTGCTGTGGCATCACACTCACAGCAATCTCCAACTCCTGGGCTCAAGCAAGTCTCCTGCCTCTGCCTCCGCCTCCCAAGTAGCTGGGACCACAGGTGCCTACCACAGCGCCCGGCTATTTTTGGTTGCAGCTGTCATTGTTGTTTTGGCGAGCCAGGATTCGAACCCGCCACCTTAGGTGTATGTGGCTGATGCCTTAGCCACTTGAGCCACAGGCGCTGAGCCATTGTTGTTATTGTTTAGCAGCTGGGTTTGAACCTGCCAGCCCCAGTATATGTGGCAACACCCTAACTACTGAGCTACGGGCACCAAGCCAACTCTTTACATGTTAAAGGGGAGGCTCCAAACTATACCCTTCTGGGCCTAAGTTCTGGTCCTTCTAAGCCAGGCCCTCCCCTAGCCCTTGTCTCACAGGAGATATCCGAAGCTGGGACTGGAGGAGACCTCTAGCCACTCCTGTCCCTTGTGCCCCATGTGTGCAGTGGGAGGTGCTTGAGGCTGGCCCTGCCTTTGGGAGTTCCCAAAGTCCTAGAGTAGGATAAGTTCAGGCACCTTGAAGCTGGGGTGGGCTGAAGCAAGCCCAAGAGAAGGGCAGAATGCTTACGGTGTAGCCCAGCAAGCCTTCCTGAGGGTATGGAAAGAGGAATTTGGGTCAGACATAAGGAAGTGTTGGAATGCCTATCAGGACTGATGGTGGCAAGCTCAATTGCTGCTGAAGTTGGGATTCTCTGCTCTCCTCTTTCTGTATGCCTGTCCAGCTCCCACAACCCCTCATGGAATCCTTACAATGTGTGTGAAAGCTCTATAGATGGCATTGAGGCACCCCTGCAGGTTGTAGGCAAGGAAGAGGAGCTATGTGTTTCCCCAGATGACTTTTTTTTTTTTTTGAGACAGAGCCTCAAGCTATCCTCCTGGGTAGAGTGCTGTGGCATCACAGCTCACAGCAACCTCCAACTCCTGGGCTCAAGCGAGTCTCCTGCCTCAGCCTCCCAAGTAGCTGGGACCACAGGCACCCACCACAACGCCGTTATTTTTTGCAGCCGTCATTGTTGTTTTGGTAGGCCCGGGCTGGATTTGAACCCTCCACCTTAGGTGTATGTGGCTGGCACCTTAGCTACTTGAGCCACAGGTGCCGACTCCCCCCCCCCCCATGACTTTTTTAGAGCTCTGTAACTGCTAGGTCACTGGACTGAGTTTTTTTTTTCTTTTTTAAGAGATAATATCTCACTGTCACTCAGGTTGGAGTGCAATGGCATGATCATAATTCAATGTAACCTCAGATACCTGGGTTCAAACCATCCTCCTGCCTCAGCCTCCTGAGTATCTGGGACCAAAGCCTTGGACCACCATGTCTAACTAATTTTTCTACTTTTGTAAAGACAGGGTCTTCCTGTGTTCCTCAGACTGATCTCAAACTCTTGACCTCAAGTCATCCTCCCACCCTGGCTTCTCAAAGTGGGATTACATGTGTGAGCCACCACACCTGGCCAGGGCTGGGATTTCTTCCCATTTTGCATACAAGGACACAGAGGCCCAGTGGATGTGACTGGCCCAGTGGCACACAGCAAGTTGGTGACCATGCAGGGGAACAAGCTCTTGGGGTTAGACAATTCTAGGCCTATACCAGACCCTGTATGAGCCTCATTTCTGACCTGCGGTTTCCTCACCTGTAAAGGGAGGATAGTAATCACAGGGCTTTTGGGAAAACTAAATGAGTCAGTACATGTGAAGTGCTTTCCAGGCCAGGCATGGTAACTCACACCTGTAATCCCAGCACCCTGGGAGGCTGACATGGGTGGATTGCTTGAGCTCAGGAGTTCGAGACCAGCCTGAGCAAGATGAGACCCCCACCCCCATCTCTACTAAAAATAGTAGGCTGGGCGCGGTGGCTCACGCCTATAATCCTAGGAAGGCCAAGGCACTTAGATTGCTTGAGCTCAGGAGTTCAAGACCAGCCAGAGCAAGAGCAAGACCCCCATCTCTAAAACTAGCTGGGCATTGCACTGGGCACCTGTAGTCCCAGCTACTTGGGAGGCTGAGGCAAGAGAATCACGTGGATGGCAACCATAGCTCAGTGGGTAGGGTGCTGGCCACACACACTGAGGCTGGCGGGTTCAAACCTAGCCTGGCCCAACTAAAACAACAATGACAACTGCAACGACAACAAAAATAGCCAGGCATTGTGGCAAGCACCTGTAGTCCCAGCTACTTGGGAGTCTGAGGCAAGAGAATTGCTTAGGCCCAAGAGTTTGAGGTTGCTGTGAGCTGTGACACCACAGCACTGTACTGAGGGTGACATAGTGAGACTCTGTCTCAAGGAAAAAAAAAAGAGAATCACTTGAACTCAAGAGTTTGAGGTTGGGGGCACTGCCTGTGGCTCAAAGGAGTAGGGCACTGGCCCCATATGCCGGAGGTGGCAGGTTCAAACCCAGCCCTGGCCAAAAACTGCAAGAAAAAAAAAGAATTTGAAGTTGGTATGTGCTATGACACCATGATACTCTACCAAGGGTGTCAAAGTGAAACTGTCTCAAAAAAAAAAAAAAAGAAAATATAAAATAAAGTGCTTTCAGCTTGGCGCCTGTAGCACAGTGGTTATGGTGCCAGCCACATACACCTGGACTGGCAGGTTCGAACCCAGCCTGGGCCAGCTAAACAACAACAAACTAGCTGGGTGTTGTGGTGGGTGCCTGAGGCAAGAGAATCACTTAAGCCCAAGTGTCAGTTGTGGACTGACACCATGGCACTCTACTGAGGGCAACATAGTGAGACTCTGCCTCAAAAAAAAAAAAAAAAATTTAGGGCAGCGCCTGTGGCTCAAAAGGAGTAGGGTGCCGGCCCCATATGCCAGAGGTGGCGGGTTCAAACCCCACCCTGGCCAAAAACTGCTTTAAAAAAAAATTGAATAAAGTGCTTTCCAGTATCTGACACACACTTAGTAGATATTAGCTGTTATTATTGAGACAGAGTCTCACTTTGTCACCCTCAGTAGAGTGCTATGGCATCATAGCTCACAACAACCTCAAACTCTTGGGCTCAAGTGATTCTCTTGCCTCAGCCTCCCAAGTAGCTCTAGGCACCTGCCACAATGCCCTGCTATTTTTAGAGATGAGGTCTCACTCTAGCTCAGGCTGGTCTTGAACTCATGAACTCAGGCAATCTTTCTGCCTTGGCCTCCCAGAGCGCTAGGATTACAGGTGTGAGCCACTGTGCCGGCCATTAGCTATTATTATTAATCTGTATGCCCTGAGTGCATTTTCCGGGCCCAGCTCTATCTGAAGGGGCTACCTTGGGTCAGGGAAACACTCATGACCAACAGCTGTGATGGAGTGGGGTGGGGTGGGGTGGAGTGGGGTGGGGTGGGGTGGGGTGGGGTTTGGAGCTATGATTGGGGAGGTGATGGGGCAGCATCTGCCCAGCCTGGCGACCAGGTGAGGCTTTAGGAGTCATGAAAGTCACAGAGGGAGGCAGAGTGTAGGAGCCCTAGGGGCTTCTAGAGAAGGTGGGGTGGAGCTGGGTCTTGAAGGTTGAGTGGGTATTTTGGGTAGGCCAAGGTAGAGGCCCCTACACCAAACTGAGGAAGCTGTTTCAGGAACTGAAAGTCCGTCACTGTGGCCAGAGGGTGGTGTCTAGGGGAGGAGGTTAGGGCAGTGGAAGAGCTGAAGCTGGAGCTGCCAGCAGGCCTTGGCAGTGAGGCTGGGGCTGAGAAGGGGTGTAAAGAAAGTCATAACACCTGTGGGAGTGTCAGGAAGGCCTCTTGGTTGTGGCTTGAGAGGAGAGTCCCCAGGCAGGTGGATGGTAGTTGGTGAAGAAGCTGCCATTGAGCCAGGCCAGAGAGGATATCACTTGAGCCAGGGATGTCCAGGGCTGCCTCACAGAGAATTGCAAGTCAGGGGACAGTAGGGTGGCTCACTCCCTTCTGCCCATCCTGTGACCCAGATGGGTGGCCAGAGCAGAAGCAGTCAAGGGAGCCAGGTGAAGCTAAAAGTTGTGAGGCCCCAGGGCTGACAATTCCTGCAAGGGGAGCCACCCCTGCCCTTCCAAGGTAAAATTTGGAGGTCTAGTCAACTGGTCTTGTTCTGAGTGTTAAGTGAAGAGTCCAGAAGTATCTGGGTGTGGGAACTGATAAGGCAGGAGGGTACTCCCTTCTGGCCTGGAAGTGGAGGTGCTGACACAGGATGATCTATGTCTGGAGTGGGGCCTTGGCCCTGATGTAGATGCCAACACTAAGTGACGGGAGTCCGAGTGGCCTGATGGAGCTCCAAATAGAAGAGGGTGAGAGGGACAAAGAGAGGCACCAGCTACGCCCTTCAAAGACTCACCACCAACTCACCCTATGAAGTTAGAGTTATTAGCCAGTTCCAGGAAGGACTGGGAGGCTCAAAGAGTGGAAATGGGCAGGCCAGGCAGGCCCTAGGGGCCTGGGAGGGGGATGTGGCCTGTGCTCAAGGAGGCATTTTCCCTGAATGGAGGGGTGTGTGTGTGTGTGTGTGTCTGGGTTCTGTGCATGCAGGACTGAGAAGCAGGTGGTGTGGCAGGGTACAGGGTGGAGGACCCCTGCCTGCCTGTTTGTGAGGCTCTGGCTGGCCCCAGGCTGTGGCTACTAGGGAGCCCCTCCTGACTCTCACTGGCCCTTTGTTCCTCAGGAAGGCCTAGGCCCTGACCCCAGCCCCTCTCCTGGCCCACCCACAGCTACAGCCTCTCAACAGACCCCTGGTGAGTAGTAATGGGGGTGGTGACCAGCTCAACTCAGGCTGCTCACAAATCCTGGGACAGGGGACTTCCTGGGGACAGGTGTCAGCTCAGAGTATGTTAACTAGTCTCTGTTTGCAGGTGGGCGTTCCCCTTCGGAGGAGCCACCCCCAAGCCCAGGGGAGGAGGCTGGGCTGGTAAGGAAAGCTAGGTGGGGAGCAGCTGGTGGGTGAACACTTCATAGATAGGGCCTAGGCTGAGGCCCTAGGCTGGAGGACCCCTGCTTGCGGGTTTGTGAGGCTCTGGCTGGCCCTGGGCTGTGGCTAGGCCCTGACCCCAGCCCCTGCCCCCCTTTTTGCCCCCAGCAACGGTTCCAGGACACAAGTCAGTATGTATGTGCAGAGCTGCAGGCTCTGGAACAGGAGCAGAGCCAGATAGATGGGCGGGCAGCCTTGGTGGAGACGCAGCTAAGGAACCTCATGGAGTCAGGTAGGACAGGCATCGGGGGCCCACTCCTCAACACGTACTCCTAGGTCTGCCCAGCCCTGCAGCTCTTCTTGACCTTGGGAGGAGCTGGGAGGAGGCACACCTGGGGTCAGCATTTCCATGTTACAGCTGGGCATGCTGAGGACCTGAAACAGCTTGCTAGAGGCACACAGTTCTGGCTTCTGGAATGCCACCAGGCAGTAAGCCTCCTCCCTCAACCTCAGCTGCCTTGCTCTGACACTGGGGTCATTAGGTTACTCTCCCTGCCCAATTCAGGTGCCAACAAACTGCAGGAGGAGGTGCTGATCCAAGAGTGGTTCACCCTGGTCAACAAAAAGAATGCTCTTATCCGAAGGCAAGACCAGCTGCAGCTGCTGTGAGTGCTGCCCCTTTCACCCCCTGGCCTACAAACTGGAGTATAGAAAGCTCTGCGGAGGCTCGCTCAACCGGCTAAGGCGCCAGCCACGTACACCTAAGGTGGCGGGTTCGAATCCCCAAACCCGGACCCGCCAAAACAACGACGGCTGTAACCAAAAAATAGCTAGGCGTTGTGGCGGGCACCTGTGGTCCCAGCTACTTGGGAGGTGGAGGCAGGAGACTCGCTTGAGCCCA
>NW_003852535.1:2490386-2578497 GCF_000181295.1 Otolemur garnettii
AGTTGGAGGTTGCTGTGAGCTGTAATGCCACGGCACTCTACCCAGGGGGACAGCTTGAGGCTCTGTCTCAAAAAAAAAAAAAAAAAAAGAAAGCTCTGCGGAGAGCCCTGCCCTTTATGGGAACTGATAGTGATGAGAAGGTGGAATGGGGACCAGGGAGTGGCCATAGCCCTGGGCATTCTCTTTGTTCCCCTTTCCCTGACCTGTCACCCCCACCTGCCAGCATTGAGGAGCAGGACCTGGAGCGGAGGTTTGAGCTGCTGAGTCGTGAGCTGCGAGGCATGCTGGCCATCGAAGGTGGGAGATGGGGCCAGCGGGGTGGGAGGCAGGACAGAACTGGAGCCAGCGCCTCCTGACCCTGAGCCACCTTCGCCCTCAGACTGGCAGAAAACGGCCGCGCAGCAGCACCGAGAGCAGCTCCTGCTGGAGGAGCTGGTGTCTCTGGTGAACCAGCGCGACGAGCTAGTCCGGGATCTGGACCACAAGGAGCGAATGTGAGTGGGGCCGGTGGCGCTGGGAGCTGGGGACTGGCATGGGGCGTGCTCCTAAAGGGGGCTCCGTCAAGTTCCGAGCTGGGCATCGGTTGCTGCGGCTGACTCGAACCTGTTTCTCCCAGAGCCCTGGAGGAGGACGAGCGCCTGGAGCGCGGTCTGGAGCAACGACGCCGCAAGCTGAGCCGTCAGCTGAGCCGGCGCGAACGCTGCATGCTGAGTTGAGGCTGCCCGGGTCTTGGGAGGTCCTGGTCGCACTGGGTCTGCGCCTGCACGGTAGAGGACCGGGTGCGACGGATGGTGTGCATGTGGCCGCTAGGGGGAGCCCCTTCCCGGGGCGGGGCGAGGCGGCCCCTCCGCCAGACCAGCCGGAGAGGTCGGGCGGCCGCGCTGTATTTATCTGCTCGTAGGTGTGTGCGCGTGTCCGCGACGGGCTACGGGTCCCAGGAGCGCTGCGCGGAGTCCCTCTCCGATGGCAGGACCCGGGCGGGTTGGCCCGGTAGAGAGGGATGGCTCGGAGACCGCCCCCCCCTTCCTGTACCTGTTCAATAAAATCTGACAAGGATACACCAGCGTCAGCCACTTTTCTGCAGAACCTGGGCCCCTCAATGCACGGAAGAGGGTGGGGCCTAGGCCGATAAGGTTGGCTCGGCGATCCTTAGCGGGACTGTGCTGGATTTCAAATTCCCAGACCTAGCTGGGGCTGGAATGGCTGATGGCTCTGTCTTCGAAAGAAAACATGAAACACAGTCGACATTTTTGTCCATTTTATAAATACGCAATTTCTTGAAGTTCTCACATCCACCCCACCTCTAGCTCCAGATTCTTCCCAACCCACTCCTGGCTGCTTCCTTCTTCCTGCTCCTCCACCTTAAAGGAGCTGACACCTGTCAGCAAGCTGGGGCTTGTTCTGAGGCTAGGGCTGTGGGTGGCAGGGTGCTCAGAGCCAGCTCATCCTGGACCAGGATACCACCTTGGTCCTCAGCAGTGAAAGGGCCACTGCACCTGAAGAACTTCTTCATGGCACGGACCTGTGGCAGCTCTGAGAAGGTCTCTACAGCCAGCAGCAGGGCCAGAAGCCCTAGGAGCAAGTAACCTGGAAGAAGAGGTTGCTTGGGCAGTTCTTGGGAGTGCTGATGATGTTCCCCCTACCTCCCGGCCTGGTGTGCCACCTTGGCACCTGGTGCCACTCACACCTGACACCAGGGTTCATTGGACTACAACTAGGCCTGAGGGTCTCTTCACCTATGAGGTTCAGACTCCAGGTGGTTCATGTGAGTTGTAGTCCAGGCCCTGCTTCCCTACTCCCTCACCCACTCTCAGGCATCCACACTTACCAAGAAGTGCAAGCTGGCCAAGGTGATAAATTGCTGGATGCAGGCCTTGGCCGTGGCTGGGCAGCAGATCCCCCAGGCCAATGGTGCTGAGTGAGCTGAAGCAGAAGTAGATGGCTTCCAGCAGGCTGCAGTCTTCCTGTACACCCCACAGCACTATTGCTGGCAGCAGCATGAAGATGCCAGCCACTAGCAGGCCCAGTCCAACTGCCTGCAGCAGCACAACCCTGTTCGGTGCCAGCTGCCAATGAACTGCTACCCAGGCACCTGGGCGGCTAAGCACAGGTAGCAGGCAGTGGCGCAAAGTGGCCACAAGTGCTAGGGAGGCTGGCAGCCCCAGGGCCGCATAGACCACACAGAAAGCCTTTCCGCCTGTGGATAATGGGGCCATGTGGCCATAGCCTGGTGAAGATAAGAGAGTGAATGATGAGCTCTTTTTTTTTTTTTTTTGAGACAGAGCCTCAAGCTATCCCCTCCTGGGTAGAGTGCTGTGGCATCACAGCTCACAGCAACCTCCAACTCCTGGGCTCAAGCGAGTCTCCTGCCTCAGCCTCCCAAGTAGCTGGGACCACAGGTGCCCACCACAACGCCTGGCTATTTTTTGGTTGCAGCCATCATTGTTTGGCGGGCCCAGGCTGGATTCAAACCTGCCATCTTGGGTGTACGTGGCTGGCGCCTTAGCCAGTTGAGCCACAGGCACCTAGCTGAATGATGAGCTCTTGAGTGGGCTGCTTGCTGGGGTCCCAACTTCCCCCAAATCGAGGCTGCCCTCTGGTGGCTGAAATTGCCTGAACTGTTTGAGTCCATATTGGGGCTCTACTCTCTTCTCTTGGGATCCTGTGAAAATGCCTTAACATCTCTGGGTCCCTCTTCTCTTTTCTGGAAAATGAACATACTAAAGAAGACAGTCCCTCAGGCCTTTTGCAGCTGGGACAATTCTGGGTACTGCTGTTCTGCCCCAAGATATCCTGGCTCTGTAAAAGATTCCTCAGCTTGGGTCTAAGTACTTCCAAATATTTCCAAATCCACAGCCAGTGGAATGTCACTTGCTCTTTCATTCCACAAATGTGTATCACATCATTCTGTATGCCAGGTCTTGAGTCTTCTCAGGCCCAGCACTTGGGTGGGGGAGGCAGGCAGGAAAATCAGTGGGGACACTTAATGGGAAGAACTACAAAGAAGCAGCAAGCAGGAGAGAGGGCATTGGAGGCCAGAAGCACATGTGCAGGGCAGCGTGAGGTGGGAGAGCAAGGTGTCCTGGAGAGCGGAGTCATTTAGTCCAGAGGCAGCAATGTCAAATACCTATAGGAGTCAGATGTGAGACAAGAGGGAGTGGTGGGGACTGGAGTATACCGGAGAGTATGTGCTCTGGCCATAGGGACAGGCCCTCTCCAAGAGGCAGTGTGTTGCCTTGAGGGATTCTGGTTTAGTGTGAATAGGGTTCCTGATTTTCCAAAAAAAGCTGGAAATACAGACTTTAAAAAAATATTTAGATACTTTGTAGGTCCAAACTAAGAGAATTCCCCCAACCAGGGCTGTGATCCCATTGTTTTATTTTTTCTGGGCTTGTGCACATACTGTTCTGTCTGCCAGGAATTCCTTCATCTCTTATCTCTGTGTTCTCTTGTCTTTACTTTCTCCCTTAGAAGCCTTCCCTCACTTCACCCCGAGTCTGTGGTCCTCATCTGTGCTTTCCAGGTTCCTTCTGTTTTGCTCCATCTAAGAGTCTATCCCACTGTATTGTGATTCTTGCCTTGCCTCAGCCCCATGGGATCTGGGCACCACTCCTGGCTTTCAAAGGGTGCCTAGGGGTGGGGATGGGGAAGCCACACCCCTCCTGGCAGCTGAAGTGGAGGCACCAGTTGGGGTGTGTTGATGTGAAGAGCCCCAGTAGTGATGTCAGGCTTGATAGGGCCCAGGCTCCATCTGGCACTTTGGGGCTGGGAAAGGACTGCTGTATCCCTGGTGTTCCCAGGGACTAATGGCCTCAGGAGTTCCCTCCAACAGGGCTGCCTGGCAGCCTTACCCGTAGTGGTGAGGATGCTGGCAGTGAAGAGCAGGGCCGAGGGTAGATCCCAGTTCCTGTCCTTCGAGCTGTTGTCCAGGGTGGAGACCCCATGGGTCTGGGCTTCCAGGGCAGCGCCCAGCAGCTCCTTCAGTGCCCCAGGTGCCAGGCAGGCCCCATGTTTGGCCTGGAAGATGGCCAGTTCAGCCCTGAGCTCAGCTTGGAGTCTGAGTGCTGGAGGTCCCTCCAGGGCCTGGAGCACCATAGCCCCAACCCCCAGGGCCAGCAGGTGGCCCACAACTAGGAGCCCATATCGGGCCCAGGGCCTTAGACTGCCCATGGTGTGCCACCTGAGTCTGGGGTGCTATGTGAGATGGCTGCTGCATTGCAGGCGCTTGGGAGGGGCAGGCAGGGTGGGGCTGGGAGGAGGTGCTGCGTGGGCAGCTGGGACACAGCTGGGCCAAGTATGAAGGGGAGGAAGGTGAGCTGGAGCACCTCTGCCAGCTTCCGGGGCAATTGCATCTCACTACGCTGGGACATTGGGGTTGACAGAGAGGAAGGCTGCCATTAGGGTGCTGACAGGGCAGGGAGGTAAGGCCTCCCTCACACATATGAAGTCATGCTCGCCTAGCACCCATACCCCATTCATTCACTTGACTGCTGTTAGGTCCTGAGAACACTGGGGGAGATAAACACATGCCCCTTCCCTCCTGGTGTTTAGGAAACCTCTGCTATTAGCAAAGAAGCATTACAACTTCACAGTGTTATAAATTCCATGAAGGAAACACCCTGGGTAATGGGAGACTTCTGGGGGAAATGGTATCTTTTTTTTTTGAGACAGAGCCTCAAGTGTCCCCCTGGGTAGAGTGCTGCAGTATCACGCGGCATCACAGCTCACAGCACCTCCAACTCCTGAGCTCAAGTGAGTCTCCTGCCTCAGCCTCCCACGTAGCTGGGACCACAGGCGCCCGCCACAACACCCGGCTACTTTTTGGTTGCAGCCATCATTGTTATTTGGCAGGCCCAGGCTGGATTCGAATCCGCCACCTTAGGTGTATGTGGCTGGTGCCTTAGCCACTTGAGCCACAGGGGCCGAGCCAGGAAATGGTATCTTATTGGGAAATCTCTGTAAGGAAATAACACTTCAGGTGGGAATCGAGAACAGACCAGTTCAGGTGGGAACAAGCTTGTGGTATGGGAGGAACAAGGGGGACTGGCTACAGTGGGGTGGGGGAAGGTAAGGGACACCACAGGCCCTTGAGGACAAATGTGGTCCAGGAGACCTAAGGGGTCATCCTGGATGGAATAGCAGTGGCCTGGACAGTAAAGTGGGAAAGAAATGGTGGCATTTAGGATGGATCAGGTGGGAGCAGAGGTGAGAGGTAAAGAGGACTCAGGGTGTCCAGAGTGCCCTGGATAGATGATACTCTGGCCTTCCTTTGTGGTCCTTCCTGAGCAGCTTTGTGCCTACAGCTCTCCAGCCTCCTGAACTGCAGACACAGAATCTGGCTGCCATGGGGTGCTAAGGGAGGGGGGAGCCTGGGCTACAACTCCTATAACCACCATAACCATGGAGGAACCAAACCCTAGGTGACTTCATGGGAGTGCTCATCCACAGAACCCCCCTAGTCCCAAGAGCAGTGTTAGTGGTGCCAGGTACCATAGTAGGTCACCATGCTCATAGGTATATGGAGCTTATTCCTCAAGAGGAATGTGGACTTCTGAGCTCAAAGATCCTTCTGGGTGGGAGCAGCATGGCCAGGGAAGGTATCCTGGGGACAAGGGTTGTTACAGCTGAGCCCAGAGGTTAAGCAGGGACTACCCAGCAATAGGGAGGGTCAGGGCAAGTCACTTGGAGGATGGAATGGCACTTGTAAACACATGGAGCAGGAAAGCACTGTCAAGGGTGAATCCAGCGCTGGAAGTAGATGAAGCCAGCAGGTGGGTGCAGGGGAGCCTGAGGAGGGCCTTAAGTGACCAAGGTTGGTGGCCTTGGTCCCAGAGGGGTGAAATGCAAGGCAACCTGGCGTAGGCCCCAGCCAACTGCCCACTGTGTGTGTGGGGGCATGAGGACACCAGGGTCACATAATAAGTTGAGTTTGCTGGTTACTTCCAAGGAAGATGACAGGCTGCATTTGGGGCAACGGCTTATGAGTTTATTTGGCTTCATTGGATCCCAAGGCTAAGGTCCCAACCCTGGGTGGGGCAGCAGAAAGGCACCCGGAGAGCCCCAGCCCCAGGTGACCCCTAGGGCAGGAGGGTTGAGGGACTAAGTCCTGGGGCAGGGGCCACAGTAGCAGGACTTGGTCAAAAGTGCTGGTGACAGCTGAGGCCAGCCCCTCTCCCCTGCACCTCCCCTCCTCCCTGCACCACCTCTGGAGGCAATTCCCTGAGACAGGCTCTGGTCCTCCCAACCAGCTGGGTACAGTGTCAGGCCCCATTAGGGGGCAGGTAAGTCAGGGGGACCTACAGTTTGCAGGTGTAGGGGGTGTAGGCCCCCTGTCCAGTGTGAAGGTTTCCTGTGCAGTGTAGTGTTCCTGACCCCCAAAGGGGGTAGAATCCCTGGGGGTAAGCTAGGCAACCACAGAGGCTGACCTGGTTCCCGTTCCAGTGTATGCTGTGGCTCCTCTAAGTGGCTGGAGCATGGGCAGTGGCCTGACCCCCTCAAGGCCCCGCTTCCGGTGTCCATGGGGCCTGGGCACCCATGTCTTTGGTCTGCGCTCTGCAGTCCTGGGGACCTCCCCGGAAGGGGTTGACAGGTGGGGAGTCCCAGAAGGGGTCCGAGTCTGGAAATAAGGTCCAGGGGGCCCGGCGGGGCACAGGTTGTGGTGAGGGCAGGGGTGAAGGCCGTGGCCCAGCTGACACAAAGCTCCATGGGTCAATGCGGCTGCGGAGGGGTGAGGGCCGAGGTCGGCTGATGAGGCTCAGAGGCGGTGAGCGTGGGGTGCCTGGGGTGCCAGGAGCAGAGCGTGATGTCCCTGGTGGAGGTGAGACAGTGCCTCCTATGAGGATACGGGAAGAGCACAGGGTTAGTTCCCAGAAGACACAGCCCTGGTCTGGGCCTCAGTTTCCCCATCCGTACCATAAGCTACTTGACTCAACCTTCCTGGCCCTTCATGACCTGTGGTGCATCTGTTTATTCAGTAATGGTCAAGAGCAAGGCCTGTGGAACATACCTGCCCTGGCCTTGGATCCCAGCCCTGCCACTTACTAGTTGTGAGCACTCTGAGTCCCTTAATCTCTGTGCCTTAAATTTCCTCATCTAAAAACAGGTATTACTGGTCATGGTGGCACACGGCTGTAAGCCTAACACTATGGGAGACTGAGGCAGGAGGACAGCTTGAGCCCAGGAGTTTGAGATTGCTGTGAGCTAGGCTGATACCAAGATACTCTAGCCTGGGCAACAGAGTGAGACTCTCAAAAAAATAACGAAAGGAAACAAAAATAGGTATTATAAGAGCTCTTAGTTCACAGGTTGTTGTGATAATTGTATCTCTAGGGTACCACAAATAGCAGCCGGCACAGTAAGAAACTGATGGGCATTTGCAACCAACAGTATTATTATTACTTCTCTTATTTCATGACTGCCTTAGCCCAGCCCCACCTAGTCCCTGACCCTTGGCTGAATGTAGAACTCAGTTCCCTACATGCTCTCCAGGGCCTCAAGCCCCAGTTAGGGGTCCAGCAGATAGCTGTGGCATGTGCCCCCACTCTGGATGCCCCCATCTTACATCCAGGCAACAGGCTGGCCTCCGGGCCACTCACCGCGTGTCTCCTCCTCACGCCGGGGGCTCTTGGCTGACCGCTGGCCTGCAGGGACACCCAGGTCCAGCAGCAGAGGTGCAGGGGTGGGTGGGGTACCCAGCACCTTGGGTGAGAGGCACACAAGTGGGGAAGGGGACAGCTCGGCAGAGCATGGTGCGGGCACCAGTGTAGGGGGTGTCAGCGGGGGTTCCCCACGCTCACGGCTTCCTGGAGGCTGCAGGTCCCGGCCCAGGCCGAGCGAGGCGAGCAGGGCAGTGCCACGCAGCAGTGCGCGCTCAATCAGCCTGGGTGTCCCGGAGCTGCTGCTGCGCTCTGCTGGGCTGGGCCGCTTTGGCTCCTCAGGTTCTGGGCTTGGACGTGAGGGGTTACCTGCGGCCAGGAATGGCACATGTTAGGTGGCAGTTGCTGTGTCTTCTGTGGATCCCTTAGTGGTCTTGGAACAAGGACTGAGTTCTATATCCCACCATCATCTTTCCTGGCTCCCCTGCTCCCCAGCCCACAAGAGTATCCCCAATCATACACCCACATTCCAGGCTTTCACAAGATGGGAGCTGCAAGGAGGGCAGTGCAGACCAAGGAACTAGCAGAGCAAAGCCTAGGAAGCAGCCAGGGTCCTGGGAGCCCAGAGATGGCACGATGGGGGCCCAAGAGGAAGCAGATCACAATGGACCACAGTGGCCTCAATGGTCAGCCCAGGGCAACTCTGGGCTGAGGGACAGGTTTGGCCCCACTGAGTGAAACCAGCACCCTGTGCTCTGTGCCCACCTTCTTCCTGGTTTGGCAGCTCTGGCCCCCATTCCACTTGTAGCTTACAGCACACAAGTCAACCCCAATAGCCCTAAGATATGCAAGCCTGAGAAGAAATGAGCCTCTACTCTGAACCAGGACATGGCTCAGAGTTCCCTCTGTCAGATACAACCCTTACACATCACTGTCCCTATTCCAGAAATGAGGAAACTGAGGTTCAAAGAGGTAGAGCCTTGCTCATAGTTATAACTAGTCTATAGAGCACATGTCTGTGTCAGGCCTAAGCTGAATGATTTAGGGGTGTTATGTTGTCTGATCCTCATGCCCCAGGCATCCCAGGCTGAGAGAGATGACAGTCTTGCGTAAGGCTGTATAGCCAGGGAGGAGTACAGCTGGCCTCATCCCAGGTAGGGGCAGCAGAGCCTCTGCACTTCACCACTTTCTAATGAGACTCTACCCTAGATGTCAAGACCTCGGTGTCCTATCTTTGAGTCTAGGGTGAGCCTGACCCCATTTTAGACCACCTGGGGTGATATTGGAAAACAAGTCATTAAGGAGGTAGGGGAGGTCTAAGATGGCCTTTAGTAGTCCCTCCTTGTCAGATTCCTTCCTTGGCTCTAGAAACAGCTATGTCACTAGAAGAAGAAAGTCTGGCCTTCGCGGGCGGCACCTGTGACTCAGTGAGTTGGGCACCAGCTCCAAGTTCAAACCTGGCCCCAGCTGAACTGCAACAAAAAAGCAACAACAACAACAAAATAGCCAGGCGTTGTGGTGGGCACCTGTGGTCCCACCTACTCAGGAGCCTAAGGCAAGAGAATTGCCTAAGCCTAGGAGTTGGAGGTTGCTGTGAGCTGTGTGACGCCACGGCACTCTACCAAGGGCAATAAAATGAGACTGTCTCTATTAAAAAAAAAAAAAAAAAAAGTCTGGCCTTCACTGGGCTTTTAAAGCCCTCCCTGGCTTTTCCCTTCCTCTTTGGGCCAGGAATGGAGCAAACTTGCTTGAATCAGAGCACTGGGGTGGGTGTCAGGAGGAAGACATGCAAGCCTGGGAAGAATGAGCCTCTACTCTGAACCAGCATAGCTCAGAGTCCCCCCTCTGTTGGGTACAACCCTTACACAGACTCTCTGCCTCTTACCTCACCCATTCCCCAACCCCACCTTGGACACTGCAACTCAAGGGCCAAGGGAATCCTAAAATGTAAACTTGCTAAGGACAGGTCTACATTTAAAAACCATCTATCAGGCTGGGTGCAGTAGCTCACGCCTGTAATCCTAGCCCTCTGGGAGGCCAAGGCTGGTGGATTGTCTGAGCCCAGGAGTTTAAGACCAGCCTGAGCAAGAGCAAGACCTTGTCTTTAAAACTAGTCAGGAGTTGTGGCAGGCACCTGTAGTCCCAGCTACTTGGGAGGCTGTGGCAAGAAGATCACCTGAACCCAAGAATTTGAGGTTGCTGTGAGCTATGATACCATAGCACTCTATCTAGGGTGATGAAGTGAAACTGTCTCAAAAAAAACAAAAAAACAAAAAACCTATCTCTTCCAGGCCTTTCCTGAAGTGGCTACTGCCTACTTTTCCAACTTCATTCACTCATTTATTCAACAAACATGTACTGACTCATGTGCCAAGGATGCAGGCTTGGCCTATGGCTAGTGCCTTAGGCCTGGGACTCCCTGGCTCTCAACTCTTCTCTCAGTTTAGCCAGGTTTCCTCCTCTTTGGGTCTGATGAGCCCCATGCCTATGCGTGCACTATTCTCTGCCCAACTCACCTTTCCTATTTCAGCTTTCAGTGATCTTTTATTCACCATCCAAAATCCAGCTAAGACATTGCCTTCCCAGAGTCCCCCTGAAACTGTCCAGTTATTAATCATGTTATGCCTTACACAGTATACTGTACTTGTTTATGAGTCTGCCTCTACCATCAGACTAGAATGTCCCTGAGCTCGGGACAGTGTTGACTGCTAAGACACTGATGCCTGGCTCATAAAATTCCTATGTGATGTGGCTCGGTGCCTATAGCTCAGCTGCTAGGGCGCTAACCACATACAGCAGAGCTGGCGGGTTTGAATCCAGCTCAGGCCTGCCAAGCAATAATGACAACTATAACCAAAAAACAGCTGGGCATCGTGGCAGGCACCTGTGGTCCCAGCTACTTGGGAAGGCTGAGGCAAGAGAATCGCTTAAGCCCAAGACCTTGAGGTTGCTGTGAGCTGTGATGCCATGGCACTCTACCCAGGGCGACATAGTGAGTCTCTGTCTCAGGAAAAAAAAAAATTCCAGGCGGCACCTGTGGCTCAAAGGAGTAAGGCACCGTCCCCATATGCCGGAGGTGGCGGGTTCAAACCCAGCCCCAGCCAAAAACTGCAAAAAAAAAAGAAAATTCCTGGCTTGGCACCTATGGCTCAAGCAGCTAAGGTGCCAGCTACATACACCTGAGCTGGCAGGTTCGAATCCAGCCTGGGCCTGCCAAAGAACAATGATGGCTGCAACCAAAAAATAGCCAGGTGTGTGGCGGGCGCCTGTAGTCCCAGCTACTTGGGAGGTGGAGGCAGGAGAATCACTTGAGCCCAGGAGTTGGAGGCAGCTGTGAGCTGTGATGCCATAGCACTCTACCCAGGGCGACAGCTTGAGGCTCTGTCTCAAGAAGAAAAAGAAAAAGTTTCTGGGGCGGTGCCTGTGGCTTAAAGAAGTGGGGAGCTGGCCCCATATATCAGAGGTGGTGGGTTCAAGCCTGGCCCTGGCCAAAAACTGCAAAAAAAAAAAAAAAATTCCTGTGTGATGGAAGAATCCATTCATATAATCCTTGGGCTAACCACAAGTGATTGTTTTTTTCTAATTTTTAAATTTTTTTTTGAGGCAAAAATTTCACTTTGTTGCCTTCAGTAGAGTGCCATGGCTTCATAGCACATAGCAATCTCAAACTCTTGGGCTCAAGAGATTCTCTTGCCTCAGCCTCCCTAGTAGCTGGGACTACAAGGCACCCACCACCTCGCCCAGCTATTTTTTTTGTTGTTGATTTTTAGCAGGCCCAGGCCAGATTCAAACCCACCAGCCCTGGAGCATGTGGCTGGAGCCCTGACCACTGAACTATGGGTGCCCTCAAGAAATAGAAAAATTAGCTGGGTGTTATGGCAGGTGCCTATAGCCCCAGCTACTGGGAAAGCTGAGGCAGGGGGATCACTTGAGCCCAGGAGTTTGAGGTTGTTGTAAGCTACGACACCACAGTACTCTAGCCTGGGGTAAGAGAGTAAGATTCTGTCTTTCAAAAAAAAAAAAAAGGGCCAGGCATAGTAGCTCACACCTGTAATCGCACCACTTCAGGAGACCAAAGTGGGAGGATCACTTAAGACCAGAAATTCGAGATTAGCCTAGGCAAAAAAGTGAGACCCTGTCTTTATAAAAATTTTAAAAATTAGCTGGGTGGGGTGGCCTGCACCTGTAGTTTCAGCTATTCAGAAGGCTAAGGCAAGAGGGTAACTTGCATCCACCAGTTCAAAGTTGCAGTGAGCTGATTGTGTTATTATACTCCAGTCTGAGTGACAGTAAGACCCCTATCTCTCAAAAACTAAATAAAATAAGCAAAAGAAATGACACAAAGGGAAGAGAAGACAGAGTCTAGCACACAAAATGAGAGTGAACAAAAGTTCCTGCAGTCAATAATAGCCTGAGAAACTGAGGTTCTGAGAGGTAAGTGACTTTCCAAGGTAATTTTGCTAGGATTAAAATTCACCTTAGGATAATGTTGACTGTTAATATGCTGATGCCTGGCTCATAAATCTGTTACGCTCTTCCTAGTAGAAAAAGTTGGCAACCCTGTTGTTTGAGAGAAAGCAGCACAACTATTCTTGACCCAGAGATAAAGGTGAAATTGCTTCTATAGAGTCTCATGGAGAGGACATGGCCATTTGGCAGTTAGTGGTTCCAGGCAACAAGCTTCACAGGACAGTCTCTGTCAGTGTAGGCTGAATGCACCCCATCAATGTGCAACTCACTGCGACCAGTTCCCTAGGGGCTAGAACATCCAGCAGAGGACAAACTGGGTGGATGGGAGATGTGGCTCCCAACAGTATGGCTTATGCTTGGGACAATCTCACAGGGTCTGGGAGAGATCTCATGGGACCTCTATGAGATCCTAGTCTTTGATTCTCATCCAGGCTTCTGACTCCATGGCTGGTTGCAAGGTCAAGGTCATGTACTCTCATGGCTCCAGGTAGTGGCTAGAGTGTGGGATTGGGATAGGAGAACTACGTCTGGGCTGAAGCAAGTTATGTACTTTCAGATAAAGGTACATATTTGAAAAGGATAGGGTTTAGGCCCTGTGTCCCTTCCCCTAGGAGCTCAGTAAGGGCAAGGTCAAAGGGCTCTGCAGAACAGTGTCAGGGCTGCTTTGACCTACATAGCTGGGTTGACAGGACCTCAAGTTCTCTACTAAGCCTTTTGGCCTTGTACATTCCAGAGCAAGTGAATCCAAGAAGCCCCCTTGGTCTTCTGATTCTCAAGTTTAATCCCTACAGCACAGCCAGCTTGGGCAGTAGAACTGCTGGAGCAGAAGAAGGTATGGCCACACAGGGATCCAGGGCCCTGCCTCTGGAGTCAGACCTCAGTTCGAATCTCTGCTCTTCACCTTAGGATAGTGTTGACTGGGTGCCTTCCATTAAAACATGCAACCTCTCTGTCCCTCTGTTTCCTTCACTGAAAAAATGGAGCTAATAACAATACCCACTTCATAGAATTGTCTGGTACATAGAAGAGATCCAACAAATGTTAGCTGATGTTATTACTATTGAATGTAGCTCAGGTGATGGTGATATGACAGGCTGGGTGGGATGGGGTGAGAGGAATGAGTCTAAATTGTTTGCTTCAGCAATAAGGATTCAGGTCTAAGCAGCTAAGTGGGTCTTGGATGCTGGCGGTGAGCAGCAGGTAGGATGAGTGGTTCTGAAGATGATCCCTGGGTTGGCACAGGGATCCCCAAGCAAGGGAGGGTGTAACTTTCTAGCTCCTGCCAAAGCTGGGCAGTGTTGAGCTGAACCCTCATCTTTCTGCTGGAGTCCTGGTCTCTGCCAGACCCTCTAGTTTCCTGAGCAGTTTGTATGTAAGAAACCCTTTCTTCAAGTGACAGCTCCCAAGAAAAGTCATTATGAGCATGGGAACCAAAGTCCTTCTCTGAATTCAAATCCTTAGCTGGACATTTTAGGTAGATTACTTCCCTTCTCAGAACCTAAGTTTCCTTATCTCTAAGCTGAGAATAATAGTAGCACCTCCCTCACAGAGATGCTTAGATGGAATGCCTAGCACATAGTAGTGTGTAGTGCTGTTATTATCATGGAGAACATGATGCAGTGATGGCCCATGACCCCTGCCTGCACAGCCATCTTATTCTCTTCTCCACCTACAGACTCTCTAGAAGCACAGTGTAGACTTGTCTGGCTCCACCCCACATGTACAGTTTCCTTCCTCTCTCTGGGGACTTCCCTTCCCTTGGGTATCAAATGGGGGATACCATTCTGTCTTCCTTTCCTCCCAAGAGCCTGCTAAGGGCATAGAGGCTAACAAAGGGCCAGGAAAGAGCCCTCTTACAGGCTGGGTCTGAACAGGGGTACCAGGCTCTGGATCCCCAGAAGCCTGGGCTGTATGCAGCTTGATTGTGGGCTTGTTGGGCAGATCTGGGTTGTGGGACTGGCCCTGTCATGTCTCAGCCTCCATCTCCCAGTCTCTAAAAACTATCAGGGCAGGATTTCTGCTCTACCTGCTAGCCTCTCCTGGCCCCCTCAAGATGCCATAGGAGCTCAGTAAGATCCTGCTGGGGG
Organism: Otolemur garnettii; assembly: GCF_000181295.1. NCBI lineage: Eukaryota > Metazoa > Chordata > Mammalia > Primates > Galagidae > Otolemur > Otolemur garnettii. The sequence goes on from NW_003852535.1 coordinate 2,504,539, forward strand.
GAAGCAAGTCCACTCACCATTGAGTGTTGGGGGTGTGGAAGGAGATCCTAAGGGGGAGGAGTCATCTGAATCCAGGTACCAAGTGGCTTCGTCCATGCGGGATCTTCTCCTGGTGATGGGAGGGTAAAGGAGAGATGCTTCATGAATCTTAGGACTTGAGGGAGACAGATAATGCTGAGGTGGGGGACACTCACCTCCCATTCTGGGCTTCCCCAGGCTTGGGGGAACTGGGACCCCAGGCCCAGCAAGCTCGCCTCTCTCCATTGCTTGAGTCTTCCAGACGGCGAGGGGACTGGCGGCCCCATGCCTGGCCTGGCTCTGCAGGCTCCACTATTGGGAGGGAAACAGATGCGATCTGAGTTGAACCTTGTTCTCTGCCCATCATGACAATCAGGCTTCAGGGCCGTCTCTTAGAGGATGGGGAACAGGCTAGCCTGCATAACATTCCCAGAGTGGGTTTTGGGTGAGATAGATGGGGCTTGGGGCCAGCAGTGGGGTAGGGCATCTCATCTGGTCCTTCAGTTGACATTTGTTGCTTAGTACAGACACTGCTGATACAAACTGCCTGGGTTTAAATTCTGGCTCTGCCACTTAATAGATGTGGGGCAAGATACCTTTTTCACTTTTCTAATCTATAAAATTTAGAGAATAATAAAACAACTACTTAACAGAATTAAGGAGGAATTAAATTAATACATAGTGTCATACAATTTTCTGACAGAAAAAAAAAAAGAAAAGAATGCTACTTGGGGAACTCAGGTAACAGAGTAACAGTCTAGGACAGGGAGCCTGGGGGTGGGGAGGAAGGGGAGTAGACAAGTTGGTGAGCTCCACCTCCAAGGATGATGTTTGACAGATAAGGGGCTGCGAGATGGGTGGTTAAGGAAGTGAGGTTTCTTTTTTAATTTTTCTCTTTTTTTATTAAAACCACTCTTTTTTTCTTTTGTAGATACAGAGTCTCACTTTATTGCCCTCGGTAGAGTGCCGTGGGGTCACACAGCTCACAGCAACCTCCAACTCCTGGGCCTAGGCGATTCTCCTACCTCAGCCTCCTGAGTAGCTGGGATTACAGGCGCCTGCCACAACGCCCGGCTATTGCAGCTTGGCCGGGGCTGGGCTTGAACCCGCCACCCTCAGTGCCCACTGAGCCACAGGCGAGCTCTTGCTCAGGCTGGTCTCGAACTCTTAAGCTCATGGGATCCCGGTAAGTGAGGTTTCTTACACTGTATGGCCCGGAACCGCGGGAAAGTGGGCGAATCTCCAGCTCCCACCTCAAAGACGTTTCTTCTCCGGTCAAGGCCGGGGGAGGCCTGCACGGTGATGCGGTGCTTGAAGTCTGTGGTTTGGACAGGGGAGAGGCAGGGAGTAGGTGTGCGGTGAAAAAGAGTCAGAAGCCCAACTCATAGGGGGCCCTCGGCTGTGTACAGTGGCTGTGTGACTGGGACCAGCCTCACTGCCTCCTTGGGCCCCAGGCTCTGAATAAGGAAAATTGATAGGCTGGACTCTTATCTCCTGGAAAAGCACAGAGAAGTCGGAAAATCCCGGGCGAGGGCACCACCAGGCCCGACCCACAAGGCCTTCCCAGAACTCTCGTGAGACCGCCCCTTCCTGGCCGCAGCCACTCCTGGACGGCCATGCAAATATTTCCTCTAGAACCCGCCCACAGACAGAAAAAAAACCACTTGTGGTCCTTAGCGCTTCCAGCCTCCAGCTCACCGTCCCACCCACCAACACCCTAAGCCAATCCCAGTGCCTTCATTACCCAAGCCTGGCCCGCCCCACCTCCGCCCACTCAACCTATTGCGGGGCGATTTCCGCGGGCCCGCCCCTTACCGAGAGGCATGCTTATACGCTCGCCGCCGTCGCGCGCCCTGAGCTTGCTTCGCTTGAAGGTGCCACGGCGGCGCCGCACGTGTGGCCGTTCGCGGTCCACCTGCTGCAGTAACAGCGTCAGCTCGCGCTCGAACACCTCTAGCTCCCACTGGGCCAACAGGTGCTCGCGCCGCCGTAGCTGTTCCGCCTGTGACCGCTGCTCGCGCGCCGCACGCGTCAGCTCCTCCTCGCGACTCAGTAGTTCCTGCGTTCCGGGCAGCGAAGGGGTAGGGTTAGCTTGGCCCCGACCCCAGCGCCCGCCACAACTTTACTGCATAGAGATCAGGAATGGGCTCTATCCAACCCTGGGCCCTCAAATCCTCTCACCTTTTCCTTGGCCCGCAGCTCGTCGAAGAGGCCCTGGATTTCCCGTTTCCAGCCTTCCTGCATGGAATGGAAGGAGTCCCGCGGCATTTCTCGTAGGACTTGCGCCTCTAGCGCCTCCAACTGCTGCAGGATGGAGGCGAAGTCGGGCCTGCGGTGGGGGTCCTGCGCCCAGCAATCTAGGGGCAAGGCGTAGAGGGGGCACAGAGTAAGAAGGGGGTGCTCTCCTGAGCTAGGGAACTCTGTCCCTCATCTGCCCCGTCCCGCCCTCTTACCGGCCATGAGCTGTGCGAAGGGCTCGGGGCAGGTAGATGGGATGGGCAGTGTGAGCTTGTTAACAGCCACGCCATAGGCCACAGCAAGACAGTCAATGCCACGGTAGGGCACCTCCCCAGTCAGCAGTTCCCATAGCAGCACCCCAAAGCTGTGGGTGAAACAAAGAGTTCCGTTCCCTTTCTGTATCCATTTACGCTTCACTGAAAAGCAACCATTAACTAAATGGTTTGGGTCCCTTCCCCTAGGCTCAGCCTGTCTATTCAACCCTAGACTTAGGTAGCCACTTTTGCTCTCTGCAGTCCCATACCAGACCCTGCCCAGCCCCTAGCAAAGCCACACCTCCAGACATCGCTGCCCTTAGAGAAGGTGGAGGCCTTGATAACTTCCGGGGCCATCCAGGCATAGGTGCCTGCAGCACTCATTTGCGTGGTTTTGTGCCACTCTCGGGCCAGGCCAAAGTCAGTGATCTTCAGAGTCTTGTGCTCCATGTCGTCACCTTCAATGGGTTGCAGCAGCAGAACTAGGGAAGAAGAGGGGCAGGATTGTGGATGCTCCAGATCAGGCAGTGGGGACGGGGGAAGAGCTGTGGGCAAAATGTCATTGGACAGACATTCAAGCTGGGCACAAAGATGAATGGGTCTAGATCCTGACCTGGAGAGCACAACTGGAGGTAGAATAGAATCACAGAAGAATAACAACTCTGGGACACTTTTTTTTGAGATAGTCTCAAGCTGTTATCCTGGGTAGAGTGCCATGGCATCACAGCTCACAGCAACCTCTACCTCTTGGGCTTAAGCTATTCTCTTGCCTTAGCTTCCCAAGTAGCTGGGACTACTGGCGCCCACCACAACGCCTGGCTATTTTTTGGTTGTAGTTGTCGTTGTTTGGCACACCCGGGCTATATTTGAACCCGCCAGCTCTAGTGTATGTGGCTGGCACCCTAGCTGCTGAGCTAAAGGTGCCAAGCCAAGGGACACATTTTCTAAAGATCTACTAGAGACCGTACATTTTACACTCAGCTCTAGCACTCAAAGCCATTTGGTTGAGAATAATATTCCCATTTTACAGATAAGGAAACTGCATAGGAAAGTGACTTGGCTAAGGTAATACAGCAAATAATGCAGAGATTCCAACCTAGTTTGTGTGGCTCCAAAGCCAGCTAACATTTTTTTTTTAAGAGGGTCCTCCTCTGTCACCCAGGCTAGAGAGCAGTGGTGAGATCATAAATAACTCTGGGTTTAAGTAATCTTTCTGCCTCAGCCTCTGGAGTCACTGAGACTATACTAGTGTGCTACACACCTGGCTAATTTTTTCTAACTTTTCCCTAATACTACACCAAATAAAAACTGGCAATGTGTCAGGCTCTCAGTACCTGTGGCTTTGATTTCAAGAGACATCCATGGCTCAGCGCTTGTAGCTCAAGTGGCTAAGGCGCCAGCCACATACTCCAGAGCTGGCGGGTTCAAATCCAGCCCGGGCCTGCCAAACAACGACAACTATAACCAAAAAATAGCTGGGCGTTGTGGTGGGTACCTGTAGTCCCAGCTACTTGGGAGGCTGAGGCAAGAGAATCACTTAAGCCCAGGAGTTAGAGGTTGCTATGAGCTGTGACACCATGGCACTCTACCCAGGGCAACAGCTTGAGGTTCTGTCTCAACAACAAAAAAAAAGACATCCATGAATATCTTATCATTTTGTTGAGGCAGGAGTGTCAATCAGAGCCCACGTGAAGGTGAGGAGCAGAAGGGAACCCTCTGGTGAGGAAAGAAACCCAGAAAGTGCTGGGGGGCCCTGGTGCCCACCTCACATTGTAGCTAATGCAGCCACTCCCAAGGGAAAGACTCCAAAAGATATCTAGTAATGACTCTGGAAGGAAAGACAAAGGGTGGGGTCTAAGAAAGTGATGGGGCTTGTCCACAAAGGAGAAGCATGGAGCAAATGTAGGAATTGGTAGTCAGACTTGGCAGGGGCTCATGGCTTGACCCTGTACAGAGAGGAGAAGGAGCAACTTGGAGATCTTCCACTAGGACAAAAATGGCTCAAATGAGAGAAGTAAAGGTACAGGAAGAGGGCATCAGGAAGAAGTATTGAGGGTTTGAAGGGGCTCTCTATTTTGTGATTACAGCCAATTGCATTGTAGAGGAGATGTGATATTCAAGACAACTGTTTCTGAACATGTGTCAGGCATGTCCCTCAGCTCTCCTGTCCAGGGTGACAGGGCTGTAATGGGGGGCAGCATAGGGTACTAGAGGTGGGGCACAGGGACAGGAACTAACACAGCCTGGTGAGTCTGGGAAAACTTCTCACAGGAGGTGGGAGAACTAGGGTACTCAGGCTTAATTTTCAAAGCCTAAGGCCATAACCCCTAATCCTGCTGTTGGCCAAGTCCTCTCTCTGGGCCTTGTGGAAACACTTTGCACTCCTGCCCAGCCCTTCCCTGCTGCCCTTGGCTGTTTTGTGACCCCACCCTCTACCCCCAGCCCCACCAACCACCAGCTATTTCAATGCTGGTGCTCCTCAAAGCCCAGCCTCTCCTCTGCCTAACACACCCGGTTGTCTCAGCTTCATCCAGATGCCAGCTTCCCCCACCCCACTGGCATCTTCCACATTTGGAACTCTAGGCCAGACAAAGGTGATTTAGCTGCTCATCTGTGGCTGTACTTGATGTCCACATGCTCTCTCAGTGACCACCTTTTACCATCCCACTGTGCCTAGCAAATTTTCCTGCAATATCTCCTAATTCAGAGAATGGTCATGAAATCCACTCACTCCTGAACCAAACTGGGACTGAGTCTTAAACAGTTTGTAAAGCTGAGGATGATCACAAAACCTACTTCAGAGCACTGGTACAAGTATTAAACAGATCATACTTTTTTTTTTGAGAGAGAGAGAGTCTCAAGCTGTCACCCTGGGTAGAGTGCCATGGTGTCATAGCTCACAGCAACCCCAAACACTTGAGCTTAAGCGATTCTCTTGCCTGAGCCTTCCAAGTAGCTGGGACTACAGGTGCCCGCTACAATGCCCAGCTATTTTTTTTTTTTGGTTGTAGTTATTGTTGTTTGGCAGGCCCGGGCTGGATTCAAACCCTCTAGAGCTCTGATGTATGTGGCTGGCACCCTAGCCATTGAGCTTCAGGTGCCAAGTCCTTTTTTTTTTTTTTTGAGACAGTCTTACTATGTCACCCTTGGTACAGTGCCATAGCGTCACAGCTCACAGCAACCTCAAACACTTGGGCTTAAGCGATTCTCTTGCCTCAGCCTCCCAAGTAGCTGGGGCAACAGGTGCCTGCCACAATGCCTGGCTACTTTTTTGTTGTAGTTGTCATTGTTGTTTAGCAGGCTTGGGCTGGGTTCAAACCCATCAGCCCCAGTGTATGTGGTTAGCACTCTAACCACTGAGCTGCGGGTGCCAAGCCCACATCATACTTTTAAAGCCTTCACTCAAGGGCTGCCATCTTGCAGGGATGATCTAAATACCAACTGTCCTAAAGATTCTCTGTTCCCATCTCTCACATCCAATCTCTCCTCTGCATCCTCTGTTACCTCTAACTCCCCAACTTCATGCCAGCCTCTGATCTGGCTGCTGGAGGCTCAGAACCTGACCATTCAGTAGGCCCCACACAAGCTCATTCCAAATTGGAATCACAACAGGCTGGCAGCTGGGCAGAGTAGGAACAGGCCCCTCCCCTGATGCCAGGGCCCACCCCTTCTTTTGAAGACCAACCCTTGCTGCTTCCTGGCCTGGTAGCTAGCCATTTGTGGGATTCCACAGACTGGCAAAGCACTGTCTGCACCAGTATCTCAGGCTGGGTGGCCTCTCTCCCTGTTTTCAGTTGGGGAATCGGAGGCCCAGAGAGGAGCAGCAACTTACTCAAAGTTTGGAGACTTCTTTGTAGTTGTGGCCTTTCTGCTAGGGCTCCCTCTCAATTCTTAATACCTGCTAAACCTCATCCTCACCTCCACAATCCCCTACTTTTTTTCCATGTTGCTTTAATGCCTGCCTCTGCCTTGAATTTGTCCCATCTTGAGTTGTTGTTCTGGTGTCTGACATAGACCTCAAGCATGGGAGGCCAGGGGCCATCAGAGAAGAAGGGGCTAGAGATCCCAAGGCTGCAGCCAGCTTCTCAGTACCCCCTTAAGGCTCCTTGGCTTCTGAAAGGGACCTGGCCACCAGCCCCTCCCTGGATTGGCCTTTGTGAGGCTCAGGAGTAGCCTAGGCAGCTCATGCCTCTTCTGCTCCCCTCCCACAGTCCCTACTTCTCCTTTTTGGGAGGCCTGGGCCAGGTCTCCAAATGGGAAGGGGGGGGTCTATGGGGGAGAACTGTGGGAGGTCAGGCCCAGGCCAGGCTGGCTGGTCAGTCCTGTGACTCGTGGGCCTGGAGAATTCCCCCTCCTCTCCCCACCAGGCTTCCTCACAAGGCCCCTATTGTCCAGGAAAATCATGCCATTGTTTCCTGCCCATGTCCCCCCCCCCCCCCCCAGCTAAGGGACTCCCCCCACCCCAATCCTGCAGACAGCAACTTGGGCCTAGGACTGGGGTCTGTAAGATTGCATACCATTCTCAGAGAAACTGAGGCACCTTGCCTGCCCTTCACCACCACCACCCAGGCTCTGAGAGGGAAGCAGGGGCAACTTCTCCACCCCCCTGCTCTTTCCTGCCCTTCAGGCAGCTGGGCTAGGGAGGGAACAGGGGCTGGAGCAGGGGCAGGAAGCCAGCTCAGGGGCAGCAGGAAACACAGGAAGCCATGGGGAGGGTGGGGAGCAGGGGTCTGGGCTATTGTTCCATTTTTTCTGGAAAGAAAACCAAGGAAAAACAGAACGTGGGAGTCCCCTCCCCTGGGCCTTCGGGGAATCCCCCTCAGGCTGGGGCAGGGAATAGGGGTCCCTAGATGGCCAAGCCCCACAAGTGAGAACTGCCCCCTCCTGTGGGTTAGAAGAGTGGGTACCGTGACCTGGCAGGCCTCCTTTGCCCCTCCAGCTCTGGCAAGGTCTTGGATATCACTAGGTCCTGCTGCCGTGGTCCCAACCAGCCCCTTGTCAGCCCAGGCAAAAAACCCTCAAAATATCCATGTTGTGCCCCCCGCCCCTCCCACCAAGAACACTTCATGTCTCTCTAGTGACTCACTGAGCCTGGCCCCCTCCTGCACTTCTACTGCTTTCCAGCTTTATACCCAAGACTCCAATAGGGCACATGCCCTAGTGACCCCATACTGTGGTGGGTCTGGTCTCCATGCCTTGCTCTCTCAATGCTGCCTGCATCAGGAAGTCCTCTAAACCTGTCACTCACTTATCTTGGGCCTGTGATGGGCAGTGTCTATGGGGTCTGAAATGATGGGAGAGGGAGTCTCCCACCCCGAGTGCTGGTTCCAGGAAGGTCAGCCCTCAAATGTCCTCACCCACTGCTAAGGACCCACTGTATGTAGGACAGTCTAAGCTGGGGCTTGCCCAGGCCATTAATCTGTTTCACCTTTCTTTTTATGAAGTCTGAGATTGAGGCTCTGAGTTGAAATAACCAGCCAGAGGTCATGCAGCCAGGGAGCAGTGAGGCCAGAATTCCAGCCCTGGCCCTAGTGTGGACCACCAAGGGGGAGAAAGTTTCCCCTCTGAAATACCTGTTCTAGAAGAACTGCCCCCCATGAGGAGAGGGGAGGGCAGAGCACCAACGCCATGACAGTAGACTTTAGGAGAAAGGAAGACAAGTAGTACCAGCATCCAGGGGACTTACTGGAGTTGGTAGCCATGACTGGGCAGGATGCTTATGGCCCACTTGAGAGATCCCAATTTTTTAACTTGCCCAAGCTGCAGCAGCTGCAGGCTGGGGTCAAGGTCTTCTCTTGAGGCTGGGGCAGAAGGACTCTGCAGGTTACCTGGGACTCCTGTTTTGGGCCCAGTGTGAGCCATGGGCATCCCTGGTCAACTGGAACTCCCCAGGGTAGGCTAGCCTGCCTCTAGTAATTCCTAGCTAGGCCTAGCTGAGGTTTAAGAGTAGGTGTGTGCCTGGGCCAGGCCACCTCCCAGCCACACCCCCAAACTCACTGTTGTTGGATTTGAGGTCGCGGTGGATGACGGGCACCAGGGCCTCGCAGTGCAGGTAGTGCATCCCACGGGCAATCTGCACGGCCCAGTTGACTAGCACATGGGGGGGCACACGGCGCCCAGCCAGGGCACGGCTCAGGGGTCCACCAGCAGCATACTCCATCACCAGGCACAGGTTGGGCTCCTCCAGGCACACGGCCTTGAGAGCAATGATGTTAGGGTGTGCCAGCATGGCAAAAAGCCGGGCCTCCTGACGAACGCTCTCAGCTGTCACACTGATGTCCTCATCAGGGTCTTGGCGAGCTGCCTTCACGGCCACCAGCTCACCTCGCCAGCTGCCACGGTAGACCTTGCCAAAGCCACCAATGCCGATCACCTCCTCCAGTCGCAGCTCCTGGAAGCTGGCCACCTCGCAGGGGGGTGGGCCACCACCCCGAGACACATAGTTGGATGGAAAGATGCCCACCTGGCCACCTACCTGGCCCGCCCACCAGCCCTCATCTCCTGAGATGGCTGCATCCCGGGACAGCACCTCCACACGATCACCCTTCCTTAGGGCCAACTCGTCCTGTCCACTGGGCTCGTAGTCAAACAGGGCTGTCCACACTGGGTTGGCATAAGCTGCTGCTTTTGGAGACCCCTCTGGTCGTCCTCCACCACCAACCACACCACCCCCACTGCCACTGCCATTCCATGATCCCAGAGGGCTCTTGAGGAAGAGGTTCTTCAAGGGCTCCATGGCTGGGAGCTGGTGTTGGGATGCGTGGAGGACCTTCTCTGGATGCCGGTGGTCTCCACCCCTGCTGGGTGCAGAGGCCCTAGTCCTGGAACCTGGGCATCCAGGTCCTGGCCCTCAGCCCCAGACCCACGCCTCTCTGGGGAGCCAGGAGTGTTGCCTCCCGGCCCCCCGCATCTCTGGCTTTTGGAGGAGGGCACCCAAGGCAGTGTAGTCAGGCTGGGGGGGTGGGGCCCCGGGGCCTCCGGTGCCTCACCATGGCTGGCTTGGAGGGATTCGAGCTTCCCTGGTCCCAGAGAAGTCCTAGGAGCCTGGCTCCAGCACTTGCCAAGTGTAAGGTGGGGCCTTTCAGGGGCCTGAATTCCGGTTGGGTCTTTTAGCTCAGGGGGTGGAGGGAGCGTCCCCAGTTGGGCCGAAGCTGCCTCTTCCTGGCCCCGGCTCCTCTGGCCCAGTGGCTCCGACCCTGTTCCCTTCTTCCTCCTCCCTTTGTACTTTGGCCCCGGGGGCGGGAGGCAGAGGTGGAGGGTGGAGTTTCACTTTTTTCCGCTCTTCTCCCTCCTGAAGGAAACAGCATCAGATGACGCGGGCGGGCTGCACCGCTCCCCACCCGGAGGCTCCGGGCGGGGAGTTCCCGGGTAGGCGGGCCAGGAATAGTAGAAGGAGGGAAAGGGTAGCCCCAGACCCTTCATCACAACAGGCTTTGGGATCTAGAAAGAAAGCCCTGGGCTGGGTGCTCCGCTGCCGAAAGAATCCCAACTAGTCTCTGCTAAGGACGGCCCATCTCTACCCTCTGCATCTGCATCACATCAGCAAAATGAGATTATAGAGCTTGCATTTGGGAGTGGGGCAAACTCAAGTCTGGCCTTGGCTACAAAGTCGTAGGAATGTCTGATCCATGGATTCTGAGCCTCATTCTTTTCATATGAGGACGAGAAGCTCTGCTTTGCAGAGCTAGTGGGATGGTGGTGGGTAACACTGGAGGAAGATGAACTGGCTGCACCTCAAGTTCTTGGAACATGTCTAAGGCTCTCTTCTTCCCCTCACCTGGAAAACAATCCGTTTCTTCATATCCCTTCCCCAGTGGCGAAAACCTGAGACCGTTGTCCAGAACTTTATCCAGGATTGGATTCAGAATAGCTGAGTTACTCTGATAATCGCTGCGTGGAGTTGACCCCGCTTGCTTTGAACCTGTCACTTTAAGAAAGACGACGTTATCCTATTTCGACTATTTCTGCCTGTCCGGAGGGTTGTTCTGTATATACTTTCACCGAGTACTGAACCGGAAGTAGAGGCTGTTCGAAGCTATAGAAGCTCGCGACGTTGGAGAGCCAGTAATAAAAGGGGTGGACCAAGCGGGGCGTGCTTAGGTAGCACAGAACTCTCACTTTAGCACCGCAAAGCCCACGCCTTCATCTTTCCCCCAACTCCCATAACTCATTGGAAGAGCTCTGCGCCAATTACTCCGCGACTACCCAATAGTCATTCAACTAACCTTTCGGTTCCACCCAGTGGTGTCTGTTAGGTTGGCAAGGCCAGCGTGTACGCATGCGCTCAGACGCTTCTACTTTTTAGACTTTCTTTAGCCCCGGATTCTGCGCACGCTCAACGGGCGCCCTAGGGTCTCATCCTGCGCTTGCGCATTCACGCCATCGGGTTTTCCTTTTCCGGGTCCCAGTCAGGTCAGGCAGACGCATGCGCCACTGCAGGCTGGTGGCTCGGGGCTCCTTCCGGCCTCCTCCTTGGGCCGGCACCGGCAGAATCCGGACGAGCGCGGAGCCCTACGCGAGTGACCTGTGACCCCGGAAGTGGACCTCAGGGTCCGGGGGGTCTCCCCGATTCGGAGCCTAGGGAGCCGTCGGCCAGCACTCCGGGAGCAAACCCCACGCCCACCTCTGGATGCCACCAAAGAGTGCCTGGCCCGTGCCCCGCGCCTGCCTGCCGGCTCAGCCTCGCGGTGTAGTTGTGGGCCAGGGGTGGGGGCCCGGACCCCGCCCCTGATGCGGCCCCACCCGCGCGCCCGGGCCTTGAACTGCTGACTGCCCCAGCCGGCCCCGCCCCCTGCCCGTACCCTAGCCTGGCGGATCCCCCCCTCCCCCGCTGGGGGAGGCCATGGCGTGAGTTAAGGCTAGGCCCCGGGGCCCTCGGGCGCCAGACGGGGCATGGGCCGAAGGTCGCCCCCATGAGGGTCCCGGGACAGGGGCACGCGCAGCAGTGGCGGGGCCATGGGGTCGCAGGTGTTGCAGATCCTGCGCCAGGGGGTGTGGGCCTCGCTCACTGGCGGTTGGTTCTTCGACCCGCATCAGAGTACTTTCTCCAACTGCTTCCACCTCTATGTCTGGATCTTCCTTCTCATCCTTCCCTTCTTGCTGTACATGGTGAGATGCTGCCACTGCCACCTGTAACTCCTGACAGGAAAGGGAGGGCAGGATGTCGTGGAGGGCGGGCAGCCTGGCAGAGAGATTCCGCGGTGTGGAGAGAGAGGAATTGCTGCAGAGTTTGGGTCTGTGTGGAAGAGAGGCCAGAATCTTCCTCTGGGGGGTTTGAGTGACCTTGAGGACCACATCTAATCTTGTTCTGTAGTTAAATGAAGGACGGAACTGTCTGTCAGGGTCTTTGTGCTGGTTGTATGGAAGTTTCCTTGTGAATTGGTGAATTCTAACCATGACATTAATGACAGGCATATCCAGTAGAGGACAGGGTTTTGCCAGAAGGAAGCTGACTTGATTTTACCTCCAGGTCCTGCCCCCCAGCTTGGTGGTGGCTGGTGTGTACTGCTTTGTGGTGGCTGTCATCTTTGCTACCATCAAGACTGTGAACTATCGGCTACATGCCATGTTCGACCAGGGCGAGATTGTAGAGAAGCGCAACTCTACCATGGGAGATCTGGAGGAAGAGCCTGCCCAGGGGGACAGCAATCCACCCAGGTAGGTAGGGCAGGGGCTGTGTTGGGGATTGAGGGCTCTTGGTACATGAGCCCAAGCCTTGAAGGGTAGAGTAGGAGCTCAGGGAACACTGGCTTCCTGAGTGATTGTGAGCACTGGTCTTATGTCAGTTCTGGAATTGTAAAGGGACCTTTGAGTAAGAAGGAGAGATGAAGATGAAGGGAAGCAGGATATAAAGAGGGGAGGTAAAGTCAAAGCTGCTGCTTTTTCCACATCAGGGACCCCGGAGTGGAGATGACAGTGTTTCGGAAAGTGAGTTCCACACCCCCAGTGCGCTGTAGTTCCCAGCATTCCGTGTTTGGCTTCAACCAGGTCTCGGTGAGTGGGCCTGTTCCTCAGCTTCTCCTCTGCTCTCCTGTGAGCCAGTCCCCATCATGCGCATATCCTGAACCTATCCTTTGCCCTGTTTGCTCCTTCATGCCTCTCTTTGTCTGCTCAGGAGTTGCTGCCCCGGATGGAGGACTCTGGGCCTCTCAGAGGTAGGTGGCTGCTATTCAGGGTTGGAGCATAGTCGTGTGGAGCAGGAGCTGGGAGGCAGCTGTACCAGGATCCTGCTGACACCCCTAGGGCTACTTTTGCAGACATCAAGGAGCTGGTACGAGAGCAGGGCAGCAACAATGTGATCGTGACCTCAGCCGATCGAGAGATGCTGAAGCTCAGCTCACAGGAGAAACTGAGTGAGTAGGCATGTGTCAGGGTCATAGGGAGAAGGCTAGCAGTTTTGTCTTTGAATCACCTCACCTTTTGCTGCATCTTGGAGCTCCTTTTGTACTTCTCAGTAGGCCTACCTCAGTGTACTACCCTGTCATAATATTCTGTTAGCCACCAGTTTCTTTTGCAGAAGTTCTTTGATTCTCTCTTGCTTTCTTCTGACAGTTGGAGACCTTCCCCAGACGCCCCCAGGGGCAGCCCCAGATCCCTCTCTCCCCAGCACAGACTCTTCAGAGCGTTCTCCCCTGGCTGGAGATGGAGCTCCCTGGAGTGGGAGCAGTGTGGCTGACACACCCATGAGCCCTTTACTAAAGGGGAGCCTCAGTCAAGAGCTGAGCAAGAGTTTCCTAACCCTGACCCGGCCTGACCGGACCCTAGTGAGGACCAGTAGCCGACGGGAACAACGCCGGGGAGCAGGTGGCTACCAGCCCCTGGACCGACGGGGCTCAGGTGAGCCTACGCCTCAGAAAGCTGGTTCTTCAGATTCCTGCTTTAGTGGCACTGACAGGGAGACACTGAGCAGCTTTAAGAGTGAGAAGACTAACTCAACCCACTTGGATAGCCCCCCTGGGGGGCATGCCCCTGAGGGCAGTGACACAGACCCACCCTCTGAGGCTGAGCTGCCTGCCTCACCAGATGCTGGGGTCCCATCAGATGACACACTGCGTTCCTTTGACACAGTCATTGGAGCAGGGACGCCACCCAGACCAGCTGAACCTCTCCTGGTTGTGCGGCCCAAGGACTTGGCCCTGTTGCGGCCTAGCAAACGGCGACCACCCATACAAAGACACTCTCCACCTGGCTGTACCCCTGGACGACCCCTGCTTGAGGGTGGGGGCTTCTTTGAGGATGAAGACACCAGTGAGGGCAGTGAACTGAGCCCAGCCTCCAGTCTACGATCTCAACGCCGCTATAGTACTGACAGCTCCTCTTCTACTTCTTGCTACTCTCCTGAGAGCTCCCAGGGTGCAGCAGGGGGGCCCCGGAAGCGGCGGGCCCCCCATGGGGCTGAGGAAGGGACTGGTGTGCCCCCCAAGCGGCCCTATGGGACCCAGCGGACACCCAGTACTGCCAGCGCCAAAACACATGCCCGAGTGCTCAGCATGGATGGGGCAGGAGGTGATGCTCTGAGGGCCCCCCTGGCTGGCTCCAAGGCTGAGCTGGAGGCCCAGGTGGGGGTGGAGCTGGCTGCCGGTGAGGCTGCAGTGCTGCTGCCTGCTGAGGCCCATAGGGGACCTGCTGCCAACCAGCCCGGCTGGCGGGGGGAGCTGCAGGAGGAAGGTGCTGTGGGGGGAGGTGAGTGCTGGCTTCAGGGGCATGGAACAGGGGAGGTGATCTGGGGGCTTGGGTTTGGGCAAAGGCAGGCTGCAGTGGCCCCAGTTGGAGTCAGCTTAGCCTCCGTCAGCAGGTGGATGTGGCACAGTGATTGGGCGATAATGTCTACCAAACTGCTTGGACAACCAGGGCCTGTGGTTAGCACCTGAGCCTCTGTTCCCTGAGGAGTCTCATCTGTTCCTTCTTTTCATGCTTACTGATCAGGCAGATCAGTGTCATCCTTATTTCTAAATGAGGAAACCAAGATATGAATGACTAGATGACCTGGCTGGGCCCCAGAGCCAGAGCCTGGTTGGACTGGGCCTGACCTTTAGTTACCTGTTGGAACACCACCCCTACCCCTACCCCTGGTCGTGTTTAGGCCTCTGTCACTTATGCTCCGGGCCTTTCTCTGGGCAGCAGCTGAAGAGAACAGCAGGCGGGACCGCTCGAGCAGTGTGAGGCGGACCCAGGCCATTCGGAGGCGCCACAATGCAGGCAGCAACCCCACTCCTCCAGCCTCTGTCATGGGCTCACCGCCCAGGTGAGTACCTGCTGGTGGGCTGAATGGCACAGGGGCCAATTAGCTCTCAGTTGTTTTGACCCAGGACTTACCCTTCTCCAGCAGCCTGCAGGAGGCTCAGCGGGGCCGGGCTGCCTCCCACTCGCGGGCACTGACACTGCCCTCTGCCCTGCATTTCGCCTCTTCACTGCTGCTCACCAGGGCGGGCACTAATGTGCACGAAGCTTGCACTTTTGATGACACTTCTGATGGTGCTGTGCATTATTTTTATGATGAGAGTGGTGAGTCCTTTCTTAAGCCTGGGGGCCCAGCACTGCCGCTTCTTTTCCCACTGATGGTCTGTACCAGCAGTGGCTCTTACTGCTCCCTTGGCCCTTTGGCATGTTGCTTGATGTCAGACTTAGTGTTTGAGTGGGTGTCTCTGTCATCTCCTTCTGCTATTGAGGAAATAGGCACAGCCTAAAGTCACAGGCTGACCAAGTGGTGACAGGAGATCCAAACCTGGGTGGGCTGGGTGCAATGCCCCAGCTCTTGACCAGCGGGCCCTTTCCTGTCCAGCTCCTGGTGTCCAGGGTCTGAGCTGCATTCCTGGGACACAGCACAGGGCTCCACCTCATTTGATGGCCCTAGTACTCATGTGGGTTGGGCCTTGGTTCTCTTATCCCTGCCATGTCCCCTCACATGTCACACTCCACCTCAGGTGTGCGGCGTTCCTATACCTTTGGCATGGCTGGAGGTGGCTACGAGAACCCCATAGGGCAGCAGGGGGACCAGGCAGCCAACGGAGCCTGGTAAGTGTCCAAGTGCAGCCTCTTTTGGGTAGTGGCCTGGCAGATGGCATTTCTGGATAGTACCCTGAGCCTGAATTTTTCTGCTGGGCTCAAGCAGGGGCAGTTCAGATAGGGGGATGGGAGGACTTTAAAGGACAGGTATACTGGGGTCCCTGGCTCCATGGCACACCCAGTAGGAGGCTTCTAGGAAGCCCAGGGTTGGTTGGAGGTGAGGATGTGCAGTGTCAACAGCATGTAGGCTAAGGCTAGGAAGGAGGCTCTTCTGCCTCCTACCTTCTCCTGAGCCCAGTGCTGCTCTTGCCCCTTGGGGTGTCAGTCTTGGCAAAGGCGGCCCCACCTTCCTGTCCTTGGCCTCAATCCCACCCAGTCCCAGGAGACAATCATGGCCCTGACCCTCATGGCTGGCATTCCTGTAGGGACCGCCACTCACATTCCTCCAGCTTCCACTCAGCTGATGTCCCTGAGGCGACAGGTGGCCTGAACCTGCTGCAGCCAAGACCTGTGGTTCTGCAGGGCATGCAGGTGCGCCGGGTGCCCCTGGAGATCCCAGAGGTGAGGAGTGGGAAGGGTTGTGCTGGAGGGGGATTTGAGACAGGCAGATCACTGAGCCTCTCCTGCATAGGGGGCTTGCTCAGGCATCCTGGGAAGGACAGGCTGTGCTAAGTGATGGCTCCTGGGGCTCTGTTGTGTGTACCCTAAATTCTGATGCCCGGCAGAGTTCCCGGACTGAATGGCTCACGAAATTGCGTATTTGCTTATCTTACAAATGTGTCTGCACCACCTTCCAATCCTAGCATCTTTCCCATTATACTTCTGAGAATATCCCAATTGGGACAATAACTTATGTGATCAATTTAGTGACATAAAAAGTACTAAGAACAGTTAAAACAGACTCTTTGACTCTAAGGAATTGTTGCCAAAGAGGCTGGGTGTGGTGGCTCACACTTGTAATCCTAGCACTCTGAGAGGCTGAGGTGGGTAGATAGCTTGAGCTCAGGAGTTTGAGACCAGTCTAAGCAAAAGCAAAACCCCCATCTCTAAAAATAGCTGGGTGTCATGGCAGGTGCCAGTAGTCCCAGCTAATTGGGAGGCTGAGGCAAGAGAATCACTTGCGCCCAAAAGTTTGAGGTTGCTGTGAGCTTTGATGCCATGGTACTCTACCAAGGATGACAAAGTGAGATTCTGTCTCAAAATAAATAAATAAATGGAGTAATTGCAAAAGGATACCCACAGGTTTGATGTCTGAGACCACAGATAAATTGTGAGCAGCTCCTAGAAGTCCCCACATGCCCCTTTCTTGATTCATTTATTCTTTGTAAGCATCATGTGAGAGAGGCAGGGTCCTTACTCTATAGCTGAAGCTACCTCCAGAGGTGGGGGTTGTGTATCTTTGGCTTTCCGTTGTATTTTCACAGCCCAGCACAGGACAAGGCCCATAGCTGTGCCCCATAAGTGTTTTACTGAGTGAAGGATACAAGAAGCCCAGTGAGATTAAGTAGTTTGCCCAAGGCCTTACTGGCATTGGCACCCAGGGCTGTCTTTAGGGCCAGGTGCTTTGTGCACTCTTAGGTGAGGTGATCAGAGTGACAGCTGTATGGGAGGAGCATAGCATTTGCACAGGGTCCTTGGAAGACGGAGATTCTACCTGAGTTACAAAGATAAACACAAGGGCAAATGATTGTAGCCCCTGCCAGCCATCAAGCCCATGTTCTGGGAAGGGGGAGAGAGGAGCGGCTCTTTGTGTTGAAGACTGAGGTCAGGGCAGAGGCTGCTAGGTGGTGGGGCCTTTCAGTATTGGAGGAAATGGTCAACCAGGCCAGCATGCTGTGGGGGGTGGTGATAGACCATGTGGAGGGTGGTGGGGCTGATGGCCGCGGCTGTGGGGACTGCAGTTTGACCTGCTGGACCAGGACTCCCTGCACGAATCCCAGGAGCAGACACTGATGGAGGAGGCACAGCCCCGTGCCCAGCATAGCTACAAGTACTGGCTTCTCCCTGGCCGCTGGACATCTGTGCGCTATGAGCGGCTCGCCCTGCTGGCCCTGCTGGACCGGTGAGTACCCACCTGCCATGGTCCCCAGTCCCAGGAAGGTCCCTGGATATTGGCCTTCCAGAACCTGTGGAAGCAGTCATGGCAGCAGAGAACCTAATGGCAGGGTTGGAAAGCTGGGGCATCTTTTTTTTTTTTTAAGATACAGAATCTTATTTTGTTGCTCTCGGTAGAGTGCTTTGGCATCACAGCTCACAGCAATCTCCAGTTCTTGGGCTTAGGCCATTCTCTCTCTCTCTCTCTCTTTTTTTTTTTTTTGTCTAGGGCTGGGTTTGAACCTACCACCTCTGGTATATGGGGCTAGCGCTCTACTCCTTTGAGCCACAGGCGCCTCCCTTAGGTGATTCTCTTGCCTCAGCCGCCTAAGTAGCTGGTACCACAGGCACCTGCCACAGTGCCCGGCTATTTTTTGTTGCAGTTTGGCCGTGGCTGGGTTTAAACCCACCACCCTCGGTATGTGGGGCTGGCGCCCTACTCACTGAGCCATAGGTACCACCCCAAAGCTGGGGCATCTTGATGGCTGGAGTCTGCAGCAGTGTTTGTTCAGGTTCCTCTGGCATGCAGAGGGGTGGCCATGAGGATGAAGTGGTAACCTCATTTCTCCCAAAGCCGCCTTCAACCGAACTACACCTGTTGAGCTGGGTACAGTGGCTCATGCCTGTAATCCTAGCACTCTGGGAGGCTGAGGTGGATGGATTGCTTGAGCTCATAGGTTCCTGAGCAAGTGCAAGACCCTGTCTCTAAAAAAAAGCCAGGTGTTGTGGTGGGAGCCTGTAGTCCCAGTTACTTGGGAGGCTGAGACAAGAGAATTGCTTGAGCCCAAGAATTTGAGGTTGCTGTGAGCTATGATGCTATGGCACTTAACCCCATAGTGACTGAGTGAGACTTTATCTCAAAAAAAAAAAAAAAGAAAGAAAAGAACTGTACCTGTTTTACTTCGTTAATTCTATTTGCTTCTGTATTAGATTTGATTTACAAATTGAATGCTGTAACCTTAAAAGCTTACCAACTGGCTCGGCGCCTATGGCTTAAGCAGCTAAGGCTCCAGCCATGTATGCCTGAGCTGGTGGGTTCGAATCCAGCCTGGGTCCGCCAAACAACAATGGCTGCAACTAAAAAATAGCCGGGCATTGTGGCAGGTACCTGTGGTCCCAGCTACTTGGGAGGCGGAGGCAGGAGAATCTCTTGAGCCCAGGAATTGGAGGTTGCTATGAGCTATGATGCCATGGCACTCTACCCAGGGTGATAGCTTGAGGCTCTGTCTCAATTCCCACTTCTCAGAGGGGAAACTGAGGCCCAGAACTCAGATGAAGGTGGATGATTTCATTGTGTGTCATAGGGCAGCAGTCCCCAACCTTGTTGGTACCAGGGACAAGTTCCATGGAAGACAATTTTTCCACAGACAGGAAGGGAGTGGTTTTGGTATGAGTCTGTAAATAATTGATTTATTTTGGTCTCTGTGCAGTCAAATCTTTCTGCTAATGATAATCTGTATTTGTAGCTTTTGCCCACTACTAGCAGCACCACCTCAGCTCTGCCTAAGATTATCAGGCATTAGATTCTCATGAGGAGACTGCAACCCAGAACCCTCGCGTGCAGTTTACAGTAGGGTTTGTGCTCCAATAGGAGGTGGAGTTCAGGTGGTGATGGAAGCAATGGGGAGCGGCTGTAAATACAGTTCCTAACAGGCTACATCCAGTGCGAGTCTGGGCCCTGGGTGGTTAGGAACCATAGTCTTAGGAGAATTGAGCCTGGACTGGCTTCCTGGCTGGATTTCTCCCAGCACAGTGCCTGTGTGTGTGACCTGGTATGCTCAGGGTAATGTACACAATGTAGCCACATGCACAGTTGCCTGTCAGTCTGAACTGGAGATGGTTAAGTCTCAAGAGCAATAACACCTTGAGCTCTCAGTGTCCAGAGGGGGCAAAGATTGGGAAGGGTAACAATGGAATGGCCTTCTGGAGAAGGAGCAGCCTGGCTCATCCCTGCAAGGTCATAGGTTTTGATCTTTAGAGGATAAGGGATGGCTGGGGCAGAGACCTAGAGGTGGGCCTCTAGTGCAAGATCCTGTCTCCCCCACTCCCCCACTAGAAGGTGGAACAGGG
The DNA here is from genome assembly GCF_000181295.1 of Otolemur garnettii. NCBI lineage: Eukaryota > Metazoa > Chordata > Mammalia > Primates > Galagidae > Otolemur > Otolemur garnettii. The sequence continues at coordinate 2,524,218 of NW_003852535.1, forward strand.
GTGCACCCTGACTCAGCTGTCTGTGCAGGACGAGAGGGGTGGTGGAGAATGTCTTCGGCGTCGGACTGAGCAGCCTTGTTGCCTTTCTGGGGTACCTACTACTGCTCAAGGGCTTCTTCACCGACATCTGGGTCTTCCAGTTCTGCATGGTCATCGCCTCCTGCCAGTATTCCCTGCTGAAGGTCAGGCCTGTCCCTGTGTCTCCTTTCCTCACCCACCTTTCCCACATGTTCCCCTTCCCACTGCTCCAGGTTTCAGGGCTATGAGCTAGAGATGCTTAAGGTCCCCTAGGTAGCCACCTATCTGACAAGTGAGAAACCTAAGGCTCAGGGTAGGGTCCTGCTCCATTCACTCTTAATTGCCCCTTGATGGAACTGAACAGGTCCTGGGGCCTTTGACCTTCCCCTGGGCATCAGCTCTTATTACCAACATAGCCCTGTCTTTTCCAGAGTGTCCAGCCTGATGCAGCATCTCCCATGCATGTGAGTACTCACGAAGCAGCACCTTTTAGCAGGAGGCCCTGTGAGGGACTGAGACCAAGTGGGGAGGAGGTTGGGACTCCCTCACCACCCTCATCCTGAAAGCCTTTCCAGCTTGGACTCAGGGCCAGGCTTGGAGCATGTGAGGGTATGCATGCATGAATGTTGCACATGCCTGAGGGGCGTCAGCCGGGGAGGCTGGCTTCTCACAAGCTGACTCCCCAGGGCCACAATTGGGTGATTGCATACAGCCGGCCTGTCTACTTCTGCATCTGCTGTCTGCTCATCTGGCTGCTGGATGCCATGGGCTCAGCTCAGCCCTTCCCACCTGTCTCCCTCTATGGCCTCACACTCTTCTCCGCCTCCTTCTTCTTCTGTGCCCGAGACGTGGCCACTGGTGAGGCTGAGGTGGCCCAGGGGAGTGAGCTCCGGAGGGTGGGCTGAGGGAAGGCCATCAGGCTGAGCAGAGCTGCTTTTTTCTCTCTTTGCCAGTGTTCACCTTATGCTTCCCCTTCGTCTTCCTCCTGGGCCTCCTGCCCCAGGTCAATACTTGTCTCATGTACCTGCTAGAACAGATAGATATGCACGGCTTCGGGGGCACAGGTATGATGCCCACAGAGGCTTAGGTGGGGCCCTCCATGGAGCCCTCAGATTGGGTGTGTAGCTCCAGCCCTTGCTGAGCTTCCTTCACATCTATACCACAGACTCAAGGGCTTTCTCCCTTCTCTGCCTGCACCCCCCCATCCCCTACCCCACCCCTTACTGCCCCACCTCACCCTGCCCCTGCTCTGGCTGGTAGTTTAAACTTAAGAATACTAGAAGCTTTGAAAGTCTTAGAGATGGAGGGAGCAGAGAACAGTGGACCGGGGTGGTGTCTTAAGGAGTCTAACCTCTGTGAGTTGAGTGGCATAGAGTAGGGGCTGAGGTGGGTACCAGCTGGTGAGAGTTGGGCTGTGCCTTCTCTTCTCCACCACACAGCCGCCACCAGCCCACTCACTGCAGTCTTCAGCCTCTGCCGCAGCCTGCTGGCTGCTGCCCTGCTCTACGGCTTCTGCCTTGGGGCCATCAAGGTAAGGGTGGCCTATGGGGTGGGGGGCATATTGAGGCCCATGGGAGTTGTTGGGATGGGGCTGTGAATTGGGCTCAGCAGTGGCTTCTCACGTGGGGGGGCACCTCCAGCCCCTGTGCTTACCCTCACTTCCCCTGACTCCTTGGGAATGGGTTTTCTCCCCAGACTCCTTGGCCAGAGCAGCACGTCCCTGTTCTCTTCTCAGTCTTCTGTGGCCTCCTGGTGGCATTGTCTTACCACCTGAGCCGGCAGAGCAGTGACCCCACTGTGCTCTGGTGGGTGCCTGCATGTGCCTGTCCATGCATACTAGTGTGTGTGTGTGTATCTGTGTGGCAGGGGTTTGGGGATCTGTGGGACTGTGCATGAGCCTGTGACCCAGTAACTCCAGCCTCCTGTAGAGCCCAGGACCTGTGGGAGGGAGGTCTGACCTCCCCAGTCCCTAGATGCTGACTCTTTCTCACCCCCACCACTGTAGGTCTCTGATGAGGAGCAAGCTCTTCCCTGAGCTAGAGGAGCGGAGCTTAGAGACAGCCCGAGCTGATCCACCCGACCCCCTGCCAGAGAAGATGCGGCAGTCGGTGGTGAGGGTGCAGGAGTGTGGGGTTCTAGGCCTTGGGGGACCTGGGAGGTGGTGTGGCCATCCCAGGGCATTGGGCAGCCAGCTGGTTTCTCCTGGCCCTGCAGCGTGAGATTCTGCATTCAGATCTGGTGATGTGTGTGGTGATCGCTGTGCTCACCTTTGCCATCAGCGCTAGCACTGTCTTCATTGCACTAAAGGTTTGTGTGACAGTCTTCCCCCTCCCTCTCCCTAGTGTTGGCAAGAACCTGCTGGACCTGAGGCCTTGGGCAGCCCCCTGTGGCCCCTTGGCCTGCTCCCCTCGGCTGACCTCTGGCCTCTTCCTTTTGCAGTCAGTTTTGGGCTTTGTGTTGTACGCACTGGCTGGGGCCGTGGGCTTCTTCACGCATTACTTGCTGCCACAACTCCGCAAACAGCTGCCCTGGTTCTGCTTGTCACAGCCTGTGCTGAAGCCACTAGAGTACAGCCAGTATGAAGTGCGAGGTGAGTGCCCACTGCTGGTGCCAGCTCTCTGTCCTTCTGCCCCATTGCCTGGCCTGGCTGGTGGTTTAGGCTATAGCCTGGCCACCTGATGGGAGCCATCTTGGCTCAGTTTGGACCAGCAGGGGGCAGCCTGTGCCCACACTGCTGTCTGTGTGATGGTCCTGGTCCAGCCATCTACCCATGTCACCTGTTGTGTTCTCTGCCACTCTCCTCCCCACCTTGGCCCCAGTTGTGTTCTTACCCTACCAGGACTGCCCTTCTCTGCCCTCCTAGCTATCTCTGAAGAGATGGAAGAAGTAGAATCTCAGGGCCCTGAAGGGGTCTCTTGTCCAGAATTACAAGCTGGTCACCAATAGACTAGATCTGCCTGGTGCATGTTTTCACTAGGCTAATAGTTTTTAAAATTCTTTGAACCCATATTTAAACGTTTTGCTAGGTGTGGAATATAAATGTCTTAACACAATAACTAAGAAAATGCCGTGAAGGCTATGTTAACCAGTTTGATGAAAACATTTCAAATTGTATACAAAACCAGCACATTGTACCCCATGATTGCATTAATGTACACAGCTATGATTTAATAAAAAAAAATTTTTTTGCCAGGTGCAGTGATTCATGGCTGTAATCCTAGCACTCTGGGAGGCAAGGCGGGTGGATTGCCTGAGCTCATGGGTTCGAGACCATTCTGACAAAGAGTGAGACCCCCATCTCTAAAACAAAAATAGCCAGTGTCATGACGGGCACCTGTAGTCCCAGCTACTTGGGAGGCTGAGGCAAGAGAATTGCTTGAACCCAAGAGTTTGAGATTAAAAAAAAAAAAAAGAGTTTGAGGTTGCCATGAGCTCTGATGCCACCACACTCTACCGAGGGTGACAAAATGAGACTCTATCTCAAAAAAAACAAAAACAAAAAAAACTTGATTTGTGATTTTGGTTTTTTTATTTATTGATTGCTTTATTTTTAAAACAGAGTCTCACTATGTCGCTCTCAGTAGAGTGCTGTGGCATCACAGCTTACAGCAACATCAGACTCTTGAGCTTAAGAGATTCTCTTGCCTCAGCCTCCTGAGTAGCTAGGACTACAGTGCCTGCCACAATCCCTGGCTTTTTTTTTTGTTGCAGTTGTCATTGTTATTATAGTAGGCCCGGGCCAGGCTCGAACCCTGCAGCCTTGGTGTATGTTGCTGGTGCCCTACTCACTGAGCTATGGGTGCCGAGCTATGATTTTTTTTTTTTTAAACCATGGAAGACTGTGTAACTTGGGCCAGCTTCTCCATGTGGCTGCAATCAGTCTGAGGCACGAAGAGCACCCCTTCAGAAGAACCACACATTTGGGCCAACCTGTCTAAAATGGCCCTTGCCTGCTTCTGGTGGGCTTTTTTTTTTCTCTTTGAGATAGTCTCACTCTGTTGTCCTCGGTGGAGTGGTATCATAGCTCACAGCAACCTCAAATGCTTGGGCTCAAGAGCTCTCCTCTTGCCTCAGCCTCCTGAGTAGCTGAGACTACAGATGCTCTCCATGACACCTGACTAGGTTTTCAGTTTTTAGTGGAGACAGGGTCTCAGTATTGTTTAGGCTGGTCTTGATAGCCAGATGTGGTGGGCGCCTGTAGTCCCAGCACTCGGGAGGCCGAGACAAGAGAATCATTTGAGCTCAGGAATTTGAGGTGACTGTGAGCTATGATGCAACAGCAGTTCTACTAAGGGCAACAAAGTGACTTTGTCTCAAAAAAATAATTTGGCCTGATGTGGTGGCTCATGCCTGTAAGCCCAGCATTTGGGAGGCCGAGGCGGGTGTATTGCCTGAGCTCACAAGTTCGAAACCAGCCTGATCCAGAACAAGACCTCATCTCTAAAAACAGGCAGGCGTTGTGGTGGGTGCAGCTACTTGGGAGGCCGAGGTAAGTCCCAGCTACTTGGGAGGCTGAGGTAAGAGAATCATTTAAGCCCAGGAGTTTCAGGTTGCTGTGAGCTGTGTGACACCACAGCACTCCACCAAGAGTGACAAAGTGAGACTCTGTCTCAAAAAAAAGTTAGGCTGGTCTTGAACTCAAGCAGTCCAACTGCCTTGGCCTCCCAGAGTGCTAGGATTATAGGCATGAACCACCTCGCCTGGCCTTCTGGTAAGTTTTTGAGATTTCCTTGTCAGGCTTATTTTCTCAAACAGCAAAACAGGACAAAGGACTCACCCTAAAGTTAGCCATGGACTTGTTCAGTGGCTTGTGGAGCCCTTGCCCTGTTGGTACTGATGGAATTCACTTGAGCCACCAGAGATCAGCTCCTCCCAAATATCCTGGGAGAGCTGGGACAACACAGCCTATTCTTGCCTGCCCTCCCAGGTTTTATCTGAGTGTGCAGCCATAATGGCTAATCTTTGGGGCCCTGGGGAAGGGGTGAGTGTGGAGGCCAGGTGCTGGCTGACAGTCCTGCCTTCTTGTTGTAGGTGCTGCCCAGGTGATGTGGTTTGAGAAGCTGTATGCCGGCCTGCAGTGCGTTGAGAAGTACTTTATCTACCCTGCTGTGGTGCTCAACGCCCTCACAGTAGATGCCCACTCTGTCGTCAGCCACCCAGACAAGTTCTGCCTCTAGTGAGACCACCCCTACCCCTACTTTCCCACCACCTATGTTCCTATATGGAGAAACTGAGGTGCATAGAGGGAATGATTCACTCATAGATTTGTTCATCAAGCTGAAATGGGACCCCCAGCTCCTGATGCTTTCCATCCAAATGGTTGCTTCTTTGAAAGTAAATGTGCCCCCTCAGCCCCTTAAGAGGAGCAGAAACTAATAGTCACTGGCCCCAAAGAGGCAGGGTCAGCCCAGCATAACCGAGGCCTGGGGCTACTCAGGCCAGTATAGGCAAGGGATGGGGCGCACCTGACCCTTGCCTCTCACCCCCAGCTGCCGGGCACTTCTGATGACTGTGGCTGGACTGAAGCTTCTGCGCTCAGCCTTTTGCTGCCCACCCCAGCAGTACTTGACTTTGGCCTTCACTGTCCTGCTCTTCCATTTTGACTACCCACGCCTCTCCCAGGGCTTTCTGCTTGACTACTTCCTCATGTCCCTGCTCTGTAGCAAGGTGAGCTCTTGGCTTGGCCCAGACATCAGGTAGTTGAACGGGGAGGAGAGTTCTTCTGCCTAGGTGGGAGGAGACTATCCCAGAGGCATGTGGCCCACACTACTCTGTATCAGCCAACTGTGGGCCTTCACAGCAGCTCCTTGCAGAAGGGTTACTTGCTCTTTATACAGAGGAAACTGGGGCCTCAGGTCTTCAGGGGACTGGTGGTCAGCCAGGATTTGACCCCAAATCTGTCTGACCCTATGACTACCATCCTCAGAAATGGTTGGAACGTGGCCTTGTACTCTGGATGCCAACCTTCAAGCTCTGCCCTGGAGGCCAGTTCACAGTAGAGTTTCAGATCTGGTTGTATATAGATGCTCCCTAGGCTGTGGCATTTCTTTTTTTTTTTTTTGAGACAGAGCCTCAAGCTATCCCCCTGGGTAGAGTGCCGTGGCTTCACAGCTCACAGCAACCTCCAACTCCTAGGCTCAAGCGAGTCTCCTGCCTCAGCCTCCCAAGTAGCTGGGACCACAGGCGCCCGCCACAACGCCCGGCTATTTTTTGGTTGCAGCCATCATTGTTGTTTGGTGGGCCCGGACTGGATTTGAACCTGCCACCTTAGGTGTATGTGGCTGGCGCCTTAGCCACTTGAGCCACAGGCGCTGAGCCGGCTGTGACATTTCTAAGGGGGTTGGAAGGGGGTCACTTTGAATAAAGGACCGCTCACCTGCACTGTACTAGAGATTTGGGGTGATGCCTTGGACCCCAAGAAGGCCTGAGCCTTAGAAAAAGAAAGCCTGAGCCTTTTTCTCATTTGTGGGCATTCTGTTCTTATTTTCTGGCTGAACCCAAGAGGGTAGACTACTAGACTTGTTCTCCTCTGAGAGCAGGACTTATGACTGTCCCTTGACTTTCAATGCCATAGTCCAGGTCAAGCATCACCAGTGGCCTAGTGGCATGACCTGTCAAGTCGTTTACCTTCTTTATCTTTTCCAAACGTCAGTATTTCTATCTCTGAAATGAGACAGCAATTGAATTGGAAAGGCCCCAGGATTGTTGTGTAAATTAAATGGTTAATGTCCCCTTAGAGTTCAGTCAGGGGTTGTTAATAGTATCAGCTGCTGAGAGACAAGGGCTCTGGGGCTGGTAGTGATTTTGTCTTGATCTCATGTGGGCAGCCAGTGGGGTGGCCCAAGGCTCTGAATGAGACCTAGCGGGTCTTCCGTGAATGACCCATGTACGTCTTTTATCTTCTTCCCTCGCCTCCCTGTCAGCTGTGGGACCTGCTGTACAAGCTTCGTTTTGTGCTGACCTACATCGCACCCTGGCAGATCACCTGGGGCTCGGCTTTTCATGCCTTTGCCCAGCCCTTTGCAGTGCCACGTATCCAGCCTGCTGTCCATCATCTGGGTGGGGGTGTGCAGGGAGGGCTGCCACCTGGGCAGCAAGACTGGTGAGGGAGGCTGGGAGGTCCCTCATACCCACCACCTCCTTGACTCCAGCCCAGACTCAGCCATGCTGTTTGTCCAGGCCCTGCTCTCAGGGCTCTTCTCCACACCACTCAACCCCTTGCTTGGTAGTGCTGTCTTCATCATGTCCTACGCAAGGCCCCTCAAGTTCTGGGAACGTGACTACAAGTGAGTCTCATGGTAGATAGGGGTAGTTTTGGAGCCCAGGCTGGATAGCGCTAGCAAGTGTGTGAGTGCTGGGACCTGGAGGGGACACTTGAGATAGCAGATAAAATGAACGTAGAGCCTGTACCAGGCCAAGGCCTTGGGCTCACAACAGGAGGCCAGTTGGGCCAGGGAGTAAAGCCCAGCTTCCCTGATACCTGGCTGTGTGGTTCTGGGTGAGTCCTGTCATGTTGCCAAGCTCTAGCCGCCTCATCTGTATAATGGGGCTATCATGGCCAGTGTCTGCCTCGTGGCACAGGGGGGACCAGGAGGCAGAGAGGATACAGTGATGGGTAGGTACAAGTTGTGGTATGAATTGCCAGCTGACCCTTGGCCTACTGTATCGTTCTTTCTCTGAACAGCACTAAACGTGTGGATCATTCCAATACCCGCCTGGTCACACAGCTGGACCGGAATCCGGGTGTGTACCCAGCAATCTAGGGGGCTTTGGGGAAGGGCCTCCCCAGGGAGGGAGCCTTGCTTACTAGTCACTTTGTTTGTTCTGTGTCCCAGGTGCTGATGACAATAACCTCAACTCCATTTTCTATGAGCACTTGACACGCTCGCTGCAGCACACACTCTGTGGGGACCTGGTGCTGGGCCGCTGGGGCAACTATGGCCCTGGTGACTGCTTCGTCCTAGCCTCTGACTACCTCAACGCTCTGGTACACCTCATCGAGGTTGGCAATGGCCTCGTCACCTTTCAGCTGCGTGGCCTTGAGTTCCGGGGTGAGCTACAGGGCCAAGCTTGGGTGGGCAGGTGCCACCTGTGCCTAGTGCAGGGCACTGTATTTGGTCCTGTGTAGGGACTGGGTTCCAGTTCTGCTCCACCTTGGTAGGCTGGTGTCCCCGGGCAAGGCTCTTCCTCCCTGAGCTTATGTTTTCCACTTAGTGAGCTGGCAGGGCCAAGCCTTGTCTCTCCCCTGACCTTGGGTCCATAGTGACGCCAAGTCTCTATGGTGAAAGCTTGGGCCTGGATCTCCCTTAGCCTGCTCTGGGGTCTCAGGCTTGGCTTCATTGGGTACTGTGCACAACCCCTGGTGAGTGAGCCAGTCCTTACTCTTAGAAAGATGTGTTGGATACCAGTTTCAGAAAAGTCCCTGTGGGTTCAGAGGCTTGTGAACATTGTGGCTTTGATCAAGTCACTGCCCCTCTTTGAGTTTCAATCTTTGCCTCTATAAATGAGGAGCTATACCCCTGTCCCCCTGCCCTTCCTGAAATGCTGGGCGTTAAGAGGAGAAAGGTGCTCGTTTGTTAATCCATTCATTTAATGTTTACTCCCCTAGTGTCCCAAGGTTGGGGGTGAATGGCAACAGGCTGCAAATGACATGTTGAGCACTCACTGGGGATGGGGCAGGTAGGGATTATCTTAGCGGCCCCTAACTCAGCTCCCCTACCCCCACAGGCACATACTGCCAGCAGCGTGAGGTGGAGGCTATCACCGAGGGTGTGGAGGAGGATGAAGGCTGTTGCTGCTGTGAGCCTGGCCACCTGCCACGGGTTCTGTCCTTCAATGCCGCTTTCGGGCAGCGCTGGTTGGCCTGGGAGGTGACGGCTAGCAAGTACGTGCTGGAGGGCTACAGCATTAGTGACAACAATGCTGCCTCCATGCTGCAGGTCTTCGACCTCCGCAAGATCCTCATCACCTACTACGTCAAGGTACAGTGGGCAGGGTGGGCATGCAGCTGGGCACAGGGCCCACTGACCAGAATTTTCCTGAGTACTATCTTCTGGATTGTTGGGAGCTGGTTTTGCCCAAGGGAAGTAGATGGCTTATAGTTTAAATGTTCTCCAAGGTGCTATGGCCGGACAGCAGGCTGCAGGGGCCCCAGGAGCCCACATGGCCCTGGTGATTTGAGTACTCAGGTCGGGAAAGGCCTACCTTGGGCAGGGAGTATGGGGCAGGAGGGCAGCACATACACAGATTCCCTCACAGGGTTACTGGTTCCAGGGCCAAGGGCAGCCTATGAAACCATCAGCCCCCACCCAACACCCAGCAATGATGGAGCCAACAATGGTCATGTTAATGTGGCTGCCAAGCAGTGGTGCTTACAGTGGGGTGGGCTCTGTGCGTGGCAGAGACACTCTTCTGAGCTGGGTAGAATTTACCATACTTTTCAGGAGAGACCCTACTGTCTCACAGGTGTGGAAGTTGGCTCCCAGAAGGGTTGCCTGAGGCTCCAGAATCAAGAGAAAGTGACAGAACCAAGCTTTGAACCCAGGCCTACCAACTGAGCCACTGAGCTTTCCTGCCTCAGCCTGGGGTTTCCAGACCAGGCTTGAGGGTCTCAAGATCTTTTGGGAGCCAGGTGTAGTGATGCCTGTCCATCATTCCTGCTACCCGAGAGGCTGAACAGCAAGGATTGCTTGAGCCCAGGAGTTCAAGGAACATAACAAGACTCTGATCTCTATTTAAAATAAAAAAGACCTATTAAGGGATTGTGAGGTTGGTGAGGCATAGTGCAGGGCACAGAAGACACCTTGGGCTAGGAATTCTGGACAACCTGGAATGTTAGCTTGCTTGCTGTGCCTCAGTTTACCTATTTGAGAAGTGGGTTTATTGCAGTTCTGTAAGATGGCAGGAATGATGAGGCTTTGTAGCACCCTGAATAAGGGCACTGTGGGAGTAGGGTGGGTTGGTGGTCACAGCCCAGGCCCCCACGTGCCTTCTTAGGATCTGCCCTAGAACCCCACGTAGGGCCTGAAGGGGTGACCTGTTGAGGCCCAGGTAACCCTGCCACTTGCGATTCTCTCAGCTTCTACGTACCCCTACTTGTCTTTTTGCCTCCAAATGGACGTCTATTCCTGCTACACATCAGAGAAGCTGTAACTTGTGTCATTCCTCTCGTCCTCCCAGCCACTCCTAGAGAAGAGTTTGTGAGCTCCCCTTCCCCCACTTTTGTCATGAAAAGGGCCATAGTCCAGAGAGGGACATTGCCAGTTCCAGGTCACCCAGGGGTCATGGTCCTGTCTGCCTTCCTGACCCATCTTAAGAGAGGTGCCATTGCCTGGGGGTTCTGCTGTCTTCCACAACTGCACTTGAAGCTGTGTGTGGTCTTCTGATCACTGCACCAGGTGCCCATCAGGCTGGGGTGGTGGGCTGAGAGCGCCCCAGCCCTTCCAGGTTTATTGCAGGGGAAGCCGACTTGCCACAGCTAAAGCTGCCTCAGAGGCTAGGCAGAAAGAATCAGGGCCAGTAGAGGCACCTGAGGGCCTGTGGAAGGCTTTGTTAAAGATGAGTGTGGGGTGAAGTTTGGAAGGACAACAGGGTGGCTGCAGGTAGGTGAGACAGGTGTGTACAGGTGCACCAGGCAGCCAGCAGACAGAGGCAGTGTCCCAGCTAGAGCCATATGTCCTTGCCAGCCTCCACGCTTAGCCAGACCAGGCAGAGCCCCTCAACTCTCCCTCAGTGCCCTCCCACCCCAGCAGCTGTTTGAGGCCCTTGCTTTTTCCAGCTTGCATTCTGGTCATTTTGCCCAGGCTCTTGGCCTCTTCATGGCTCACCACAGCCACCCTGCTGGATACCCCTACTGCCTGGGTACCTTTTTTTTTTTTTTTTTTTTTTTTTGAGACAGAGCCTCAAGCTGTCCCCCTGGGTAGAGTGCCGTGGCATTACAGCTCACAGCAACCTCCAACTCCTGGGCTCAAGCGAGTCTCCTGCCTCCGCCTCCCAAGTAGCTGGGACCACAGGCGCCCGCCACAACGCCCGGCTATTATTTGGTTGCAGCCGTCATTGTTGTTTGGCGGGCCCGGGCTGGGGATTCGAACCCGCCACCTTAGGTGTACGTGGCTGGCGCCTTAGCCGGTTGAGCTATAGGCGCCGAGCCTGCCTGGGTACCTTGTTCATGGCCAGTTGCATCCCTGTCCCTAGCCCTGGACTTCCCCATGCCTTACCCAGGCCCAGGACCAGCTCCATTAGCTCCATCTCAGCATAGCATATGGAATCCTTGTATCCTCATTGCTGCCAGCCGCCAGCCTAATACTACTGATCCATCCTGACTGTGCCACCTACCTACTTTCCAAAGCTCTTCTTATTTGCCCAAATCCCTACTTAGAAACCACAGGGCCTCTTAACAAGGGGACCAGGAGCCCTCGACTTTGGACACAAGATGTGCCTTTGGCTTTTTTCTGAGGAGAGGCCATTTGGCTGTCATACTTTAGCTGCCTAAAGGGACCCATGACCCATGACCCATGGTAGGCAGCCTTCTACTTCAGCCTGACTATTCAGGTCTGAACCCTACAGTGTCATGTTGTTGTAAGTCCAGGTTCAAGTTTCAGTTCAGTCTCTCCTGCTATATGACATCAAGCAAGGCTGACTGACATCTGACATCTGTTTGAACCTATTTCTCTTACAAATGGGGAATATTCTAGGGGAATGGAAGGAGGCAAGCAGATGCTGCCTGTCAGCACTTGCCACAGCACAGGAACTTCCAGGTCACTCTGGAAGTGGGAACTCTTCCTGTTGGTTTTCTTGTTCCTCTCCCTGGCATGGGGGAGGAGAGCCAGCTTGCCTACTGGTTTCAAGGGGCTGAGGTGGGCTCTAGGAGGTGAGTGTCCTAGATAGCAGACTGTCTCAGTCTAGAAGAGAAGCCTCTTTACCCTGATGATCCTTTCTCCCATGGCAAGGGCTGGGGCAGGGCCAGGCCCCACCCTGACACCTGCCACTCCTCTCCCAGAGCATCATCTACTATGTAAGCCGCTCACCGAAGCTGGAGGCATGGCTGAGCCATGAGGGTATCGCAGCTGCCCTGAGACCCGTGCGGGCCCCTGGCTATGCTGACTCAGACCCTACCTTCTCACTGAGTGTGGATGAGGACTATGACCTTCGCCTCTCTGGTCTCTCACTGCCCTCCTTCTGTGCAGTGCACCTCGAGTGGATCCAGTACTGTGCCTCCCGGCGCAGCCAGGTCAGGCGCTACCACCTGCAGGCTGCCTGCCTGGGGGTCTGGGGACCTGGGCATATCCACTTCACTCTGCATTTAGGTTCCTCTCACCCTGAACCTCCCTCACCCTGGGCTCTAGCCCCTACCCCAAGTTCCTTGTCCTGAGTCTTAAGTGGGCTCTGGGGATGGGGGTCCTTGTGCCGCAGCCTGTGGACCAGGATTGGAACTCGCCGCTGGTCACGCTGTGTTTTGGCCTATGTGTGCTGGGCCGCCGGGCCCTGGGGACAGCTTCACACAGCATGTCTGCCAGGTGAGTGCCCACACGTCTAGCTGGGCCTACTGCTCTCCTACTCCCAACCCCTCCATGAAGAGTTTTGTGTTTCTTCCTGGAAACTCATTGGTCCTTCCTATTGGTGTAGCTCTTCTCACACAGGCAAGCCATTATTTAGCCTGCTCTTTGCCACTTTGTGAGGGACACGAGGAGATACAGCTTGTTTGTCAAGATGGGAAAACTGAGGCCCAGCATGAGGAAGAGTCTTGGTTCAGATTGTTCTGAAGCCTTAGATCCCTGGCTCCTCCCCACCCTTCTTTTTTTTTTTTTTTTTTTTTTGAGACGGAGCCTCAAGCTATCCCCCTGGGTAGAGTGCTGTGGCATCACAGCTCACAGCAACCTCCAACTCCTGGGCTCAAGCGAGTCTCCTGCCTCAGCCTCCCAAGTAGCTGGGACCACAGGTGCCCACCGCAATGCCTGGCTATCCATTTTTTGGTTGCAGTCATCGTTGTTTGGCGGGCCTGGGCTGGGGATTCGAACCTGCCACCTTAGGTGTATGTGGCTGGCACCTTAGCCGCTTGAGCCACAGGCGCCAAGCCTCCCCACCCTTCTTGTTCACCTTCTTATTCTTCCTCCCTGCTCAGTCTGGAGCCCTTCCTCTATGGACTGCATGCCCTGTTCAAGGGGGACTTTCGCATCACTTCCCCACGGGATGAGTGGGTTTTTGCTGACATGGACCTGCTTCATCGTGTCGTGGCGCCTGGGGTTCGCATGGCCCTCAAGCTTCACCAGGTCAGGGAGGGGGTTGTCTAGACAGCATGGGTGGGTGGGGGATGAAGCTGTTCCCCGGCAGAGTCCACTGACCCAGTCCTCCTGTCTTCCCTGCTAGGACCACTTCACATCCCCAGATGAATATGAGGAACCATCAGCCCTGTATGATGCCATTGCAGCCAATGAGGAGCGGCTGGTCATCTCTCATGAGGGTGACCCAGCGTGGCGCAGTGCCATCCTCAGCAACACGCCCTCCCTGCTGGCACTGCGCCACGTCATGGATGATGCCTCTGACGAGTACAAGATCATCATGCTCAACCGGCGCCACCTCAGCTTCCGAGTCATCAAGGTGGGGACGGCCTTGCCCACTCCAGCCCAGCCCCTCTTCTTTGGGCCAGCCCTCTGACCCTAGCACATGGCTGCCCGCAGGTGAACCGCGAATGTGTGCGTGGCCTGTGGGCTGGACAGCAGCAGGAGCTGGTGTTCCTGCGCAACCGCAACCCTGAGCGCGGCAGCATTCAGAATGCTAAGCAGGCACTTCGCAACATGATCAATTCCTCCTGTGACCAGCCGCTGGGCTACCCCATCTACGTGTCTCCCCTCACCACCTCGCTGGCTGGCAGTCACCCCCAGCTGCGGGCACTGTGGGGTGGCCCCATCAGCCTGGGTGCCATTGCCCGTTGGCTCCTACACAGCTGGGAGAGGTGAGCCCTCAGCACCACCCCTGAGGCCTGCAGAAGGGATGAGGTATGGGGTGTGAAGAAGGAAGCTGAGGTGTAGTGAGGTGAAGCAACACCCTCCTTGGCCCCAGAGTGAGGGAGTGCTAGAGTCTGAGAGATGACCCTGTCCCAGAGCTTACCTGATTCCTTGAATGTCTCATCCTCAGAGGTGACAGTAGCTTTTAACCTTTAAACACAGTTGACAATGCCTCCCTCAAAAAGCCTTGGGAAGTAGCCAGCAAAACCTCTTAGAGGTGAGGATCCTGGGGCACAGAGCTGTTAGATGATTTGTTCTGGGCCTGGGGACTTGTCCTCTTGAGGACTGTGGCCTTAGCCATGTTTCCCTTGTGATCCTTTTACCTCCCTACCCCCAGGCTTCATAAGGGCTGTGGTGCTGGCTGTAATAGTGGTGGGAACGTGGATGACTCAGACTGTGGTGGGGGAGGTGGCCTGACCTCCCTCAGCAATAACGCCCCCTTGGCACACCCTACGCCTGAGAACACAGCAGGTGAGCAGGCGGGGCTGGGCTGAACCCTTGGGTGAGGAGAACAGCCCAGCTGAGGTCTCTGCTCTTATCTGTCTCCCACAGGCAGTGGTGACCAACCCCTCCCACCAGGCCCTGGCTGGGGGCCGCGGCCCTCCCTGAGCAGCTCTGGTGATGGACGTCCCCCAGCTCTGCTGCAGTGGCCACCGCCTCGGCTGCCTGGGCCACCTCCTGCCTCACCTGCCCCCACTGAGGGTGTCAGGCCCTCACGGCCCCCTGGCCCTGGTCTCCTCTGTTCTGAGGGTCCCAGTGGGAAGTGGAGCCTTGGGGGTCGGAAGGGGCTGGGAGGATTTGATGGGGAGCCAGCCTCAGGGAGCCCTAAAGGAGGTACCCCTAAATCTCAGGTAAGGGGTCTGTGGGAAGGTCACATTGCTGGAGACTCAGGTTTGCTTGCCCGCCAACTTCTCTGTCTTTCCCAGGCGCCTCTAGACCTCAGCCTCAGCCTCAGCTTCAGCCTCAGCCCAGACATCAGCACTGATGCCTCACCTCCTAGAGCAGCCCAGGACATTCCTTGCTTGGACAGCAGTGCCCCTGAAGGTGGCACACCTACTGGGACTGCAGGCGACTGGCCTGCCCCTGCTGAGGAGCGTGAGAGCCCAGCAGCCCAGCCATTGCTAGAGCACCAGTACTGACTAGCCTGGCACCTGCTGGACCCCATCCCAGGACTTCAGCAACTTGGATTCCCTGTGCTGCCTCTGGCTTTCTATGCTGGACCACAGAACTGAGTGGCTTTGGCTCTGACTCATGTCTGAACCTTGACCTTTGGCTGCCTCAGCCAGAGTACTAGAACTAAATGGCCCAGACCTCTGACCTTGACCCCTGGTCTCTCTCCTCCCTAGTCCAGGGTCTGGGTCTGGGCTTCCCAAACCGAGGCAGTCAGCCTCCCAGCCTGGCCCTAATAGCCGAACCATGGGCTGGTCCCACTTTGAGCCCGTGGCCAGGACCAATTCAGCCCCTGGGTCTGCACTGCCTGTAGGGGTGGCCCCTTTGGCCTGGACTGGGGCTTTAAGTGTGGGAAGGGTGGGTTTTTTTTTTTTTCTTTTTTTTTCCGTGCTTCAGAGACACCAGAATTAATAACACTATTTTTGATTTTGGTTGGCAGTTTCTTCTTCCACTTAGGAATGGATACAGGGTGGAGATGGCCAAGTCAGGGAACATGAGCACAGAAAGGAGGGGTGAAGATTGCAGGGCTGGGGTATGGTAGAGACCAAAGGTCGGACCAAGGTGGAATTCAGGTTAAGACTAGGTCTTCTTCCCCACAAGGCTGTTGCCTTTCCAAGCCTAAATGTGAAGGTGGTTATGTTTCATTTCCCATCCCTGTATGTTCAAAGACTTCCAGCTCTAGTGGCTCCTGCTTTTAACAGCCTTGATCTTGGCTAAAATCTTTTTTTTTTTTTTTTTTTTGAGACTATGTCACCCTTGGTAGAGTGTCATGGCATCACAGCAACCTCAAACTCTTGGGCTTAAGCGATTCTCTTGCCCCAGCCTCCCAAGTAGCTAGGACTATAGGCCTCCGGCGATTTTTTGATTGCAGTTGTTTAGCAGGCTCTGGTCGGGTTCGAACCTGCCAACCCTGGTGTATGTGGCCAGCACCCTAAACACTGGGCTACTGGCGCTGAGCCTAAAACCTTTATCTGAGTCTCAGTTGCTCCAAGTTATAAAGCAATAACACCTGTCTAAGGTGTATTATTGAGAATAAGAAAGCATATGTAGAGCAATTTCCCAGAGCCCATTACTTAGTAAGTGCTTAATGTAATAGTCACAGTTCCTGAACACCTGTATGCCAAACACAGCAGGACACTCCTCTAGCTCTCCTGTATGGTCTGTAGAGCAGGTACACTTTACTAATTTCTCAGCCCAGGAAACGGCCTGAGAGAGTCAGTGTGGCAGCTGGAGGCTCGACCGAAGTAAGTCATTGTGGCCCCTGGAGGCCCGAGGGCTCGCCAGGGCTAAGCTTGCCTTGGGATGGGCTGACCACCTCCAGGCCTGGAACCGGAATCCCCGCCCGCGGCGGCGGACTCCCGGCTGGCCCCGCCCCTCTGAGGAGGCCCCGCCCCCGGAAAGGCTCCGCCCCCAGGCGGAGCCGGCGCCCGGAGCGTTAGCGGGAGAGCAGCCGCGGGACCCCAGCGCGGGAGGCGGCGGTCGGGCGGGAGCCCCAGAGGTACTGGGGGGGGGGTACGGGAGGCACCGCTGTTCGGCCGGACAGGGGAGAAGGTTGTCCAGCCGTGGGCCCTGGTGGTGTGTGTGCATGGTGTGGTTCCTCGCCAAGTTCGCCGCCTGCACACTCCCAACCTCCGGACTCCAGCTCAGTCCGGAGTCAATTTGTCCAGTCCTCTGCCTCTGGCTCCCCACTCCTGTCCCCTCCTCTGCGAGATGGCCTAGCCGGGCTAGTGACCTGAGTGGATGCGGCAGCTACTGGCTCTTCTCGGCGGCGCTGGCGACTGCCCATGCTGCCAAATGTGTGGGGGGCTCCCCTTCTTACTGCTCTGTCTCCTCCCCAGCTTTTGCACACCACCCCCAGTCTCTGGCCTGGCCTGGGAGGAAACATCTGTCGCGCCCCCTAGCAGCAGAAATGGGGTCATGACCTCCAGATGTGCTGGGAAGCGGCCAGCGCCTCCTCCTGGGCCGGCCAGGCCTTCCGGATCTGTGGGGGTGGGGCAGCCCCCCCAGTGACACAGGCCGTGAGGAATGTTCCGGCCTCAATGGACCCTGTGTGAAGCTGCAGGGTGGAGAGTAGAGCCGAAGAACACCCTCCAAGGCTGGGCCAGAACAAGAGGCAGCTCCCGAGCTGGGCACACACACATTAACAGAGCTAACCCACAGCATGCAGACCACATCTTATATGGAGCAGGGCCTGCATAGACTCCCCTCATGACCTCTTTCCCCCACCCTCCCACACCAGGGTCTGGGCTCAAGCATGCATGTGTCCAGAGGTTGGCATATGGGACCAGGGTCTGGATCTGCCAAGCACACATATGGCTAAGCACACTTGCTTCACTCCTTTCAACGTCCCAACAGTCTTTAGAGGGGACAGAAATATTTAACCCTGTTTTAGAGATGAGAAAACAGCAGTTCAAAGTCAGCATCAGAACTTATCCTAGGAGAAACCAAGGTAGGATGCTTCCAGAGCTAGGGAGGCCTACGTTTGCTTGGTTCTTGAGGCCCCAGCCAAGGGGAACATGGAGCCCAGCTCCACGTGATGCCATTAGATGATGCACAGAGGCCAACCTCACATACTTGTACCCCAGTGGAGGGTGCTCAACTCTCTGTCCTGGCTGACTGCTCTATCCAGGGCTTACCATGGCATGGTTTCCCCTCAAGTTCTCACCCCACCTTTAGCATCTGCCTCTGGCTTTGTCACATTTCCGCAGTAAACAGGACCCCGGGGCCTTGAGTGTCTCAGTTTTACATCCTGTGAGATCTTCAGCCTCAGTCCAACCCCCACTCATTCTATACCTAAGCACACAGCAGTGGGCAGGTGCAACTCAGTTTAGGCCCTGGAGACTGACAGACCAAGCTGAGATCCTAGCTCTGATGGAATTGGTTCAGGCAACAGCATTGCACTTTGATCTCCTGTCACTTGGAGTTCAGCCCTCCTGTCCACATCAGTGAGACCAAGAAGGCAGAAGTCAGTAGGGCTTCCAATTCCAGCAATGGGGCTGGGTCAGTATGACTTCCTCTCTTTCCCCAGGCACAGGCATAGCAGCCTGCAAAATAGTGGGCCTGGGCCTGTCCTTGAAGTCAAGGTGACTTGGGTCCCATGACTGAGCTGGTGTGACCCCAGCACCTTTCTCAGGATGTGGGGGCTGGGGTGGGAGCTGGGCCCAGAATTGGGGCCATTTCCTGTGCTGAAGGAAGTCTTCATGTCATTCCTGCTGCGCTGCCACTATTCCCTGGGAACCCTTATGTCCTTGAGGTATGGAGGCTGTGAGGACTAGGGCATTGAGACCAGGCCTCTGGGTGCTTAGCTCCCCAGGGACCCTGAAGGAAGTGGGAGGGGCAGGGAGGAAGGTCTCTGGGGACAGGACGTCCTCCCTTTGTCAAGTAGGCAAGACCCAGACACCAGTGGCCAAATGGGTTTTCCGTCCCTCCAGAGATAAGCTGTCTGTACAGTTGGGCTAGGCCTTTGCAGGACCCTTACCCCGAGCCCAAGCCAAGGCCAAGTTGTGTGGGTGGGAACCAGGAGACACTGTCAGCCCCCGGGTTGCCCAGGTGCCAGGGCCCTCAGGGCCAAGGTGCAATAACCCAGCCCCTGGCTCAGCCCAGATAAGCCGGGGAGGGGGCTGGAAACCTCAGCCCTAGGCAGACAAGGAAGTGGCCAGGAAAGCGGAAGCAGCTTTGATGGTCTCGGATGGGGCCGGAAGCCAAACGGGTGGTGGAAGACCGGGCTGGGGGCCTGGGTTCCTGTTTTCTCCCCAGGTCCCTCTAAGTAGCCCCCTCCTCTTTCAGGGCAGGAACCGCTGCCACAATCTTGGCCAACTGGTTGGGCACTAACCACCTGTGCCCGCCAATGCGGCCCGGGCCCTGGAAAGTAAGGCTGGCAGAGCGTGCCCATGTGGGCTGGTGGTGTGGGCAGCCCTCGGCGGGGCATGGCCCCTGCACCCACAGATGACCTCTTCGCCCGAAAGCTGCGCCAGCCAGCACGGCCTCCACTGACACCACACACCTTTGAGCCGAGGACAGCCCGAGGCCCACTCCTGCGTAGTGGCAGCGATGCAGGCGAGGCCAGGCCCCCCACGCCAGCCAGTCCCCGTGCCCGCGCCCACAGCCATGAAGAGGCTGGCCGCCCTGCTACAGCTTCTACACGTCTGTTCACTGACCCGCTAGCACTTCTAGGATTGCCAGCAGAGGAACCCGAGCCTGCTTTCCCGACAGTGCTTGAGCCCCGATGGTTTGCCCACTATGATGTACAGAGCCTGCTCTTTGATTGGGCTCCAAGGCCACGAGGGATGGGGGGCCATACTGAGGCCAGCTCTGGGACACTGGCTTCAGCTGAGGACCAGGCTGTGAGCTCAGACCTGCTGCTTGGGGCCCCTGGCTTTGTGTGTGAGCTTGGGGGTGAGGGTGAGCTAGGCTTGGGTGGACCATCACCTCCACCTGTACCCCCCACGCTGCCCAATGCGGCTGTGTCTATCCTGGAGGAGCCACAGAACCGAACCTCAGCCTACAGCTTGGAGCATGCAGACCTGGGTGCTGGCTACTACCGCAAGTACTTCTATGGCAAAGGTGAGGGGAACGCAGGCCCAAAGTGGGACAGGAAGATCTGGGGCAGAGGTCCCTGTCACTGTAGTACACACAGTAGAATTCATCAACTATTCTTTCCCTCTAAAGTCCCTAGCCATAAGAAAGATCAGGAGCTGAGCTGGGGTCCTTCTGGACCCCTCTTTAAGTCCAACCCTGGCCTGTCGCCCCCAGCCGGGGAATACCTCTGCCTCCATCTGGTTCATCATCATAACCTTTCAGGATAGGGGTTTATTTCCTGTCTACATTCCTGTGAGGTGAAGACTCAGGCCTGAGAGCCCTGCACCTGGGATTCTTGGTTCTCAGCATTGCTGCCAAGAAAGGGCTTCAGGACCAGGAAGGGAGAATGTGGGTGTGGTGGGCAGCACTGAGGCAGGATGGATTTAGGCCTAGAAACAGGGCCCTGGTTCTAGTTCTGGGTGGGTAAGTGATATGGGTGGGGATACAGAGGGGGCAGGGCTCAGCCTAGGCCCTACACTTGGTGGTAAGTTGGAGCCTCATGCGTACTTAATGATGGGCATGGTGGTGTGGGCAGGACTGCCTGGGTGGGACTGATCATTCACAGCCTGACCCCTTAGAACACCAGAACTTCTTTGGGCTGGACGAGGTGCTGGGCCCAGTGGCAGTGAGCCTGCGGCGGGAAGAGAAGGAAGGCAGTGGAGGGGGCACCCTGAACAGCTACCGTGTCATCGTGCGGACCACACAGGTGGGCTGGGGTCATTGGTTCAGGCCGTGGGTTGCCTTTCCTGCACCTTGTATGGATTCTGAGCTCCCCTACTCTCCATCCTCAGCTCCGGACCCTCCGTGGCACCATCTCGGAGGATGCATTGCCACCGGGGCCCCCTCGGGGCCTGTCCCCAAGGAAGCTTCTGGAGCACGTGGCACCAAGGTTGAGTCCGACCTGTCTGCGCCTAGGCTCGGCTTCACCCAAGGTGCCTCGCACGCTGCTCACACTGGATGAGCAAGTGGTGAGTGGCCAGGGAGCCCCCAGCCTTATAGCTAGACCTGGTCTGAATCCAGGGTGCCTAGCTCTCAACCCCCTAGCTCTGACCCTGACCGTGGGATGGGCAGTGACCCCTAGTTTTTCAGATAGAAGGCATCAGAAGTCATCTAGAACCTTGATTCTCAAAGTGAGGTCTGTAGACCAGCAGCACCCACATCATCTGGGAGCTTGTCAGAAATGAAGATTCTGGAGCCACACCCCAGGCCTATTAAATCAGAGTCTGCCCTTTAAAAACTCATGAGGAGGCCAGATGAGTGGTGCTAACTGCTTCTTGGAGTTGCCCAGTGTACTCTGGGACATAAGGCCAGTTGGAAGTTATTCCCTACTCTATAGAAAGCTGCCCACTGGCTGAGTCTCCTCCTCAGTTTCATTCAACCCATCAGTCATTCAACAAACATTTCCTCACACCTTCTTGGTGCCAGCCCCCAGACTGGCAGCTGGGGATAGGTCCAGACCAGGTATTTGAGTAGCTCATAGCTGGGTAGTAGAGGGAGACCCACAGAATTGTTGAAATACAGAAGCAGGATAATAGCCAAAGGGCGGTATCAAGGGCTCCTTGGGGTCACAAAGGCAGTGGTGATGGCCCTTCCTCAGCCAGAGTTCCCAGCACAAAAGAAACATAAGAGCTCAAGCCCAGATAAGCCAGTGTTTTCTAGGTAGACAGGGTTGAGCAGGGTTTTCTGGGCAAAACAACTTGTGTAAAGGTTTAGAGACTGAAAGTGTGTCACATTTGGACAGTTCAGTGTGGCTGGAATAGGGCTTGGTGGGATAGCATGGGATGGGGAGAAATTTGCATTTGTCCCCATGGGCACTGGGGAGCCATGGAAGGATTCAAAGCACACCTGAGAGGTATAGTAGCCCACTGGTTGCAGCATGGGGACTAGAGTGCAGGGGGTCAAGTGGAAGATTCTTGCAGTTGTCAAGGCTAGACATGGTAGCAACAGTGTCAGGGGCAGAATGGGTGGCCCTGTAACTGATTAGAGAGTATGGAGTGTTGAGCTCTTCTAGCTGCCCAGCCACTGGGAGTGGTGGGTTTTTTTTTTTTTTGTTTGTTTGTTTGTTTTTCTGAGACAGAGCATCAAGCTATCCCCCGGGCAGAGTGCAGTGGCATCACAGCTCACCGCAACCTCCAATTCCTGGGCTCAAGCGAGTCTCCTGCCTCAGCCTCCCAAGCAGCTGGGACCACAGGTGCCCGCCACAATGCCCGGCTATTTTTTGGTTGCAGCCGTCATTGTTGTTTTGGCAGGCCCAGGCTGGATTTAAACCCACCACCTTAGGTGTATGTGGCTGGCACCCTAGCCACTTGAGCCACAGGCACCAAGCCGGGAGTGGTGTTTTTATGAAAGACAAGTAGAGTGAGGGAGTCATATCAAGAAGATGAGGTGCCTAGGTGCCAGACAAGGACATCTAGGAAGCTAGAGAAACAGCTATGGAGTTTGGGAGGGGAGGGTCTGGGCTTAAGGCAGAGATGGAGGTATTGTTCCATGGAGGTGGCTGCTGCAGCCACTGAGGTGGGGAAGAGCTGCAATAAAGTGGGTGAAGAGGCCCAGGCAGAAGCGGGGGGAATCCCTGGGGCCTCAAATCTAGATTCCATTTGTCCCCAGTGCTAACTATGGCCAAGAGGGGGCCACATTTGTGGGCTACAGAGGGTTGGGAGGGATGAAATTGAAATGGGGACTGAGTATAGACAAGCTTAGCTATGAGGAAGGGAGGTGAGAGCTGGAGGGAAACCTGGGTTGTTTGAATGGGTTCAGAGTACCCTGAGCTGTGCATGGTTATCCACAGAAGGGAGCTGGGAGCAGAGAGGACACAGAAACAGAACAGAGGGGGGCAGAGGTGGCTCAAAGTCTGCAGAAGTTGGGGTGGGGGTGCCTCAGATTCAAGGGTGGGGAGGACAGTCTAGCCTTGAGATAAGAATGACAATGGGAACATTTACTGGGAGCAAGTACACTGTGTGCAGGGTCCTTTCTGTGAATCATCTCCTCTTTTGAAACATGAGAATCACACCCCTCCCATCCATCCCTTCCTACCTGTGACCTTCTCTACTCCCCTGCTGAGCACCAGGAGCAGGACAGACTATACTCAACAGGCAAGCTTAGAGGGCTGGTGCTCAGGGCCACACATTGAGGCAACCCAGTCCTTGGGCCATTGTCCTGTTCATTCTCTGTGACATAGTGGGGGTGGGGCTGGCAGAGGCCTGAGGCCTATGCTTTCTGCCCACCCCCTTCTCCAGCTGAGCTTCCAGCGCAAAGTGGGCATCCTGTACTGCCGGGCAGGCCAAGGCTCAGAGGAGGAGATGTATAACAACCAGGATGCAGGATCTGCCTTCATGCAATTCCTCACCTTGCTGGGTGATGTGGTGCGGCTCAAAGGCTTTGAGAATTACCGGGCCCAGCTGGACACCAAAAGTGAGGCCCAGGGGGCTGGTGGGATGGGGACAGACCCAAGTTAAGGGTAGGCTTCTTTGGTTAAAACTAACCGCCTTGTCACTCTTGTGCATTTTGTCTTGGGCTGTGGCTGGGAACTGGAGAGTTCTTTGGGTAAGCTGAGGACATGAGTCAGGGGTGCAAGGGCAAAGCTATGGACTAAGAGGAGGAGTCAGAATTACCTGAGCTGGGGCCAAGGTGGTTTGTGGGTACCATTCCTTTATGGGACAAGTTCCAGCAACCTAGCCTTTGAGATGGGGAGAAAGAAGGGTACCCCTACCTCCCTGGTTGAAAGGAAGGACCCCAGCACCCCTGGGAGGTGTGTGACTGAACACTTCTTGCCTAAATTCCACTCTGTCAGCATGCCACACACTTGTGTGTGGGCCAACATCTGTCTTTTTCTGGGACACCTGTCCTCTGCCTCCCTCTGAACTACTTCTCATTTCTGTCTTTATTCTACTTCACCACCGAATCCTGACACCCCTGTGCCCTAGCATGTGCTGGAGCCTGTGTGGGGAGGGGAAAGAGGCAGCCAAGGCTGAGGCCCTTGGATCTTGTGGGCTGGGCATTGGCTGGTGGCATGAGAGGTTGGCCATCTGCTGATTGGGGCAGGCAGGAATGGCAGGTTCAAGCCACCCAGATTCCTCTTGTTTTCCCTCTGTGTCCCCAACCACAGCGGATTCCACGGGCACACACTCCCTCTACACCACGTACCAGGACCACGAGATCATGTTCCATGTGTCTACGATGCTGCCTTATACCCCTAACAACCAGCAGCAGGTGTGAAGGAGGAAGATGGGAGTGGGGTCCCAGGAATCTTTGAGAGGGCTGTGTAGGTGTACAGTACTTGAGCCTTGGTTGGCCTGAACTCTGTTGACCCCAACAACCCTCTGCTCTGATGGCCCCCTCCCAAAGACAAACACCCCCAGGCCTTCATCTGGGCAGGTGGGAAGCCATTGGCACCTTGGCTTTGCCCTGCCTGAATGAGAGGGACCTGGGGAACTCATGGCTCCCCTGATGCCCCTCATCTGTCCCCCAGCTCCTGCGCAAACGCCATATCGGCAACGACATTGTGACCATCGTGTTCCAGGAACCTGGCAGTAAGCCCTTCTGCCCCACTACCATCCGCTCCCACTTCCAGCACGTGTTCCTAGTGGTGCGGGCGCATGCCCCCTGCACCCCACATACCTCTTACAGGTGGGCGCCTGGATGGACTCAGGTCTTCCGTGGGCACTGAGCCTAGCTGCCCCTCACTATGGCATCTCTACCCGCAGGGTGGCAGTGAGCCGCACTCAGGACACCCCGGCCTTTGGGCCAGCCCTGCCCCGTGGCGGAGGCCCCTTTGCAGCCAACGCAGACTTCCGGGCTTTCCTGCTGGCCAAGGCGCTCAATGGCGAACAGGCGGCCGGGCACGCACGCCAGTTCCATGCCATGGCCACGCGCACTCGCCAGCAGTATTTGCAGGACTTGGCCACGAATGAAGTGACCACTACGTCGCTGGACTCGGCTTCGCGCTTCGGCCTGCCTTCCCTGGGCGGGAGGCGCCGAGCACCTCCTCGGAGCCAGGGCGCTGAGCTGCAGGCGGCGGGCTCGCTGGTGTGGGGTGTGCGCGCAGCGCCCGGGGCGCGGGTCGCAGCCGGGGCCGAGGCTGGAGGCCCCGATGGCACCGAGGTGCCCTGCCTACTGGGCATCTCGGCCGAAGCTTTTGTGTTGGTGGCGCCGCGCGACGGCCGCGTAGTCTTTAACTGTGCCTGTCGCGACGTGCTAGCCTGGACCTTCTCCGAGCTGCAGCTCGACCTGTACCACGGACGCGGAGAGGCGATTACCCTGCGGTTCGACGGTCCTCCGGGCCAAGCGGTGGGAGAGGTGGTGGCGCGCCTACAGGTGAGCTTGAGTAGGAAACGGAATCTCGGGAGTAAGCGCGGGATGCCTGGGCACTTGCCGCCCAATCCTCACCGAGAGTCAGGGACAGCTGCCTTTGGAATCCCTCTTTCCTGCCACCCCTCCTGCGAAAGGGAAAGTCGAGTGGGGGCAAAGCCAGCCTGAGAGTTTAGCAGAGTTAGCACTGGTGGCCCTCGGGCAAGATTTTGAGATTTTCTGATCTCAAAGCTTCAGATCTTCCTCTGTCGGGTGGGCTGCTAATGCTTCCCTCGCCACGGTGGAAACATCTGTGCCGCCTGGGGCGGAGTCCGGGGGCGGTGCTGAGGAGGCCCCGCCTCTGGTCAGGCCCGCCCACTCCCTACTCTGCCCCCGCAGCTGGTGAGCAGGGGCTGTGAGACCCGCGAGCTGGCACTGCCCCGCGACGGCCAAGGTCGCCTGGGCTTCGAGGTGGACGCCGAGGGCTTCGTCACTCATGTGGAGCGCTTCACGTTCGCCGAGACGGCAGGGCTGCGTCCCGGGGCGCGTCTGCTGCGCGTGTGCGGCCAGACGCTGCCCAGCCTCGGTCCCGAGGCTGCTGCCCAGTTGCTGCGCTCAGCGCCCAAGGTCTGCGTCACCGTCCTGCCCCCCGACGACAGCGGGCGGCCCCGCAGGTCAGCGTGCTGGGGACGTGGGAGGGCCGGGCAGTGACCACCACCCCGCCTGTGCCTCTCGTGTCGCCAGCAGCTTTTTCTCCAGAATCCCGTGTGAAAGTCTTTACCTTTTGTGGTAGAATCCCCTGTCTTTTAATTTCTCTAAATTGCACTTTCTTCATATATAGAATGCAACCTGTTAAACACGTTGTTTTCACTGCTCAAAAGATCAGTGAAATTCCATTCCCTTTTTTTTTTAGTTTTAGTCCCTGCCTTCCCGCCCCCACCCCAACATACACACTATGGATTCCTTATTATGCTAAACCATATGTAGACAAACTATTTTTGTGATGGACCAGGTAGTAAATATTACAATAATATAGACTTTCTGGTCTTTGCCGCAACTACTCTGTCCTTGTAGGTAAATGAGTAAGTGTAGCTGTGTTCCACTAAAACTTTGCTTATGGACACTGAAATTTCAATTGAAATTTCACTGAATAGTCTTTTGATTTCTTTCAACTAGTTAAAATATAAAAACCATTTTTAGCTCATAGGAGTACAGAAACAGGCACATCTGCTTAAAAAAAGAAAAGGACTGAATTTGGTTCCTGACAAAGTTTTTGGATGCAAAGTTATGTATCTGTGTTGTTATCTGAACCCTCACAGCATGCTATGAGGTCAGCACTTTATCCCCATTTCACAGAGGGAGAAATTGATGTTCAGAGTGATTTGTTCAGGATACACAGGAGTAGCACTGGAATTTGAACTATGGCTTCAAAAAATGGCCAGTAAGGGCAGCACCTGTGGCTCATTGAGTAGGGCACCGGCCCCATATACCGAAGGTGGAGGGTTCAAACCTGGCCCCAGCCAAACTGCAACAAAAAATAGCTGGGCATTTTGGAGGGCGCCTGTAGTCCCAGCTACTTGGGAGGCTGAGGCAAGAGAATCACCTAAAGCCTAAGAGCTGGAGGTTGCTGTGAGCTGTGATGCCACAGCACTCTACTGAGGGCAACAAAGTGAGACTCTGTCTCCAAAAAAAAAAAAGAAAAGAAAGGCCAGTAACCAGACAAACAGTTTTCACTGTTGTCACCACAGTTGAGGAGCAGTTGAGGGTGGGGCTGGTGATGCAGTAGGCTAGGGAACTGGGAATTCCTGCCTGACCCTGCCCCTCCCCAACCAGGAGCTTTTCGGAGCTGTACCAGCTGTCTCTGCAGGAGCCCAGCCGGCGAGGGGCCCCAGAGCCAGGGGACCCAGAACCAGCTCAGGAGGAAGCACCAAGGGTGGTCCTGCTGCCTGTCACAAAGCAGCTGCTACATCTGTGCCTGCAAGATGGCAGTGGCCCTCCAGGGCCTCAGGATCTGGCTGAGGAGCGGACTGAGTTCCTGCACAGCCAGAATTCGCCCTCATCCCACAGGTGCATACTCTTGGCCTTCCCTCTCCTCCAGGCCTCTGACGACAGCTTCTGGTTCTGAGCACCCCTCTGCTCTCCCTAGCTCCCTGTCAGATGAGGCCCCAGTCCTGCCCAACACCACCCCAGACCTCCTCTTGGCCACCACAGCCAAGTCATTGACACCTGGTGCTGATAGGGAGACACACCCCACCCAGGTGAGCAGAAACAAGGCTCTAGAGTCCAATGGCACAGTGGTGACAATAGGTATCACTGAACCCACATCCACTTCTGTCCCTCAGGATGGGCCTAACCATCTCAGTGGTTCTGAAGACAAGGATGACCCGGCCCCAGAGCTGAGGGCCTCCTTTCTGCCACGAACCTTGTCTCTGCGGAACTCCATCAGCAAGAGTGAGTCCACAGTAGGGAAGGTCTAGGGGAAGAGCAGGCAGTGCTCCTGGCTGCCTGATCTGAGCCCACTCTTTGTGCCTACAGTCATGTCACAGGCAGGCAGCGAGACTCTGGAGGATGAATGGCAGTCTATCTCGGAGATTGCCTCCACTTGCAACACCATTCTGGAGTCACTGTCCAGGGAGGGTAAGGCTACCAGGTGCTGGGGGTGGGACCTAGGACAGTGCTCTTTTCCCCTTTCTGACCTGACTACATGGGCCCTCTTCCCCCACAGGACAGCCCATCCCAGAGAGTGGAGACTCCAAGGGAACTCCAAAGTCTGATGCTGAGTAAGGCCTTTTCCCATGCCAACGTGAACCCCCTTCCTGCCTTTGCTCTAGAGTTGAGCACCATCTGACCATTATCTGGGCTCAGCTTGTTATGTGTCAGTCTGAGGAGACAGGGTGGGCCCCTCTCATTGAGGTGAAACTGGGGGGCTGTGGTGCTGCCCCTGCTTTGGTCCTACTGAGTCCTGACCCCCTTATCCTCAGGACAGAATCTGGGAGCCTGTCGGAGAAGGTCTCTCACTTGGAGTCCATGCTCAGGAAACTGCAGGAAGATCTGCAGAAGGTGAAGGATGGACTGGGGATGTGGGGAGTCACAGGGCTGTCCCTGAAAAAGGGCCAGCTGCTTTGACACCTCCCTCCCTCCTTGCCCACCCCAGGAGAAGGCAGACAGGGCAGCCCTGGAGGAGGAGGTACGGAGCCTGAGGCACAACAACCGGCGGCTACAGGCTGAGTCGGAGAGCGCAGCCACTCGCCTGCTCCTGGCCTCTAAGCAACTGGGCTCACCCACTACCGACTTGGCCTGAGCCATCACATCCAGACTCAGCCTAGTGGTGGAACTGCTTGGAACCACCTGGGCTTTTCAGGGCTCCAGCATCATCCTGAGCCCTTGGCCCTCCTCAGGAATTCTTTCCCTGCGCGGAAGCGTTTCTTAGCACTGCCCCCCACTCCCTTACCCCATTCTTTGGTGGTGGAAGCTACCCCCACCCTGTCCCTGTTTGTAAATATTCTTCAGAGAAAAGGGACTTCAGGGAGTAAAGAAGCCACTGCTATTTGTATCTGTACATGTGTTCAAGACATGACAGGGAAGGGATTCTGTCCCCAGAGGCCCCAGCCATGCTCCCTGGACCAGTTAGGATAGGCCCTGGGGACACTGGCTCAGAGTTGAGCTGGAACTCACTGAGTGTGTCTCTGAAATTTGGCCATCCCTGGGCTTCTCTCCCACAAACATTTATTTGGTTTCATTTGGAAGCAGGTGGCCATACCCTACACCTACACTACTTGTTCTCTAAGTCTTAGCACCACTCCTTAAGGGACAGATGAATAGTGGGTGGACTGCAGGGAAGAGGAAGGAGAAGCTTGGTGGTCAAGGAGAGCCTGGCCGTGCCTACGATGGCCCTGCCCCCAGTTCAAGCATTGTTGTCCTGACTATATTTGCTGTCCTGACTATTGAGCTCTCAATCCTGGAATTCCCTTAACTACCTGGCCACATCCTACAGGTCCTGACCCCAGAGGCAGCAGGTCCTCTGCTTGTTGCCCAGTGGAGGGGGAGTGTTCCATGTGCCTAGTGGAGGGGGAGTGTTCCATGTCCTACGATATATTGGCCCTTGACCTTCCTCTCTGTTCACCAGCCCACCACCTTTCCCATGAAACGCATCATAAGGTCCAAACTTAGATTTTGTCTAAACTCTTTGTTTTTTGGACTGGAGGCCCAGAGAGAAAACTTACTTGCCCAACATCATCACATACCTATGCCAGCCCCTTCTCCAGGCTGGTTGAAGCTCACTGCTGAGACCTAGGCCCTGGGTCTGTTAAGTGCTGGCAGGATGAGCTAGGCTCTGAGAAACAGAGCATCTGGGCATCAGGAAGGCTTCCTGGGGGAGGTAACATGAGGCCTGAGTTTTGAAGGTTGAGAAGTTCACCGGGCAGAGACATCAAAGGTATCTTGGTAAGACCAGTGGTAAGATTGGACTGGAGTCAGGGCACAAGCAGGAACCCAGAGTCAAAGAAGATGGAGCTGGAACAGAGGGGTTGTGAAGGGTGCACTAGGGATCCTGGATTAGCAATTCTTAAGATTGCCTGCCAGTTTTTCTGGGCAGTGACCAGCCCTCATGAACAATGTGGAAGGCTGTGGTCACTCTCAAGTGTGTGTCTACAGAGAACTGGGATCTGGCCATATGGCTCGTGGTTAAAGGGAGAGTGATGGTGTGAGAGGAGTGTCAGGTCTCTTTGGCTGCAGGGAGGCCAGGAAGAAGGCTGTAGCAGCAGGGGTAGTGGTGACTTAACTAGGTGATAGCAGTGACAATGGGGAGAAGTGGGCAGATTTTCCAGGACCTCATGAGGGATTGGATGTAAATTGCTAAGAGAGAAGAGGTGGCATCCACAATAGTGGTTAGGTTTCAGGCTGGATCCCCTGGAGGGTTGCAAGGCATGGCTGACAAGGGAAAGGGGGGCCAGGCTGGGAATGGCTGAGGTCATTTGGAATAGGCTGAATGTAGGGGGCCTGAGGGATGCTAGAGTGATGTTCCTGGGCTGGCATGCAGGGGCAAGGTCTGGGCTGGAGATAAGGATTTGGAACTGGTGAGCCGTGAGCATGATGCGATCACTCGGCGTGTGAGAAGGATCATGAGAGGGTCACTGGAGGTCACTATGGGACCTGGTTGGGACTGACAAGAGGGAGGCGCGGCCTAGCCTAGAGGATCGGGGAGGGCTCTTCTCCCTGCGTACCTCTTGGGACTCCGCGCAGCTCCTCCCTCTGTCCCCTGGGCTCTAGAAGCCTGCCCACCAGGCTCGGGCCCCGCCTCCCAAGCGCTCCGGGCAGGTCTGCCCGGGTCCCGACCCGGCCACCACCAGCTCGGGCTCCGCCCTCAGCCGAAGATCAGCCTGGTTTGGCCCGGGAGACCCGCTCTTGCCCCAGGTCCCGCCCCTGTAGCCCCTCCCTCTATCACCCCCTCTGCTGCCCCCGAGTGGACGTCAGAGCGCGAGCCTAATTCTCCAAAATTCCGCCATCCCTGGCAGCTTCTTTCAGGCACCGTCCATCGGAGTTTACACCCGAAGCCTATTGTGTTCCAGGAGACTCGGTAACTTTTGGAGCGCAGCCCACTAACGAGAACCCCCTTGCTCCTGCCATCACTCTCCCACTACCGTGAGAAGCCCGAAACTAGACGCCGAGACTTGCATGGGGATTTCCCCCAAGCGCGCTACCTGGCTTCGTCGCTGAACGCTATCTGTGTGCGTGTGCGTGCGCATGCGCAGGCCCTTTGCAGCGGGTGCTTTTAGAGGCTGCGCGTTCACTGGGCCCAACCGGAAGTGCGTCCATATGTAGCCGTGTGGTTTGTGGCCTGGTCTTTGTTTAGGTCTCAGGAGAGGCTGTGGATTAAGATTTCACAGATCCTCTCAGAACCAAAACATTAGTGGGGCAGGTGTAAACTTTTACCTGGCATCATACCTTCATCAACAGTGGCAGACGTTCTCTTGGCCACCCAAGGGATGAAGTCCAAAATTCTTAGCTCCACTTCTTGAATTGTTCACAGCAGTTGACTCCTTTGAATCTAATCTTTTTTTTTTTTTTTTAAGACAGTCTCATTTTGTAGCCCTCGGTAAAGTGCCATGGCGTCACAGCTCACAGCAACCTCCAGCTCTTGGGCTTTTTTATTTATTGCAGTTTGGCCGGGGCTGGGTTTGAACCTACCACCCTCGGTGTATGGGGTTGGCGCACTACTCACTGAGCCACAGGCGCCATCTCTCATCTGTTAACCCACTCAACTTGAAACGCTAGTTACCCCCTTCACAAGATCCATTCTGTATTGATTTAAAACGTGTAGCTAACGGGGCCCATGAGAAGACTGTGGTCTTGGTCTATTGGTCCATACCCACAGCCAATGCGCTCTCAATGCACTGGGACACGCCCCTGTCTAGGCTGCCTGTTTTCATTTAAGCTGCCAGATAACAGTGTGTATGCATGTGGCAACCAACTATCACTGATGTCTACTCTGACATGACCACCAAAATGTGTGTTTGGCGTTTGCTGAAAGAAGGTAAATCTCTTGGCAGCCTGGCAACAAATTTATTCAGAGTAGAAAGAGCAAGAATCCAAGTGCTTTGTTTCTTCAGTAAAAACTGCCTCCTGATTGGAGAGCTGCCAGCATGCCTTCCCTCACTCTCCAAACCACTCATCCTACTATTAAGGCACTTGAGAAAAGGGAGAGCAAGGAAGTCTTAGACCTAACCTCTGGATCCTAGAGCCAACGCTGTCACCAGTTCCCTTCAGACACAGTTTGAGCAAAGAAAAAGCTGTCAGAGACTTCTGCAGGGCAGGAAGGCTAGCCCCTTAAACGCTGGTGTTAGGCACAGGGACAATGCTAGTGCCATAGAGAGGCTGGTAATGGGCATTATTTCAGATCATGGTGTAATGAATCCATGATGTGAAAAAGACACTTGAGAAAAAGGTTTTGTAGGATCAAAGGCCTTAACTCCAGCCTGCTCCTCTCTCTAGGAGAGTATCAGAAGCTGAAGGATAGGGATGAGGACCCCCAGAGTTCCCTGTATAGAGAAGGGAGCTGACCATCAGGATAGGAGAAGAAAGAATTTGAATCCTCCCAGCTCCCCCCTTTCCAGAGAAGTTAATGCTTCTGCTTAAGCACCTCCAAAAAGAGAGAGATACAGTTATTGCCAATAACAGAATAAAATGCGAGCTCCCCAACGAAGACATCACCAAAGTTAGGGGCAGGCAGAGCACTCCCCTACCTCCAAGAATCCGTAAGTGCTTTGGGAGGACGTCAATCCCCTGCAAACCAGTGCTTTTGGGCAGGATGGAAGTCACTCCCTTAGGAGCTGATCTGACTCAGAAGGGCTGAGAAGTCCATGTCCGCAATGGAGGAGAAGTCTTCATCCCCTGATAGGAGGCCGTTGGGGAGCCCTGAGGTTCCCAGGGGGGTGGGAGCTGGGTCAGGGGCCCTCTGGGATCCTGTTACCAGGCGAGTTATAGACTCAGGGTACTCCATCAGCATGGGCTCAGCTGTGTGGGGGGCCATAGAAACACCCTGGTTCAGCAGCTGCTGAAACTCAGAGTTGTCGACGGATGCCAGGTCCGTGAATACAGTTGGGTCTGTGTTGCTGCCAAGCAGTGCCCCCAGGTCTTCATCAGCATCAAACTGCAGCTGTAGCAGGGCCTCCGTCAGTGTTCCGTCACCAGCCTGGGTGGGCTTTGGGGCAGGTGGGGCAATAGCCTGAGGAGGGCCTGGGGCTAGGACTGGGACAGGGGTTGGGGCCTGAGCCAGAGCTGAGACCATGGCTGGGGCAGGGGCTGGGACCTGAGCCAGAACCGGGGTAGGGGCTGGTGCCAAGGCTGAGGCCTGGCTTGCAATCTGCCCAGAAGGAAATACCATGGGGGGAAACTCATCAAAGTTGATGGTACTGAGGGATGGTGTGAAAGGATAGGGTTGGGAGGCTGGAGGAAAGAATAGAGAGGCAAAGGTCAGAGACCCACCCAGGCCTCTGTACCCCAGCCCCTCTCCATAAAGCTTAGGATCAATCCCTTCCTGTGGAGTCACTGTGATCACCCTAGCTCATTACTCTTACCCTGTCTGACCTAGCTTAAAGTGTCCACTTCTTGTCACACTCCTCTTTTGAACCCTTCCTGAGTACTCAAGCCCACAAAGGTCTCTCACCTCTGATCTCTTAAACATCTCCCAGCATTTTAGAGGAAGGGACATTTTCTGAGATCAGCAGATCTCTCTACAGCTGAAAAACTAAGCCTTGAGGGGTGATGAGTCCTCAGAGCATCAAGTTAGTAGCAGGAGCAGCTTGAAGTGGGTATTTTGTCACTCTTTTTTTTTCTTTTTAGAAACAGGGTTTCGTTTGTTGCCCAGGCTGGAATGCAGTGGTACCATCATAGCTCATTGCAGCCATTGCCTCCAAAGTAGCTGGGACTAAAGGTATACCCTACCATATCTGGCTATTTTTTAATTTTTTTATAGAGACAGGGTTTTACTATGTTATCTAGGTTGGTCTGAAACTCCTGACCTCAAGCCATCTTCCTGCCTCAGCTTCCTGGGATCACTGCACACTGCCGTCACTCTTTTTTGAGCCACACACCAGCATATATACCTTGCTACTTTAGAGGTGATTTTGGTTTGTTTTCCTATTCAGCTCAGAGTTGAGGGCAGAGATTCTGTACTTTTAAATTCTGTATCCCAAGGTATCCGACATGGGGTTTAACCGGCATAGTGATTCTTAGATTTCTGTGTGCACTAACATCCCAGGTGTTTGCTCATTACTGGGCCATACTTCCAAAGGCTCTGATTCAACAGGTCATGGGGTCCAAGAATCTGCCACTCTCTCTGTTCCCCAGATGACTCTGCCAGAGGTCCCCAGGCCACACCCTCTGAGAAATATGGGCCCAACAGAAAGTAGGCTTCATACACCTTTTGCTGAGGCTGATTCCTCTGCTCATTGACCTTGCAGAAGGTATCTCAACCACAGGCTGAACAGATCTGAGCCTATTCTAGTGGGACAAAAGGAAATCCTTACCTGGCTTAGGGACAGAAGTTGTGCTGCGGGAAGGCACAGCAATGCGCCGGGGTGGGGGCCGGGGATCGGTGGGTCCTGCAAGGCAAGGGTGGATTAGTTCTCATCCCCTGGGGTATGCCTCCCAGAGTGTCCCCTCCCTGATCACTGCCTTTCTCACTGGCTCTCCCATCTCACCACTAAAAGGACTCTTCTTCATGATGCTCTTGAATGTCTCATATGTCCTTTTGCGTTTTTCCTCAATCCGGTGACGGTCATCTGGGAAAGCAATGGGGTGAAATGGGACTTGTTCTTCTCTTCAAGAGCATAGGCCTCCAAAGCTCTCAAAGACCCACGCCAAGAGGGAACTGAGGAGCTAGGCTTTCCCAAGACCCATCTCCCAAACTTCCCAACTAATGAGAAGAGCTGTGTGGCCAGGAGTGGTGGCTCACGCCTGTAATCCTAGCACTCTGGGAGGCGAAGCAGGTGGATTGCCTGAGCTCACAGGTTTGAGACCAGCCTGAGCAAGAGCAAGACTCTGTCTCTAAAAATAGATGGGTGTTGTGGCAGGCCCCTATAGGCCCAGCTGCTTGGGATGCTGAGGCAAGATTATCACCTGAGCCCAAGAGTTTGAGATTGCTGTGAGCTGTGACACTACAGCATTCTACTGGGGGTGACAAAGTGAGACTGTCTCAAAAAAAAAAAAAAAAAAAAAAGAGAAAAGAGCTGTGTGACACTATGACTGACACTCAATGGCTCTAAGAACTCCAGAGCTTTTTGAGAAGGCCTATTTGCTGAATCTGTCCCTTTAAGGCCACATGGGTGAAGCCAAGTAAAGAGACTGTGCTCTGGGGGAATAGGAGTCCTCACAGGGATTTAACCTTCAGCTCATCTCTTCCTGCACTGCTCATGTCCTGGCTCATCTCCAGCCTTGATCCAGGCCTGGCAAAAATCTCTGCACTCTGAGGCATCCAAGGCACAACAGGCTTGATTAAAGACTTCAGCAGAGACTCTCATTATTATCTTGAATGGTTTGATACTTTAGTCATAGCTTTCAGAACTATATAACCACTGTAGTACCTAGTAACTCCAAAGCCCACCTCATCATGTCTCCTCAGAAACCTGGTTCTTTCTCCTCCAGGGTTCCTTGACCTTCTGTCTGCCTTATCACCAGAGTTAGAAACATTTTCTTTTTTCTCCCTACCACTCACTGACACATATCTATCAAGTACCAACTACCTGCCAGCCTCCCTCCTAGCTACCAGGTATATAGCCATGAGTATTACACAAGTGCCTGCTTCCAGAAAGCGGACAACCTAGTAAAAGAGGGATGGGGCTACAACCACATAACACATATAAGAAAATCTTGGCCATGCAAGGTGGCTCATGCCTGTAATCCCAGCACTCTAGGTGGGTGGGACTGCCTGAGCTCACAGGTTCGAGATCAGCCTGAGCCAGAGCAAGACCTCCTCTCTAAAAATAGCAGGGCATTGTGGTGGGTGCCTGTAGTCCTAGCTACTTGGGAGGCTGAGACAAGAGAATTGCTTGAGCCCAAGAGTATGAGGTTCCTGTTCCCACTCTACCAGGGGCAACAAAGTGAGACACGTCTTTAAAAAAAAAAAAAGGGTGGTGCCTGTAGCTCAGGGAGTAGGGCGCCGACCCCATATGCTGAGGGTGGCAGGTTCCAACCTAGCCCTGGCCAAACTGCAACAAAAAAATATCTGGGCATTGTGGTGGGCACCTGTAATCCCAGCTACTCAGGAGGCTGAGGCAAGAGAATTGCCTAAGCCCAAGAGCTGGAGGTTGCTGTGAGCTGTGACACAGCACTCTACCCAGGGTGACAAAGTGAGATTCTGTCTCTAAAAATAAAAAATCAAAAAAAAAGAAAGAAAATCTTAAGAAGTGACAGGAGCTAAGAGGAAGATAAACAAGGTGCTGTAACAATACTAGAAATGAGGTCAGGAAATCTAATTTAGAGGTGTCAGAGAAGGACTGGCATGAGCATGAAGATCTGAAGGCCAGGCCAGGCATCTGAAAGAACTAAACTTGGTGTGTGTGGGGTGCAAGAAAGCCATGGGGCTGAAGGGAGCCAAGGACAGTGGTTAAGAGATGTGATCTCACTTTGCCCTTTGCCATTTCTTTCTTTCTTGTTTTTTTTTTTTTTTTTAGAGACAGAGTCTTACTTTGTCACCATCGGTAGAGTGCCATGGTGTCACAGCTCACAGCAATCTCTGGCTCTTGGGCTTAGGCGATTCTCTTGTCTCAGCCTCCCAAGTAGCTGGGACTATAGGTGCCCGCCACAATGCCCAGCTATTTTTTTTGTTGCAATTTGGCTGGGGCCAGGTTCAAACCTGCCACCCTCGGTATATAGGGCTGGCGCCCTACTCACTGAGCCACAGGCACCGCCCACTTTGCCATTTCTTGTGCAAGGTTCATACCAAACCTTCTCTTCCTAGACTACTGCAACATCTTTCAGAATGGCCTCTCTGCTCTCTCCCTCTCTAATCCTCTACATGCAGCCAGCAGTGAATTTTCTGATCTATTCAAGTCACTTCTATGTTGAGAAATCTTTGGGGGCTTACCACTGCCTTCAGGATGAAACCCTGGAAGAAGGCCCTTCTCTATGCCTACTCCTACCACAGCTCCCACCACACAGGTGACCCCAAACAGGAAATGCATTTGCCAACACACTGCCCTTCTAGGTGCTGGGCCACCTGCCTGGAAGACTTCTGTGTCTTTCTCCAATTTAAACGCCACCTCCTCTACACAGCTGTTTCCAGCTCCAGCTCCCAACTCTGTGCACCTATGGGACTCTGCACACAGCTTCATTTCATACATTACTCTATGACTTAAGGATCTTTTTTGCATGCTTATCTTCCTCATGTGACTTCTTCTGAAGGCAGGGAATGTTTTATTCATCTTTGTATTCCCAATATCTAGCACACACTCTGGTACCAAGTGGGTACTCAAAGATCAAAATGTGGCTGGGCTATATGGTTGTGACAGTAGACAGAGACAGTGTAGCAAAAGGACTCTGGAGCCAGATGGCTTGGGTTCAAATGTTGATACTGCCACTCACTAGCTATGTGAGCTCAAGTTAAGTCAGACATACCTCAAAAGCCTAGAGAGGCCAGGCCCAGTGGCTCACACCTGTAATTCTAGTACGCTGGGTGGCCGAGGCAGTTGGACTACTTGAGCAAGAGTGAGACCCCGTCTCTAAAAATAGCCAGGTGTTGTGGAAGGTGCCTGTAGTCCCAGCTACTTGGGAGACTGAGGCAAGAGGATCACTTGAGCCCAAGAGTTTGAGGTTGCTGTGAGCTATGATGCCATGGCGCTCTACCGAGGGCAATAAACTGAGACTGTCTCAAAAAAAGACAAAAAAAAGCTAGTGAGAAATAACAATCAGGGAATTCACTGAAATGCCTATAGAAGGGGCAGATGTGTAGTATGAGCTCCATAAATCTTGCCTGTCATTATAAGTAAATGAAGTAAGAAATGGACTCCAATTACTAATGTAAACCTCAAGTTCTGACTCCAGCCCTCCCTCAACCACAGTCTCAGATATCCAGCCCTGGACTCTCTGTCATTAGATGCAGCCCACCAGCCCTTCTGATACCCTCCCCCATTGTGTACCTGTGTCTGGCAGGTACTGGAATTCCATAGGCTCACTGAGCTCCCTATCAGAAGGCCGCCGCAGCTGCATGGAAACACGCACGGGAGCCTGCAGGCTGGGGTCCACATAGGGAGGGGTCCGGAACACAATGGCCACTTGTCGGTGTACATCAGCTTGTGAAAAGGAGCCACGGGCTTCCCAGCCTGGTCCCGTGAAATATACCTCAATGTCCTCTGCAGGAGATGGGGCAGCAGTGTGGGTCAGTGTGTCTAACCTCTTCCCCCAGGTCATCTTCCCAACTCCTAATGTTTGCCTCATGAGATACTCCTTGTCCCTGCTGCCCCCCTGAAGCCTCCGAGGCACTGGGGGGAGCGTCTGAAGCCAGTTACCTGCACTCACCACTTCTGCTCAGTCTCTCACCCTTTACTTCTTGCTTCATATAGTCCATCCCTGCTTTCGGGTATGTACCTTTCTGCACCTTATCACACAGCAGGAAGATCTCATCCCCACCAAGGCAGCTCCCAGAGTTTCGATTCACTCGGCAGATCTTGAGCTCAGCAGTATTGGGGGCACCTGAGGATATAAGAATAAGGAAGGAAGATCTGAACAACCAGAGGGCCCTGGGGTGGCCTGTGGAAGATGCAACATCCCTGCCCACCCCAGAGTCAAGGTTGCCCAGAGCTTGCCTACCATACCTTTGTAGCCAAAGTCAGACCATTATATTTATCAGCTATCTACCTACTATGTGCTAAATGCTGTTGTAACCAAGAATACAACCCTACGTAACACCTAAACATATCTGCCCTAGTGGAACATTATGGTCCAGTGGGAACAATCTGTTCATACCTTCTCTTTCTCTACCTGATCCAAGCAATCTTCAAGGCCCAGTTCATACCCACCATTACAGTGAACCCTTCCCTCCTGACCTCCAGTTTATCCTGGATCCCTGCCCTTGGGACTCCAGAGCCCTTTTATTTTCATTCATCCTATTGGTTACTTAATTAATAACTACAGTTGATCAGTGTCAGCCCAATTTATCTGTAAGCTTTCATCACTGAATTATTGCCCTCTAACATTATTTTCTTTTTGAGACAGAGTCACTCTGTTGCCCTGGGGTTGAGTGCTGTGGAATCATCATAGCTCACAACAACCTCAAACTCTTAGGCTGAAGTGATCCTCCTTCCTCAGCTTTCCAAGTAGTTGGAACTACATGGGCCAGGCTAAGTTTTTCTATTTTTAGTAGAGACAGGACCTTGCTCTTGCTCAGGCTGGTCTTGAACTCCTGAACTCAAGCAATCCACCTGCCTCAGCCTCTAAGAGTGCTATGATTACATGCGTGAGTCACTGCACCCAGCCTTATTTTTTTCTAACATTATTTTGTTCCTGGGAGTTCATTTTCTAGTTCTTGGGATAGTTGTGGGCATACCACTCTCTCAGCAGATGATACTAAAAATGTCCGTTTCCCCTCAGACTCCCTGCCAGCCTGGAAGATACACCTCAAGGGCAGCTCTGGGTCTTTTTTGCCCTCTTTTCCCAGCCAGAGGCACAGAAGACAAATATGCTGGATGACTGAATGAAGGTGTGAGCTCCTGCTGCAGGTTACACCCACCCCAACCCCCTTGTTCCTATTCAGGCCCACCCTTTTCTCTTTCCTGTGGCTCCCTGGCTACTCACGGTTGTCAAAGATGGGATGAGAGAGAACAGGAGGCAGGCGGAGAGGCCTGCCTGATGGATCTCGTACTGTCACCTGGAAGCAGAGCCGCACAGCGTTCAAGTCATAGTCCCCACGCTGCTCTTCTATAGGAACTGCGAGGAAAACAGATGGTCAGGAGAGTGGGAGTGGAGGGGTTCAGAAAGCTCTGGGGTGGGAGGGCTGTTGTGGGTATATGAAATGTAAGTTCTAGAGGAGGTGAAAGACAAGGCTCTAAACCCATTACTGATTCCAGTGTTAACCTGAATGTCATATCCCCTCTCCAGACCTCAGTTTCCCAACGGCAAAAGATACCATGAGTACTGCAGATCTTGGCTAATGAGGGAGAGATGCACAGAAGATGGGCTGGGGGAGGTGACAGAGGGTATGGGTGCCGTAGGCAGGTTCAGGTCTTTGCCTCCTCAGCCCTCACCTTGGAAAGGGTTGTTGTTGGTCTGGATGCGCTGACTGATGGCCTGTTCTAAGTCCCGCTTCTTCACACACTGGATCCCCAGGTTCTGAAAACTGAGGCACCCCCCAGGCATCTGTCCCACTGTCTCTGGCAGAGCCTGGACCCTCCCGCCTTACCCAGCCTTCCCCTTTTTCCTCCATCCCCCCCTCCCAGATCAGAGGTCTAAGCTTAATCCCCTCCCATGGCTTCCCACTGTGCTGTAAAGAA
The DNA here is from genome assembly GCF_000181295.1 of Otolemur garnettii. Lineage (NCBI taxonomy): Eukaryota > Metazoa > Chordata > Mammalia > Primates > Galagidae > Otolemur > Otolemur garnettii. Next base: position 2,564,257 of record NW_003852535.1, read on the forward strand.
CTTCACTCCTTATCTCCACAGATAAACCCCTGGCAGCCTCCCTGCTGGCTCCCTACCCTCAGCCACAGTGGCTTCTTTTCATTCTCCAAACTTGTGAAACTCATTCCCACTTCAAGGTCTTTTGCAATTGTTCATTCAGCTCAGATTGTTCTTTCCATGCTTTACTGTTCATTTTCACCACTCAAGTCTTAGCAAGAGAGGCCTTTATTGACCTCCCAGTCCTAAGCAGTGAGACCAGTTCCCCTGCCTCTCTCAGCCCAAGTTATCCTTTCAACTGTTGCCCTACTTCATTTTCAGCACTGAAATTATTACTTTTTGATAGTGCCTTGTTTATTTATTTTGTAGATGTACATATCTGTCTCTGTCAACCGAAATGTCAGCTCCAGGGCAGACTTTTGGTTTAATGGCTTACTTTCTCATAAGAGATCTGACACTAAGGGATTTGCCCTTCTAGCAGTGGGGGTCAGAGGTTCAGAAGTGATTAGGACTCATTTCTATCCCAGGGAGCTCACATCTGCTAGAGGGAAGGGAAACGCAGATAGATAATTTCTTTTCTTTCTTAATTTTTAATTAATTTTTTTTTTTTTTGAGACAGAGTCTTATTATGTCACCCTCGGTAGAGCATCAGGGCATTAACAGCTCACCTCAAACTTTTGGGCTTAAGGGATTCTCTTGCCTCAGCTTCCCAACTAGTTAGGACTACAGGCACCCGCCACAATGCCCGGCTATTTTCTGTTGCAGTTGTCATTGTTGTTTAGCTGGCCTGGGCTGGGTTCAAACCCGCTTGCCTCAGTGTATGTGGCTGGCACCATAACCACTGTGTTATGGGTGCTGAGCCTATTTTTAATTTTTTTTTTTTTTTTTTTTTTTTGAGATAGAGCCTCAAGCTGTCACCCTGGGTAGAGTGCTGTGGCATCACAGTTCACAGCAACCTCCAACTCCTGGGCTCAAGCGAGTCTCCAGCCTCCGCCTCCCAAATAGCTGGGACTACAGGCGCCCGCCACAACAAATGGCTATTTTTTGGTTGCGGCCATCATTGTTGTTTGGCGGGCCCAGGCTGGATTCGAACCCTTCACCTTAGGTGTATGTGGCTGCCACCTTAGCCACTTGAGCCACAGGCGCCGAGCCCCCATTTTTAATTTTTTAGAGACATGGTCTTATTCTTGCTCAGGCCGGTCTCAAACTCCTGAACTCAAGCCATCCTCCTGCCTTGGCCTCCCAGAATTCTAGGATTACAGGTATGAGCTACCATGCCTGGCCACAAATATATAATTTCAAGACAAAGGAATTTTACTTGCAGAGCTGGGGACAGGGCAAGGAGGGAAGAATTCTCCCTATAGAAGCTACTCAACTGCCCTGCCTCCTGTCTACTAACTTCACCCTTCATGCCCTGCTCTGCCCTGCTAGGAGCTCACCTGTGAATGCAGCGGTCAGGACAGAGATCAGCCTCATAGAAGCCATCCCGGCAGTCCTTCCCCACAAGCTCATGTGGATGAGGCCGGTGAGGGGGGTCCTTGGTGACCAGAGAGATGCGAACTGTCCCTGGTCCTGTGTAGCCATTGATCTGTCCAAAGTACAGAGAGCACTCTAGAAACCCAGGAATTCCAAACCTGACTCCCAGATGCAGGGGGCACGGTGGCCTAGAGGCAAGCCTATTGGGGTTCCACAGTGCCTTTCCCCTGCACCCTGTGCCCCCAACCCCATCCCTGGGAGCAGGTGCTGACCTTGATTGTGGGGTGGGTCTTGGTGGTATCCGTGCTTCTCTCGCCTGGGATACTGCCTGCTGAGCGGCCCTCACACTTGTAGCGGAAGCGCATGCCCCGCTGCTTAGGCTGCTCAATGATCTCCACATAGGGGCCAGAAGCCTGGGCTGGTTCTGTAGGAAGACAAGGCCACCTCCATCAGCTGCCCTCATGGCCCCTAACTCTGGAGAGCTCCCACCTCAACCCCAAGTGGAGGAAGGTCCACTTACCTGAGGGGAAGATGAGAGGGAACAGGTCTGAAAGGAGAGGGAGACAAGAGTCAGCACAAGCCCTCTCTCCCCCTGCACCAGGGAGAACCTGCTCCTCATAGAGAGGTGCTGAGGCCAGGCTCCCTTCAAGGGGAACTGAGTTAGGACCTGCTCCCTAGAACATGCTGGGAAACTTAGTGGGGATGGGAGTAAAGTAGACAGAAACACCTGCTTCCTGAGGGGAAATTAGGTAAGGAATCTTTCCCCTACTGAGGGAAACTGAGTCAGGGCCTGTTTTTTCATAAGGAAAACTGAGGGAAGGCTCTTTCCACCCTCATCCTGAGAAGAAACTGAGTCAGATACATTCTCCCCTAAAAAGGAAACAAAGTCAGAATTGCCCCTATGGGACGGTGGGGGGTGGGGTGGGTGGAGGGTCACTCCGCACTCCCATGCAGGGAGATACTGAGTCAAGGCCACCCTCCACCCAAAGGGGAAACTGAGTCAGACCCCCTGAGCACCTGCCCCGCCCCGCGCCCCCATCCGGCCGGCCGCTCCCTGCGCAGCGCCCGTCGGCGCAGGGAGGGGCGGAAGGCGGTGCGGGAGGCTCCCGCAACAGCACCGGCAGACCCGTTGCGGCCACCCCGCCGGGTCAGAGGGCGCCCTCACCGTCCATGGCCGGGGTCCCGGGGGCGGGGCCGGGGTCGCAGCTGGGCCCGCGGCGTGCGCTACAGACGAGCCATTTGCCAGAGGCGGAAATGCGCCGCGCGCGCCCGCCGTCGCGTCACTGCCCGGAATCCGGCCGCGCCTGCGCGTTGCATCACCCCCGCCCCGCGCTGGGGCCAGGAGCAAGTGTCGGAATAGTACCACTACTAACAGGCTCCGCGCGCCGAGAACAAGTGCGCGCCCACCCGGAGGCGAGCAGGCCACCCTCTCCGAGGCTGTTTCTGGGGCTGGCGCAGCGGGCTACACGGCTGGCTACCCGGACCAGGCCCCGCCTGGAGGGCGGGTCCGCCGATTACTCACTTTGTTTTTAGGGGATTTCGGGGCTCCCTCCCACTGATCGGCGGAGTTGGGTGATGTCACCCAGCGCCGAATCTGGAGCAAAGCCAGGGCCGCTAGCTGCCGCTGCCTGCCCTGCGGAGGGAAAGGCCCGGGTGTGCTGCTCCAGCAAAGGCCGGTGGCTGAGCTTCACACTTGTTTCTAAATCGCTAAAGGTGCTTTTTGGTGGTTGCTACTTAATTCCCTATCTGCCCCCATCTAGATGCAGCTGGGGGAAAGTGGTGCGGCCAGACCTCCCTCCGGCCTGGTGCTTGGACCGAGGAATTCTGAGGAGTCTGCTGCACCGACGGGACAACCGAGGCCCACGGTCGCGTCCGCTCTCCCCAACCCCTAGGCGAGCTGGCCGAGGGCTCATCACCTTTAAGCCTACGACGCAGCCAAACTGCCAGGCCTCGGTGGCAACGGGTGCAGAGGGCCTCCGGGGTAAACCCCAGAGCCTCCTCTACGCAGCCTGGCGCTTGTATTTCAGAAGGTGTGGGACCCCCAAGGGTTACTTTCTCCTCGCCCCACCCCGCGTCTTCCTTGGGCCTCCCGCTGAGTTCCAGCCTCGGAAAGACAAAACATTTCTAGTAGTTAAAGTGTCGTGTGAACCCCAAGGTGTGGGTATAGCCACCACGGCGAGTCTTTGTGAGTTGGGGGTGGGGACTGGGGCTGGAGCACCCCCATCCGAGGCCGCCTCAATCCCAAAATGAGGATGTTCCATTGTAGGCGGCGGAGTCTTCTCCAAATGGAGAAAGACTTAATTTTCTATGAATTCATTCTAAATTAGGAAGTCACGTGGGAATTGGAAAAGATTGGAAATTCTGAGTTGCTTTCCCAGGCTCTGAAAAAAACAGGAAGAGAAAAGTGAAAATAAAGTTATCATCCCTCCCACTCTTTTTAGTTTCTCACGTGGATTGCCCTGATGAGAAAAATCAGTTTACTTTCTTTGCAAAGGCAGACTGGCAACGCAGGTTCAGAGAATGGATTAATTATGATTTTTGGTTAATGACACAATTATCATGGATTGTACATCCCTCTTTTAAAAATGTGTGATGTTTATAACTTTTAAACTCATACTAGAATACTAGTGAACCCATTGAAAAATTCAAAGGGTGAATAGGACATCATACTTTTATCTACTCACATGCTTCTCACCTGTTCATCTCCTTTCCCCATGTCCAGGCCACCACCATCCACAATTTTGTGTTTTAAAGAAGAAAAAATAATTCATCTATACATGCCTACAAAATACATTGTTTGGTTTGGCTTAGTGTGGAATTTTCATAAGAGGTTATCATTATTTGTTGTCTTTTGTTTTTTGCTTTTTTCTACCCAACATATTAGTAAGAGTCATCGTTTCATAGTTCATTAACTTCGTTGCTGTATTCCATTGGGTGAATATACTAGAGTTTATCTATCTGTTCATCCTGAGAATGGGCATTTGGATTTCTAGGGTTTTTTTTTCTTGAGACAGAGCCTCAAGCTGTCGCCCTGGGTAGAGTGCCATGGCATCACAGCTCACAGCAACCTCCAACTCTTGTACTCAAGCAATTTGCCTTCCTCAGCCTTCCAAGTAGCTGGGACCACAGGCACCGCCACAATGCCCGTCTATTTTTGGGTTGCAGCTGTCATTGTTTGGCAGGATGGGCTGTATTCAAACCCACCGGCTCAGGTGTATCTGGCGTAACCTTTCAGCTTACTGTGCAGCCAAACTTATGGGCCTCGGGGGGTAAACCCCAGAGCCTGGTCTAAGAGGTTCAGGCGCCTTAGCTGCTTGAGCCATAGTCTGGATTCCTAGTTTTTTGCTGTTATAAACAATGTTGCTAAGAACATTTGTTGTTGTTATTTATGAAAAAAAGCTAGTAGAGTGAAACAGTGGGAGTGGAGAAGGAACAATAGAATCTAACTGGTTGTGATCAACTAGTTGTAAATACCACTTCACTCAGATCAGCCAGAATTGTTCTTCTGAATGTATCCTGTAGTACATAACATCCAAGAGTTTCTTGAGTATATACCTAAAGTGATTTATTAGGGTATAGAATTTCTCTTTCATAGTTTTTAAAATAATGCATTGGTTTTCTACCATCTCCCAAAAGTGATCAAGGAGTTTTTAAAAATAATAATGGATGCATGGCTTTAAAAATACTTGGTGTGCTTTAATCTATTAACAGTTATTCTTATTGAAATCCAAATTGTTTACCTTAGGCCAGTGAGAACCTCTTCAAGTTGGCTCATTGGTCCTTTTGAGATACTCCAGCAGTTTGGGATAGTTTCCTTGTATCTGGTATGAAAAGATGTTCCCAGGCTCATCTGGTAAATTTTCTGACCTGGATCTGGAATCAGGCAGCTTTCCAAGGAGCCCTGATGTCTCTTAGTGGGAAGTGGAATTTAGAGATGACAGTTTGCATGCTAGAGATGCTTAATGCTTCTGGGTCAGTCATTGTAGACCTTTTCAATCAAATGTGAGGACATTTTCCTGAGACAGGGTCTTGATCTTTTGCTGGGGCTAGAGGGCAATGGCATCATCATAGCTCACTACAACCCCAAGCAATCCTCTTGCTTCAGTCACCTCAGTAGTCAGGATACAGGTGTACTCCAGTACGTCTGGCTAATTTTTTTATTTTTTAAGAGACAGGGTCTCACTATATTACCTAGGCTGGTCTCAAACTCCTGGCCTTAAGTGATCCTCCTGCCTTTGACCTCCAAAATTCCGGCATTACAGGCATGAGCCACCACCCCCAGTAGGGACATTTTAAAAAATACATGAAATACCTCAAGAGTTCATACTGATGTCTCCTGTTCAAACTTAGAACTACGGGGTTTTAACTTAACCTCAATCATTTTACATACTTCTCCTCTGTCAAAAATCTTGACTCTTTGTTGCAGAAATAGAAAAATCCATCCTTAAGTTAATGTAGATTCTCAAGGGACTTCAAATAACCAAACAAGCTTTTAAAAGAACAAAGTTGAGGCTTGGTGCATGTGGCTCAAGTGGCTAAGGCCCTTGGTGGGTTCAAATCCAGCCCGGGCCGCCAAACAACAATGACGGCTGCAACCAAAAAATAGCCGGGTGTTGTGGCGGGCGCCTGTAGTCCCAGCTACTTGGGAGGCTGAGGCAAGAGAATCGCTTAAGCCCAAGAGCTGGAGGCTGCTGTGAGCTGTGACAGCACAGCACTCTACCGAGGGCAATAAAGTCAGACTATGTCTCTACCAAAAAAAAAAAAAAAAGACAGAGTCTCACTTTATCACCCTTAGCAGAGTGCTGTGGCGTCACAGCTCATAGCAGCCTCCAAGTCCTGGGCTTAGGCTATTCTCTTGCCTCAGCCTCCCAAGTAGCTGGGAATACAGGCGCCCGCCACAACGCCCGGCTATTTTTTGGTTGCAGTTTGGCCGTGGCCGGGTTTGAACCTGACACCCTCGGTATATGGGGGCCGGCACCCTACTCACCAAGCTGTAGGCACCACCTGAGACTCTGTCTTAAAAAAAAAAAAAAAAAAGGAAATGAAAAACAGAAGATAACAAATGTTGATGAGGGTGTGGAGAAATTAAAACCCTAGTGCCTTACAGGTAGGGATGCAAAATAGTGTGGCTGCTGTGGAAAACATTATGACAGTTCTTCAAAAAAATTAAACATTGAATTACCAGATAATCCAGTAATTCCACCTCTGGGTATACATGTACACAAAACAATTGAAAGCAGGAACTCAGATACTTGTACACCAATGCTCATAACAGCATTATTTGTTTGTTTTTGTTTTGTTTTTTTGAGACAGAATCTCACTCTATGGCCCCAGGTAGGATGCCGTGGCATCATGATAGCTCACAGCCAGCAACCTCAAGCAATTCTCTTGCCTCAGCCTTTTTACTTTTAGCAGAAAGGGGGTCTTGCTCTTGCTCAGACTGGGCTCAAACCCCTGAACTCCAGCATTCCACGAGCCTCAGCCTCTCAGAGTGCTAAGATTACAGGCATGAGCCACCGCACCCCGTCAACAACATTTTTCATAATAGCCAAAAGATGAAAACAGCCCAAGTGTTCATTGATGGATGAACAGTGTGATGGTTAATTTTACATGTCAATTTGACAGGCCTAAAAGATGCCTAGACAGGCGGTAAAATATTATTTTTGAGAGTGTTTCTGGAAGAGAATAGCACTTAAATCAGACTAAGTAAAAAGATGTGCCCTCTCCCAGTGTGGCTGGGCCTCATCCAATCCATTGAGGGCCCAAATAGAACAACAACAACAAAAAAGCGGAGACAGGGCACATTCTGTCTTTTCTTGAGCTGGGACATCTGTCTTCCCCTGTTCCTGGACACTGGAGCTCTTGGAGGCCTTTGGAACCATTCCAAAGAAAGGGAAATCTCGGGCGGCACCTGTGGCTCAGTGGGTGGGGTGCCGGCTCCATATACCGAGGGTTGCAGGTTCAAACCCAGCCCTGAGTAATACAAACAGATAGACAAGATGTGGTGTATACATGCAATGGAATATTATTCAGCCCTCAAAAAGAAGGGAATTCTGATACGGGCTGCATTAATGAACTTTGAAGACAATACACTAAGTAAAATAGGCCAGACACAAATGGAAAAATATTATATGAGTCTACTTATATGGGGTACTAGAGTAGGCAAATTCATCGAGAAAGTAGAATAGAGGTTACTACAGGCTGGGAGGAGGCTATGAGGAGATACTGTTAATGGGTACAGAGTTTAAGTTGGACATGATGGAAAGATTATGGAGATGGATGGTGGTGATGGTTATGTAACAGTCTGAATATATTACATGCCACTGAACTATACAAGTAACAATGGTTAAAATGGTAAGTTTCATGTCATCTGTAATTTTACCACAGTAAAAATTTACAATTCTCAGTGACACCAACCAATTACTCATCTGCTTGATTTCACACAGTATACAAAACTCTCAGAGTAATCACACCAACTCTGTCACCAATAATATGATTTCTGAGAACAGAGTACATTTCTTTCTTCTTTTTGGCCAGGGCTGGGTTTGAACCCACCACCTCTGGCATATGGGGCCGGCACCCTACTCCTTGAGCCACAGGCACCACCCAAGAACAGAGTATATTTTTACAGTTCTTGTCATTTGGTTATAGCTCACTAGAAATGACAAATTACTTGGTTTTAAATCTCTTTGAATACTTAATCCCCATGAAGTTGTGCCATAAAAATGATGCATAGTTTTTTTTTTGTTTTTGTTTGTTTGTTTTGAGACAGAGTCTCATTATGTCACCCTCAGTAGAGTGCTATGGCGTCACAGCTCACGGCAACCTCAAACTCTTGGGCTTAAGCAATTTTCTTGCCTCAGCTTCCCAAGTAGCAGGGACTACAGGTGCCTGCCAAACCCAGCTATTTTTTTTTTGTTGTTGTTGTTCTTATTGTAATTGTCATTGTTGTTTGGCAGGCTGGGGCTGGATTCTAACCTGTCAGCCCCAGTGTATGTGGCCTGTGCCCTAGCCGTTGAGCTATAGGCACCGAGCCCATAGTTTTATTTTATTTTGAGTTTTTAGGGATTGCTTTTCAAGTTTTTATTTTTCTTCATAATGACGTAAAATATGACATGGTTCCAAAGTCAAATCTATATCACACGATGTATTAGAAGTCTGGTTTCTCTGTCTCTCCCTTCCCACCTGTTTTCTCCCTCCCACATAGGTAGCCACTTTTTCTATTTCATGTTTTCTCCTTTTGTATTTAAAATTATATTTCATATCCAGGATTTCCTAGATAGATAGTAGTATTAGGATGTCTTTTGATGAGCAGAAATTCTGAATTGTTTTTTACAGATTGCTCATTCATCAGTCAAGAAATTCTGAATTTTAATACAGTAAAATGTATCAACATAAAATGAATTTTTGTGTCTTCTGTAACAATTCTCTCTAATCAAGATCAGAAAGATGGTCCCTTGAAATGGCTCATGCCTGTAATCCTAGCACTCTGGAAGGCTGAGGCAGGTGGATCACTTGAGCTCAAGAGTTCAAGACCAGCCCGAGCAAGTGTGAGACACATCTCTACAAAAATTAGAAAAAGTTGGGCAGTTCCTGTGGCTCAGTGGGTAGGGTGCTGGCCCCATATACCCAGGGTGTCGGGTTCAAACCCGGCCCCAGCTGAACCGCAACAAAAAAGTAGCCAGGCGTTGTGGCAGGTGCCTGTCGTCTCAGCTACTCAGGAAGCTTGAGGCAAGGGAGTCGTCTAAGGCCAAGAGTTGGAGGTTGCTGTGACACCACAGCACTCCACCAAGGGTGATAAAGTGAGATTCTGTCTCTACCAAAAAAAAAAAATTGTGGCCGGGCAAGGTGCCTCACACCTGTAATTCTAGCACTCTAGGAGGCTGAAGTGGGTGGATAGTCTGAGCTCACAGGTTCAAGACCAGCCTGAGCCAGAGCAAGACCCCATCTCTAAAAATAGCCCGGCATTGTGGTGGGTTCCTGTAGTTCCAGCTACTTGGGAGGCTGAGGAAAGAGAATCTCTTAAGCTCAAGACTTTGAGGTTGCTGTGAGCTATGACACCATAGCACTCTACTGAGGGCAAGAAAGTAAGACTCTCTCTCAAAAAAAAAAAAAAAAAAAGAAAGAAAGAAAAGAAAAGAAAAGAAAAAATTAGCTGGGTGTGGCAGGTGCCTGTAGTCCCAGCTACTTGGGAGGCTGAGGCAGAATCGCTTGAACTCAGGAGTTTAAGATTGCTGTGAGCTAGACTGATGCCACATGGCACTCTAGCTTGGGCAATAGAGCAAGACTCTGTCTTATGTATATATACATATATATGTATTATATATATATGAAAGCGTATACTGTCTTTTTTTTGAGACAGTTTTGCCCTGTCAGCCCAGGCTAGACAGCCTAGCTCACAGCAACTTCCAACTCTTGTGCTTAAGAGATCCTTTTGCCCAGCTCCCCAAGCAGCTGAGACTATGGGCATGGGCCACCACACCCAGCTATTTTTTTCTATTTTTAGTAGAGGTGGGGTCTCCTTCTTTCTCAGGCTGGTCTCAAACTCTTGAGCAGAAGCGATCTGTCTGCCTTGGCCTTCCAGAACGCTAGGATTACAGAGGTGAGCCACCGCGGCCAGCCTATTATTATTAATTTTTTAATCCCAGCATGGCTTCAGCAATGTTTCAAAAGAAGACAAAACACACAAAAGAAAAATTACAGATGAAGGAAGATTGTTCCCTCAAAAGTGAACAGATGATTACATTTTAGTTGAGGCAAATAGTAAGGCACTCTGCTTAATTTGTAGGGAAATTGTGCAAGTTTTCAAAAACTATAATATTAAAAGGCATAATATGCAAAAACGTGTTGCCAAATTTGGTGAATGTCATAAGGACAAAATAGTGGAACTTAAAAAAAAGTCTGTCTTCTCCATAAAAATTTTTTTAAAGTCACAACTCGGAGGGATTTCATTGTAAAAGCCAGTTTTGTGGTAGCATATTTAATAGCAAAACAATCAAAACCATTTACCAATGGTGAGTTTATTCAGTAATGTGTGGAAAACATGGCAGATGCAATTTGCCCTGAAAAAAAGGCGACAGTTCTAAAATCCGTTTGTATTGCCAGACTATAGCCAAGTGAACTGAAGAACCTGGAAAATCTATCGAAAGAAGTCTGGAGAGTAAAACTGCTAATTGTAAATTTTATGCTTTGGTGATGTATCATAGCATTGATGCTATAAATAATGGCTCAGTTTGCCATTTTTAATAAAGGTATTGATGACAAATATAACGTCACTGAAAATAATGGGTTCTTTAGTGCCATTAAAAGACACAACTAGGCAGTGCCCGTAGCTCAGTGGGTGGGGCGTCGGCCACATACACCTGAGGCTGGCTGGTCCAAACCAGGCCTGGGACAGCTAAAATCAACAATGACAACTGCAACAACAACAAAAATTGCCAGGCTCATCTGTGGCTCAAGTGGCTAAGGCGCCAGCCACATACACCTAAGGTGGAGGGTTCGAATCCAACCTGGGCCCACCAAACAACAATGATGGCTGCAACCAAAAAAAATAGCCAGGTGTTGTGACAGGCACCTGTGGTCCCAGCTACTTGGGAGGCAGAGGCAGGAGACTCGCTTGAGCCTAGGAGTTGGAGGTTGCTGTGAGCTGTGATGCCACAGCACTCTACCCAGGGGGACAGCTTGAGGCTCTGTCTCAAAAAAAAAAAAAAAAGACCCAACTAAATCAAGAGATTTATATGAAACAGTAAAAAATATGTTAAAGCAGTTTCTTTGTCCATTGTCAACATATCTGGTATAGTTACTGATGATGGACTGGCAATGGTAGGCAAAAGACAGGGACTGGTCAAATTAATAGAAGATGGGCTGGGCACCTCTCAAGCAGCGAAAGTGCCAGTCACATACAACAGAGCTGGCAGGTTCAAATCCAGCCTGGCCCACCAAACAATGACAACTACAACCAAAAATAGCCAGACGTTGTGGGGGGCACCTGTGGTCCCAGCTACTTGGGAGGCTGAGGCAAGAGAATCGCTTAAGCCCAGGAGTTGGAGATTGCTGTGAGCTGTGATGCCCCAGGGTGATAGCTCGAGGCTCTGTCTCAAAAAAAAAAAAAAATTAATGGAAGATGATGCGATTGCCATCCCAAACTCACATTTGATGAAATATCATTGCATAGTACGTCAAGAAAATTTATGTGCAAATTAATTTAAAAATTAATGATGTCATGCAAATTGTCAACAAGACTGAATTTCACAAGGGCCAAGGGATTGAATCATTGCCAAATTCCAGGGATTCCTTAAAAGTATTGATGCTGACTATGGAGATGTCATTTACTTTTCAGAAATAAGATGGTTAAGTCAAGGCCAGATGTTGAAAAGATTTTAGGATTTGCAACTTGTTATCAAGTTGTTTATGGTAGCAAAAACCAAATTTGTGTCAGAAAAAAAAAGAAAAACAAATTTGTATCAGAGTTTGATAGTATTATTACCAGATTTAATTACTTGTTTAAATGAGTTAAACTCTTGAAAGTGAAAACTGGGCTCGGCGCCTGTGGCTCAAGTGGCTAAGGTGCCAGTTACATACACTTGAGCTGGTGGGTTCAAATCCAGCCCTGGCCTGCCACATAACAATGATGGCTGCAACCAAAAAATAGCCGGGCATTGTGGTGGATGCCTGTAGTCCCAGCTACTGGGGAGGTTGAGGCAAGAGAATTGCTTAAGCTCAGGAGTTGGAGGTTGCTGTGAGCTGTGATGTCATGGTACTCTACCCAGGGTGACAGCTTGAGGCTCTGTCTCAAAAAAAAAAAAAAAAAGAAAGTGAAAACTGGTGGTGCCTGTGGCTCAGTGGGTAGGGCGCCAGCTCCTTATACCAAGGGTGGTGGGTTCAAACCCAGCCCCAGCCAAACTGCAACAACAAAAAAAATAGCTAGGTATTGGGGTGGGATGCCTGTAGTCCCAGCTACTTGGAGGCTGTGGCAAGAGAATCCCTTGAGCCCAAGAGTTGGAGGTTGCTGTGACTTCATTGGACTCTACCAAGGGTGACAAGTGACACTCTGTCTCAAAAAAAAAAAGTGAAAACTAACCTATCAATACAATGTGTCAAGCCTTCAAGCCATAACAGTGTTCCAAATGAAACTGAAATTAAGGCAAGTGGTTTTACACTCCTTAGCTAAACACAATCTTCTGAACAGCAAAAATATGCAGCCTTGCTTTTTGATCTGATACAAGAATTTGAAAACAGATTTCATGATTTCCAAGAAAATAATATTTTGGTGCATTTGCAACTCCATTTCCAATCAATATAAATAGGTTACTTGCCAATTTTCAAATGGAATGCATATCCCAAATTTGTGATCACTAACATAAATGTACATATCTGAGTAATAAAATGACTTTTTGGATATTTTTTATTATAAAAGTAAAAGAAAAGTGGACAAAATAAAACTACTGGGATATGTGACATTGTATTTGAGAAGCTAATGCATCAATCTCTGGTTGGATGGAAGTAGTTGCAATTCTCAGTGAGTTCTCAAGGTGTCATTAGGTATTTTGTTCTATTTTACTCTCTCCTAAAAATAGGAAAACTAGCAGGGCCTCGTGGCGAGAACCTGTAGGCAAGAGGATCACTTGAGCCCAAGAGTTTGAGGTTGCTGTGGGGTATGACACCATAGCACTCTACTGAAGGTGACAAGGTGAGACTCTGTCTCAAAACAAAACAAACAAAACAAAAAACTATCACCTTGGGAGTTAGGTTCAGAATAGGAATTGTGGGGGGAAACACATTCAGATCACGGCACTAGGTTTTCAAATATATTGGTGTTATGGTTGATGAGGGTTCTCTTACTATTTTTTTTTTTTTCTTTTAGGGACAGAGCTTCATTTTGTTGCCCTTGGTAGAGTGCTGTGGTGTCATATCTCACAGCAACCTCAAACTCTTGGGCTCAAGTGATCTTCTTAACTCAGCCTCCCAAGTAGCTGGGACCAGAGGTGCCTGCCACAATGCCTGGCTATTTTTAGAGATGGAGTCTCGCCCTTGCTCAAGCTGTTCTTGAACCCCTGAGCTCAGGCAATCCACCCACCTTGGCCTCCCAGAGTGCTAGGATTACAGGCATGAACCACAGAGCCCAGCCCTCTTATTATCTTTTTAATGTCTGCTGTAGCTATAGTTACATTTCCCAGTTCGTTCATTATGCTACTTATTTGTACTTTCTTTCTATATAAATCTTGCCAGAAATTTTTTCAGAATCGCTTCATATATTGCTTCTCGGCTTTTTGGCTAAGATCAAGTGCATTTCCTATGGTATTTGTTATCCCACAGCCTCTTTGGTGAGCTGTCTATTCACATGTTTGCCTTTTAAAAAATTGGGTTGGCCAGGCACAGTGGCTCACGCCTATAATCCTAGCACTCTGGGAGGCCGAGGAGGGTGGATTGCCTGAGCTCAGGATTTCCAGCCCAGCCTAAGCAAGAGTGAGACCTTGTCTATACTAAAAATAGAAAAACTAGCATCGCATTGTGATAGGTACCTGTACTCAGTCTCAGCTACTCCAGAGGTTGAGGCAAGGCGATCACTTGAGTCCAAGACTTGAGGTTGCTGTGAGGTATGGCACCACAGCACTCTATGCAGGATGTATAGAATGAGACTGTCTCAAAATAAATAAATAAATAAATAAGGGTGACTCTTTTGAATTATAAGCCCCCTTTCTATATTTTAAATTCAAGTCCCTTGCTAGGTGCACATTTTGCAAATATTCTCCTAGCCTGTGTCTTCCCTTTTCTTTTTTTTTTTTTTTT